>NW_028141160.1:22398465-22834415 GCF_030444845.1 Prenolepis imparis
AAGCAGTGGTATCAACGCAGAGTACTCAAGAAACATCCGCCTTATATACATATACACATAAATATGATACCGGATAGAGTTATGCGAAAAATCTCGATAAAATTCGCGAATGTGTAATAACGATATCTCACGTCAAATTTAAACGACGATGACTCAGAATCTGATATCAGCAGTGGTATCAACGCAGAGTACTAATCTCTGCCTGGACCAGTTTTTCGCTCGCAGAAAGAAAGAGTTTCGAGGAGACGGCATTATTTTTAATTGCTCGAAAGATTAAGGTTAAAGGTCGTACAAAAAATACGTTATCGAAGATAGAACGAACATGGTAGTTTTGATTTTTGAAAAATCAACGCTATCTTTTCTCGAACGACATTCAATATAACTCGGGATTCGGCGATGCACCTGCTACACATGTTACAAGGTCAACCGCAAGAAGATCGACCCACCTGTTTCGCATGCATATATACGTATTAATCGCGCGATCGTGACCATAAGCAAGAGCATAATCCGGAATGGAATGATCGATAATCGATTTATGCCACATGCCTTTCAATATATTGCCTATTTTCTACAGTTAATCGGTCGATCCGGATAGATTGCTCTTAATATCTCGTTCCATTTTATCGAGTCTCAAGGCTTTTATCGAATTCACCGATTACTTATTAATCGATTAAGCGGATGACAAGAACGTGAGTCATATTCCAACGAGCTGCTGATTATTACAATAGAAATTATTCAAATAGAAGCTTTTACGCGTACTAATTATAACGATGATCCTCTTTTTAAAAATTATCGATGATCCCTTTTTCAGCCGCGTACGTAAATAACGCGAAAATCTAAATGTAGGACGACTATTTTTATATCGATTAATTACATTATATGCGCTTACACATTTTAATATATTTCATTTATTTAATATATAACGCATTATATAATTATATATATTATATATAATTTAACGCAAGTATATAATGCATCTAAAGTCGCGAGATGATCATCCGATTAACGCGGATAAAGAGACGAACGAATGACGTTGCCTCATTGATTGTTATTATGAAATAGATGTGTCAGCTAATAGTCAGCTGTGTCTATTTTTCCTGGAAACTATCTATGCTATGTACAATTTATACGCGTCACACACCGTTAATAATCTAAAATCTAAAGTTACCTTATCTTATCCTAACGATACGCCGCACAACTTGGAAAATCGAATGCGTTTTAAGTAAACACCTCGTACATTGTGTGTGACGTTAAACCTTTTAATGTTCTTTATTATAACCTTCAGAGTTTCTGTAAATGCTTTCGAGAAATTTATGTCTTTATCAACATATTTGTTTGCACGCAAGCGTTTGCGATTAGGTCCATTTCTATATCAAGTGTGAAAGTGTGTGTGTATCTATATAATGTACATGTACATATATGGAAATTTCTGAAACGAGATTTCTCGGGGCAACATTATACATAAATTACTATTAATTTTCTGGTGGATAAGATCAAAGGTCGAACTATTAGCGAATATAATATTTGTGCGATCGATCAAGCTTGGGAAAGAAAAGGAGGCAACGATCAAAAAAAAAATCAAACAATCAATAATAGGCCAACCCGCGAGCCGAACAATCAAGATGCCAAACAGATTCCTTATTAAGGAACAAACCAAGTTACCAAAAAAACACGCAAACGTTTCGACAGTACAACTGTCTTTTTCAATACAAAAACTTAAGACATATTATTACCTTGAAAATGACAAATTAAAATTTGTTTATAAAGAGACTATATCTAACTGCTAGATTAATTAACAAATTACTATAAATGTTGAATATATCGCAACGTGACACGTACATGGTTATATTAGGTAACAAATATTCAACTGAAACCGGACGCTGATAGATCTAATTTTATCGCTGGTAAACGCATAAAACCGACAATCAGGTTTTTCTCGATGTCACATTTTGAACAACGTCTAATTTTATGATCCGATATTCGTCAGTGTGTTAAACATGTGAAGAATGTCAAGTCAAGATCCACTGACATGATTCTCACATCCACATTAATCTGTGTTAACTCGCAGCTTTCGCTTGACGCAAGATTCAACCAGAACCGAAAAAACAAGATTCTAAAAGCTCTTAGATCGCAAATCAGCGACTAATTAATCCCGTAGCATCAACGACGATAAATTAATTGCGCGCGTGTTGTTTGCCTGCGAAAATAATTGTCAGAGAGCGTGTTGTTCGACACGAGTGAGGCTACAATCTGGACTAACGCGTCAACTTTTCAATGATAAGAAATGTCATTCACATACAAGAGACTGTTTAATAAGAGGCTATTAATTGTGTGTCACCTGTTGACGACGTCTGCTTCGTATACCAAGACAACTCAACGAACACGACCAGTATGTCCCACTGAATCTGCCTCGAAACGTGTAAGAATTTCGTATCATTGACAATCGCCGGAGCAAACTACGAACGAAACTTACTCCAAAGATTCTCTTCGTGTCTCTACGATATTTATCTCTGCGTATCGCAAATTATATAGGATACTATCGGTCGCGATAAACACATTTAGAGCCTTCGACTGTGTGACTCGCAATTCTGTTTAGATCTCCCGAATTTCACGACTATATAGAAGGAGCAACGAGCGCGTAAATTCGAAGAAGATATACGAAGATTATTCGTCTATAATATTTGTAATTTTTGCTTTTTTTTTTTTTTTTTTTGAAATTTACAAACTCTTTCGTGATGTCTCCAACTACGAGTAACATTTCGTTGAATAGATATCAGCTCGCAAACAGATGAGTAAGCAATACTATCATTGTCATTACGGAAACGGTCTTATCGTAAGAACATCCTGGATTTTTTGTTGACTCTACATATATTTATATATGTATATATAAGTACTATGTACACAGATGCTCTTAAGGGACCACATATCCTGTTGCATTTACTGCATTAATCGCTGCGTTGCGAGGAATAGAAATAATATTTTAGAAAGAAATATTTTTTCCACAGTTTCATAAAATAATTTCTGTGACAAAAACAAAGGAATATTTATTTACTAATATACTAAAAATAATTATACTATTAATAATTATATATTATATATATTAAATATATAATATTATATAATATATATTATTAGATAATATAGTTATATAATAATATTAATAATTAATATTAATTGATATTAGTTAAGGGAATAAGATACTTTTTGTATCTTTCAATACACCCAATATTCCAATAAAACAGTCTACAAAATTTAATCAAGTAATTTAATTATTTTCTTCGATTGCTAAATAATCGTATATAATTTCGAAAGACTCGTAATGAATGAGATTTGTAAAAAAAAAGAACACATCTCCTCGGACATTCGAATATTAATAAATTCATTGTCGTCATTCCTTCCACGTGTAGAATATTTACTTGATTTATCAAAAAAAAACCTGTCATAAAAAAAAGAGAATTGATGATATCAACGAGAAAATATTTTTAAATAACATTCTATCGTAAGTATATAGATCTATCCGGAACAATAGTGCACGGATAAAACAGACACGTTTTGTATCGCTGCGAATCTACGAATGATAAACGCGAACGATAAACGCGACATTTCGTTCCGTATGCGCTATTATAATTGTATATGCATTATTTTGTTGGGCGTACATAAATTCCTGAGGAATGATATCATTGGCCGGACAGGATATTTTGTTAGAAATTCGACGCTCGAAACCCATCATTTTCTATTATATTCAAGATTACTATATCGGGTATAATATTATCTTTCAAAAAAAACAGTAAAGGATGCTAAGTGCATCCGCCCGTTAAATTGTACAAAGAAGTACCGTTTTATTATTTTCTTGCATTTTGCGCTTCGCATTCTTTTTCGAAAAAAAGTTTTAATATATGTATTATATGTATTACGTTCTTTTTTTAGCAAACACATTAAATAATAAAATGTTATTAAATTATATCTTCTTTAAAGACTTATAAATATGACTTATGCCGCTTTAACTGGTTGCTTATATTAATTATGGAAAATCAGTGTAGATAAAGTACTAAATATTTAATTAATATAGAAAATTTCTCATTGTCAGAAATTTTGACACATACACACTTTGAATAATTATATAATTTTTACAACAACAATCAGAGAAACATTCAAAAGAAAATCAGAGAAACATCAGACACATTAAATTCAAGGTTCCTCTATAATAGCTATTCTATTTATATTTCTTAGATCGAGCTAACTTACTTTCTCTCTGATCGTGTTTATAAAATAAAATAGTCAAAATAGAATGTGTGTACTCACTTGTATCTCGAGCAGCAACTCTGTTTTCTTCCGTCTGATGTCTATCAGGATCTTTTGTTGTTCGGAAGTCAATTCTGCAATGACAAAATAATCATCAAATTAAGGACGTATCGATTTCAAGCAAAAAAATGCACGCTCATTTTTTTCCCAATTCTTTTTTCTAAAATTTTGCCTTCTCGAATAATTGTCAAAGGAACACGGTCGATTATACACCGTGGATGTCCCTGTTGTGCGAGGCCCCGTTGGGAGAGCCTCGTTAGTAGCAATTTACGGAAAGATCTAAAAATAGGACTTTCAAATTAAGGCTGCATATAGGTCATAGAAAAACGCAATGTTTAATCGAACGTTTATAATCTGTAGCCAACTAATCGTATCGCGATGCATAGATAAAACTCGGACCAATCAGACTTAATTCTTATTATCGAATAATAAATATTATAAATATTTATAATTATAATATATTACAAATAATGGAATATATATAATATATAAATATTACAAGTGAATAATAGAATTATAAATAATAGAATAATAAAATTATAAATAATAATTATCGAATTAGAAGATGATTTTAATGTGAAAGTTATCACTTTCGCATCTCGATGTCATAATACGATTTTATACTTTATATTGATCTTTTTATCCCGAACGAATGTTACCTTATTGTTAGATAATTTGGATTATGTCGAGCTCAAGAGTATCAAAACCGGAACGGGGCGGAATAATTAAAAGTCGAGACGCGCGCACGCGCATACGACACTCGCTAACGGTTTCCGATTTCCGCATTGAGGCTTACGCTCTATCAATCCCTGATTAGATCTCGAGCCAGGCAGAGGAAGCTCCGGATATCTAGGCAAATAGCTCCGCCACAACTTTAAACGCGTCGATTGCTTCATTCCAATACATACACGACTCTCCGCGACTTACTTTACACATCCTCAATTCCACGTACAAGTACTACGTACTACTAACTTGAATTCCCGTCAACGTTAAATCTCGGATGTAAGAATTATTTTTTCGAAATAACACATGTAATTTAATGAAATGTTGCTCCGAAAAGTGAAGATAATCGAACTTTAAAATGCCTTTATCGGAAAAAAAATTAATATCTATATAGAAAATTTCTCTATCTCTCCAGGAATATACACACTTCCAATAAACTGATCGTTACAGATACGAGGAATCTTACCAAAGAAATCGATGTCAGATAGGAGAGGAATAGATAGAGTCGCGCATCTCCGACATGTGCAACGGCGTCGGCATCGATTTTCGACGCAGCGTCGGAAGATTTTCGAGCGAGGGCGAAGCGAGAGGAAGCGTTCGTCGCATTCCCCGTTTTGTTTACTACGCGTATGTACGCGTACGAGAGACAAGGAGAGCACGAGCGCGTGCGCTATACAGGAGAAGAGGAGATTATACTCTCTCTCTCTTTCGGCTGTGTGTGTGTTGTAACTTGGCGTACGCGAACTTGGCGTCCGAATTGAATCCCGGCGACGAAATCGCACTCACCTGTCGTTCCGAACTGGTCGACCTGATGAGCACCGGGGTTCACTCCTACACCTCCTAGACTGCCCAGATCTTGCCACATCTCCGAGAAATAGCACTATTCCGGACTCACGCGCGCACAAAGTCGCCCACCTTCACTCGAGCAGCTCCATTTTTCGTTGAAACTAACGCCGTCTGCCGCTTGTCAGGCGCAGCTCGAAATCGCTTGTCACCGACATCTGCAGTTGACTCTGCGAAACTCTTGTATCGCTAAGAACAGCGCTCTGCATTACCGACCGTCGAGGCTAAAAGCTTTAGAATAAATGATGAATTTCGAGAAATGGACGTATTTTTTAGTATATAAAGATGTATTGTGTTTACGATTCAACTATCAAATTAAAAAATTGAACATAACATGTTAAATGTATCGATATTTTAAATATATGATTTTAATTCGAAAACCTTCTAGATTCTAAACTATCAATATAATTCTTTTAGCTGGAAAGAAATTATTACTTATATATATATATATAATTATTTAAAATTTAAATTAATAATTGTTTCGATGAAGTCTGGTATATAATATATGTAGCTTATTTGATATAATTCAATTAATAAATTCCGTAAGTGCTAATTGAGTTGATCAATATGATAATTTTATAAATATCTCTCTCTCTCGAATACAATTTAAAAAAATATTCAACTCAAAATATAAAAAAATTAACAGACTGCATAAAATGGAAGATTAGAGTTTTAGAGAAAGAGAGAGAGTGAAGATTCTCCACATTTTGATTCTCAAAAACATAATTTAAAAAATTATTTGTTAAAATAAATCGTGTCAGCATAATATTTAATTAAAATTTGTATTTAACGTAATAAGTCATCTTCGCCCGTAAGGTTTCGGGACCAAAGAACAAGCATTATCTTCCTCCCCCGCTCTTTTCACCGCTGTCTGGTTATTGTCAACGATAACGTGTCACATATATGTACTTCTAACAAGACCTCTCGACGATGTTTGTTGACAAGACGGTGGAGGAGTAAAATAATATCTCCCGCCAGTGTCTGCTCTGGTCTCTCGTTTTTCTCTTTTTTTCGCGAGAGAGAGGTCGTAGGATCAGACTCGGAATATATAATCGTCTGTATCCCGATACGCGAACGCGGATACCGCCGCGGTTTATATTCCGTTGACTTGCATCACTGGCAGTAAGGTCGAAAATTGCGAGCGCGCGATACGCTTCCGGTCCAAGGCTCTTGCATTATTGTTAAATAATTGACAAATATAAATAAATATCTCGGTGCTCTTTGACGGAGAAAACCAGGTCATGGTCGGCGTCGGTGTCTCTTCGATGGTGAATCTCGGCTTCAGTTTCGCGCTGACGATATTTCTGGTACCTCTTCTTCTTATCGCGTATTTAGGTAACTATCTTCGATCAAAGTATAACTATGTACCTTCGAGCTCTTGGAAAAAAATAAAGATTACGTACACTGTATAGATAACAGAGATCATGCGTGTTTAATGATATTTTCTCGCTTTATGTTGATGACTCTCGCGCTTTTGATCTTTCGCGATTAATTAAAAATCGTATATAATTATAAACATCTATATCGTGCGTGAATCGTTATTTTACGAGATGTATTGCACTATAATAATGCGTAATAGTGCGTATATGCGTTCGGTGTTTTTAAGTGGTGACGTGGACAAGGAGATCTTGGATACGCTTCATAAAGTGGAAGTATCCGAATTACGTCGTCGTAGAGGAGAATAGTATTCGGAGTATCTTGGATCAGGGACGCAATCACGTGAGTAGAGAGTTACAAACAAACAAAAATTACCATTAATTATTCGAATCCGACATCACGATATCGTAGGGAATCTGCACGCTTCTCGTGCAAGGACATTCAATCGTGAAGGGCGTGAGGAATCACTTGGCTCATCTGGCGTCTACGAGAAAGTACCTCAGATCGGCTCTCTTCACACGATGGGGCATGTACGTTTGGAAGGAGCTCGATTACTCCGTCGACAGCCACCTGGTGAACTCGCCGTGCTCGTTTCGCGGTCGTCCCATCACCGACAACAACATCCAGGTCGGCGTCCATCGTTCTGTCATTGCCAGAGACCGAGATCGCTGGTCTCGAATCCTTCGATCTGACGTAGAACTGTTCTGTCGTAGGATTACATAAGCGACGTGACGTCGAAATTTCTTCCGGGGAGATTACCGCCGTGGCAGGTGCACGTGGTGAATTGCTTTGTGCGAGGAGAAGAGCGTCAGATATGTCTCGTGCGGGCGCATCATTTGCTTCTGCGACAGGAGCATCTGACTTTAGCGGATTTCTTACCGTTGAAGTATTCGACGGATAATTGGACGTGCCAGGAGAGCGATTCGCCCTTCACGAACCTGTACGCCGAGCCCACCGCTCTACCGCGTCTTCGACAGATGCTCATCGAGAGCTTCAGCAACTATTGGAATGATTTCCTTTACAACAACGATCCCGTCGAACGCCCGGAGATCCTGAAGAAGCGGATAGGAGTGTCTCAATGCGTCAAAATCACGATGATAGTGCTAGTCTGTACCCTGAAAGAGCTGGCCAGGTATGATTGAGTCCGAGGTTTCGCAGATTTCTGATCCATTTCTTTCTCGTCGTTCGATTCATTTTCGTCTAGCAAAACGTTTAAATAAATTAATAATATATTAAATAATATTATCTGATATTTGGGGATTATGAGGATCCTTGAGGATCTCTTATTTGAAATGTGTTTTAAAAAAAGATAACAATAAAAACTGTATATCTTAACTTTAAAAACTAATTTTTATCTGGAACTCTCTGTAGACAATGCCGAAAGTCAGAAGGACTGAAATTCCTGGAACTTGTATCGATCGTCCAACGCGAATCGAGCAAGAGGAACTTTAATCCTCGACTGATACTCGAATCCATCACGAAGTCTTTCAATCCGATCGACATTCTTTACTCCTTCGTCGCTCTGTCCTGGTACATCATGGTCACGTCGTGCTTAAGAACGCCGCTTCTACTTGTCCGAGAATTGCAGGCTCTAAAATCGCGACACAAACATTACTATCCAGATACCTTGACGTATATGCTGTTCTGCTACCTCCCGCTGACATTTCAAGCAATTCGGGAGGTGATGTCCATCAGCTGGATAGCCGTAACGGCGCCCAAGATCATCGTCGAGGAGCTGTTTCTGAAGCATCCGCAGTCGAATCAGCTGCAGACCATCTCTCCGTGCGGGAGGAAGGTGGTGGCTTGGTCGGAAGAGGTCGACGTCGACCTCGTGAGGAAAATCGCCAACGTAACCGGCGCGACGGAGACGGAAGTTCTCTTAGCGGCCACCGTAGACGCCCTGAAGGAATACTTCAGGCATTCGGATGTCAATGTCCCGGACGATGTACTCGCGACCGTGAAGTTTGTGAGTCAACGGGCGGTGTTCCTGCGAAATCACGAGGCCCGAGGTATCCTCTGTCTTGCCTTACCCACCAGGACGCCGTTGTTTCACGACGACCTCGTCGAGATACTACAGGTGAGAATCGGATATAAGACACGCATCAAACAACTCGCTCGAACCTCTCCAACGCTCTCGTGTCGCGCTTCCTAAAGGTCATTCAACGAAACGTTCAGGAAGCCAGGTCTAAGCAGAGCGCGATTTACGCGATCACGGCTGCGGAAACGTCCTGCGGATTGATCTCGTCCTGCGTACCTGCCATCGTGTTGAAATTACTCCTGAATCAACTGTCGAAAAGGTACTCTCTGTGTTTGACGCACGTCGACGGCGATCTACCTGTGGAAGGCGTAGACGGGGCGATTTACTGGCGACCGCCGCAAGGAAACTGCAGTATATATACATATATATCATTAGTCGCGCGATATCTAGTAGTACTTTTTACTTTCATTACATCAAGTTTGTATACATTTCTTTTTAGACATGTCAATGACCTTACACAAGCGTGGAAACGGAGTACGCCTCGGCATAATGGGAGACGCGTTAATCGGCCCGCAGCATTTCGTCGTGGCGAGGACGTTTCCTCAGAGTGTACGAAATCTCGCCAGCATTCTAGGGGTTCCGAGGGCGTCCAGTCGGAGTCCGAGCCCTAACGTACTCAATCCGATGACGTCTCCAGGATACTGAGATAATTTCATCGATGGAAGGACAAGGGAGATTTGAGATTTTTCTCTCACCTCTTACTCTTTTTTTTTCAGAGAAATATAATATCCGGGTCGCGGACTCCGATAATAATACCGGTAATATGTAATTTTTAACACCGTCGATAATAAATATTTAATCTGTTCATATTTATCAGAAAGAGTACATGTAGTAGTCACATTATATAGTCATTATATATGTTCGACAAACAATAAGATTCTGATGGCGTTAGAGACCGCTTTATATAAATAACAATTTTTATAAATATATTCTATTCACACTATTCATCTCTCTTCTCGTTCTTCTTCGGACAAGTACCTGAATATTATTGAAATTTTAAATTAGATGTTCGTTTAGATGAAAGATGAAACATGCTTACATCTTCTTTGCATTATCGTAGCAGATATTTAATATCATATCACTATATGTATATCACGCAACGATGTGTATATCACGATGTAAATCGAACAATTAAAATAAATTAAATTAGATATTTCAACAATTTTTGGCAGAGTTTCTTTTTACGAAACTGCGCATTTTTTTCGTAAATCTTTGCACACTCGTTCTAAATATATATAATAAACATTATTATATGATCATTATTTGACTACTTATCTAATCTTTGGATCTTTGAAATAACAAAAGTATATATATTTACAAATAACTTTTGTAAATATTTTATGCGATAATATATATATATCGTAACGATATATATATATATATATATATATATATATATATACATATATATATATGTATATGTACGTACATAATATATACATACATATATATATATATATATATATATATATATATATATATATATAAATCAATGATAGAAACATATTGTTAAACTGAATTATCTGGGAAACAAATTTCATTATAAATTGTTAACACGTCGCTTCATTGCATTATTAAAGCATGTAAATGTATTTAAGCGTTTTAAGCGTTTACAAATCTAATAAAAATAAATTCATCTATATGCGAGTTTTATAAAAAAACGCATTATAAAATATATCTTTTTAACTTCTTAATACCGTTGTCTTGTAATAAGACGTAAGTACATTACAAACAATCTTCTATTCGATCTATTCAATTAAAATTAAGTCTGCCATACTGCAACTTGTATATGTAAAGCGTAGTACTTTAAGTAGAAAAAGCTCTTTGTAGGCGTATGAAGTACATGATGTGTTTTCTCAATCGATTTGTATATATGTTTAATTATATGTATAATAATTATTCGCGCGCGCGTGACACGAATAATTTAAGTACAAGAAAAAAATATTATAAGAAATATGTTGTATGCGCGAGAAAGTATCTTTTCGCTATAAATTCAAAATTATTAGAAAATTCAAAAATATTCGATAAACGTCTTGTCGCATCTGCATGTTGAATGTAAGTGAATAGTGAGATTCGTTCGTTCAAATCAACATTTTTTTGCGAGCTAATAAATATTTGCCCGTCTTTTTTTTCTTCATCTACTGTGCGCAACATGTATATAATATAAAACAATGAATATAATTCGTTCTATGCTAAAGAGTCATTGTCATTCGTTCCATCTCGTGCCATTTCCATCTCGATCGGTCCGCTACCGAAAATCTTTCGATTCTTCGTGTACGGTATAATACCTACAAAGATTCCGGAGACGATAATCCAACCGCCGGCCATAAGGAAAGAAAGCTCCCAGGACTCTGTCACGTCGAACAACCATCCAGCCAACGGGGGTCCGAGAAGATTCCCGATTCCTTGACATAACAAGCTGAGACCGTAAGCGGTAGTGAATCTTTCCAGAGGAATCAGCTCGACCAATATAACAGGAGTGAAGCTGAAATTACTCGCGAAGAACAGGCCAAAAGCTGCTGAGCTTATCATCAGAAACGCGTAATGAGAGGTGAAGACGGACATCAATATCGTGGCCACTCCGCACGCTATCAGACACCAGGTGTACGTCTTACAAACATTCATCCAGGGTTGATCGCCAGCCCAGCCTAGAACGATCTAAAAGCGAGCAACACCGAGTATGAGAGAATGATCTCACATCAACTGCTGGGCGAAAAATAAGGGCGCGCTACTCTAATGATTTAAGATTACCATTCCGATGGTATTGGTTATGCCGATAATGCTGAGGAGATTAGCGGCATCGGACTCGTCGTAACCGTTCCTAGTCAGATGCTCCGCGAGGTAGAAGTACGGTACGATGAACCATGTGAATAGCAATATCGTCGACAATGACATCAGCAGGAAATGCAATTCGAGAAACATTGAAAAGTCCAACATGTTCTTTAACAGATCCACCAGCTCGTCGTACCACTTCTGCGTAAGACAGGGAACTGTACATTTGTGTACTACACAAGCAAACCTACCTCTTCTAATATATCGCGAACGCTTAATGAAATACCTGTTCGTTTTCTTTAGCCAATGTAATCATACTGTTTCTATAGATGTCGGGACAACTGCTCGCTCTCAGTCTGTACTTGTGCAGATTTAGGGCAGCGCCGCGATACATGACAGAATTTCTATGCACTCTGATATCCTTGAAGTAATGGGTATTGGTACTGAACTGTCGTCTGAGCCAAGGTATCGAGTCGGTCCTGATGACGTTGGCCTGCGACTCAACGTCAACGTAACGTTTAGACACGGATCTCCTTCTTTCCGTCGGAACTACCTGGAAAGTATTCGCTTGATGTTGCCACGGGCGAATCGACGCGGAATCCATAATCGAAAGTGAGCATTTTTGTTACCGTATGCGTGACTTCTTTCACCAGCAATGGATTAGTCTCCTCTATTTCCTTCTTGGACATTTTTCTGGCGCAAACAAGTTTCGTGGGTGCGTGAGTGGATGCCGGGCAAGTATCTTTGTTCCTTT
Organism: Prenolepis imparis; assembly: GCF_030444845.1. NCBI lineage: Eukaryota > Metazoa > Arthropoda > Insecta > Hymenoptera > Formicidae > Prenolepis > Prenolepis imparis. The sequence goes on from NW_028141160.1 coordinate 22,411,275, forward strand.
GATCGACGATCGTTTTCGATTCCGTTGCACGTTTCAGCCTTTGTAGAACGTAATATAAATATTAAATGCCACGGCCAGGTGTTGTACTCGATTCCATTGTATTCGACTAACTAAACTAAAGTATCGCGCGATAAGTATATATCGTATACGAACATTTCGTTGGAAAAGAGGGATTCGACGAAGAAAATTATCGCTAAAACCTATATTATAACTAACTACACGTAGCAAATGATTAACCTCATTGACATAGTGACTCCGCTTTTATTATAAATCTCCCCCGTCGAATCCTGCAGTTGTTTATCGGACAAACTTCTACACATTAGGAGACTAGGATAGTTCTCCAGGATAACGGTATAGAGCCTAGAATTGCCTAGTAATGATTCCAATACTTCCAAAGGCACCTGAAATCTCATACATTCCAATTCATTCCTTTACAAAAATCGACAATACCGGAGAAATCGTCGCTTTACGCGAGTCGCTTTATGGCTCACCTTTTCGCTTCGCTTTACAAAAGTCGGTAGATTAACCACGCTCGTCGTATGCCTCTTCGCGCCATCGGCCGTTTCGATACTCGTGCTTAGATTCTGTAAGAAATATTCGGGCGCCTGGTCGTTTCTGAGCAATCGTCGGAGCTCCTCGACACCCGGAAACTCGTCAGATGGACTTCCGCTCGACTTTACCGTACCGTCCAATCGTACGTTCGATTTCCTCGGCGCGGCTTGATCCTGCTTCTGTTGTTCCAGTATCCACCATTCCGGATCCCTCATCACGGTCCCCGCGACGATCATGTTGAAGAACGTGCCGGCCAGGAGCAAGCAAGCGCCTCGCCAGCCATACTCGGCGATGAAATACGTCGTCATCGGGGCATAGACGAAGGTACCGATGCCAGTGCCGCACGCGCCAAGACCTACAGCTAAGGTTCGCTTCTTGTCGAACCAAAAGGCGATGCTCACAACCGCGGTGACGTAGCACAAACCCAGACCGAGACCCGCAATCACGCCAAAGGTCAAGTACATTACCTCGATGGTGTTACTGAAGACACTCAGTATGAAGCCGAATCCCGATATCAGGCCGCCGATGATGGTCATGTTCCTGCATCCGTATCGGTCCACGAGAGCGGACATGATCGGTCCGGATAGAAGCGGCACGGCCATGAAGAGCGAGCCGATCCAAGCGGTCTTGGACTTGGACGCGCCGAATTCGTGAAGGAATTCGATGTAAAGCAAACCGAAGCTAAATGAGACACCGTCGGCTATCATGGAGATGATCAGGGAGGCCAGAACGACCACCCAGCCCCAACCGCCATCGGGTACTTTTGGTTTCTTACGCCTCTTTGTCACTTTCTCGATAGAACCTAAGGAATCCACGCGTTCCAAGCTAATACTCTCGGAATCGAACGAGTCCCTGACTTGATTAGTCGTTGTATCAGCATTCGAAGACTCGATATGCTTCTCGCGATCGAGTATTTCTTCAATCTTCTTCGGTGTAGTGTTCTGCTCCGTCGACTTGATCGTATCGTTTGATTTCTCCGAATCTAAACTGACTTCGCGTCTATTTCTCGCGCTGTCCACCAGGTCGACATTGTTATAGACGACGGAACTTGTAGGACAAATCGTGGGACTTCCATTTTGCCAGCCGACCAATGGGGCTTTACCTGGCTGATGATGATTACTCTGATGGTTCCTCTTTGCACACAAATCTTCCTCCTTGCCAGCGACGTTCGCGGAACGATCGTCATAACTGTTGTCGTGATTGTTATTGTTCCTGTTGCAATCGTCGTCGCATTCTATTTGAATCTCTAGCAGGTCAGTCTCGTTCCTGCTGGCCATTGTCGCTCTAAATATAAGTAGTGGCCGAGTGGATCCAACGCCGCCGCCAGCCCTTCAGCCCTTGGAACTCGCACGGATGACAGCCTTGTCCTCCGGTTACCATAAGGATCCTTGGAACGATCCTCGACAATTCGCGGAACGTCAACCGCGCCGAATTCAGCATACACGCACCTTCGAGTCGCTCGAGTCGCTCGTTCTACGAAAGGATTTTTCAATTATATCAATGAGATCGCGTACACGAGAAGAGAAGCTTGGAAAAATCCATGCATGAAAAATAGAACCAGTAGCGTATTTGGGATTTTAATCTAGGGTTTATATACATTTAAAAAAATTCATACTTAATATTAAACAATAGACTATAGACTATAGTTTAATTTGCTTAATAAAACAGTGCTCTATAAGTGCGAAAATGCTGACAACTTGTTAGTTAGATCTCGACTTGAAGAAGAAGAGAAGGGGAGATTAAAGCCCGACAGTATCCCCCATAAATACGCCACTGAATGAAGAGATTAGCGAGGAGAACACATAATAATTTATTTACATATTAAACTAAAGTATTTTCTTAAATAACGTATTTATGTACATACGCGATAAGAGAAACGATTAAATTACAAACGCTTGCTAACAACAAACGATCATGACATTCGTTACACGTCAAGGTTCCGATACAACTGCTCAATACTGTTCAAATGTTATACGAAATTCTTGCGACAGATATACGGAGATGTACATCCGTTTATTCGTATCTCTATATCTCTCGATATCATTCGAATAACAAGCGACGACAAAATCATACCCATTTTGGCACTCGATACTCATATATCAGATAGATACAAAGTAGTGATAAGTATATGCGTTACGAGCATGTAAAAAAAATTCATGCACACATTTATATTATATTATATATACATATATTACCTCAAGCGCTAAATTTTAAAAGATATAAAGGAAGTGATTAATAAAGAGAAAATCAGTAATTACTCACCATCGAGATAGTGTAAATAACGTGCTTGCGCAGGCATGCATGCGTGTATAGGCGTAGGAATGTACTCGCGACACTCGTCGGTGTGAGCAATTATAATATATAATCATTGAGAAATGAAAAAGTAAGGAATTAAGTCAATCAATTAGTTAATCAATCAAGAAATAAAGCAAAGCGTGCAACTGGCGCTTAATCGATCGACGAGAAAAGTCTCTCCATCAAGCTGAAGGGCTGCAAAATAAATTATTGGTAACACAAGAAAAAAAATGTGCTCGTGTCAGTGCATAATACCTGAAATGAAAAAAGATCTAATCTAGAGAAAGCGCGTGTCTATTCGTGTAATAATTATTAATTAGCGTTACGTGCATATAGTGCATGCAAATCATTCCCCTTAATAATCTCTCTTCTTAAAAAATCATGCTTGATTTGTAAATTAAGTACGTATATATTTATACTTTTATGTAATTATATATATATATATATATATATATATATATACACACATCAACAAATATATACAAGAAAAGTAGATTTTATGTGTGTGTGTTTATTTATTTTCATCAGATGTATCTCTACATTCATCGTCTAATTGTAAGCAATTATATCAACGCTTCTTTCGCTTAAGTGTCGCTAACTTGTATGTGCTAAGAATACCGTAGTTAAAATTTACGTATCTGTACAAGTACATGTTTGCACAAATATTGTAATAAACGATATCAATTTCAAAAAAATAATTCGGTAATAAATAATTTTATTTAAAATATTTAACAAATTTAAGATCTATATTTAGAAACACGAATCCCATTATGAAATTTTTCCAAGTTAATTATTAATACTATTAGTTATCATAGTATTAATTAGTTATCTATGTTTTTTTATCTATTTTATTATCTTGTATACCGTTGATATTTGAGAAAGAGAGAAAGAAAGAAAAAAAAGAGATATGAAAAGAATATAACTGTAATATCCAAGTCCAATTCTGATAAATTATTGTACCTATCTCAAATTATTGATGTAACATGTATGTATCTATATATATATGTAACCACAATTTTATTTTTTTCTTAAATTTTTAACATTTAATTTTATTTCAAGAAATATATTTATTACAACGCGTTAGTAAAATAAGAGACAAAAGAAATGTGTCTATACACAATTGAAGAATTATTATTCCTTGCGTATTTATTGTATTGTTACGTCACTCTCATTCAATCGTTATGTTTTATTAAATATTTTAGAGAGAAAAAAATTATGTTTCTCGTACAAAATATATCAGAACACGTTTCAAAACTTTCAAAAGTAGGCGCATTTATTATTAGAAGTCTTTCGTCGGTCGATAGTCTAATAATACTTTGGCATTGCTAACTGCCGACTTTCGACGCAATGCTGCAAATTCTTTTGGCAATTCTTAATAATGCGTATTTATAAGATCCCATCTTACGAAACGTCAAAATTAAATGAGCTTTAAACTCAGAGAACAAATTTCATAGTATCAAGAGCTTTTTCGCAATTTGTTTCGACAAATTTTCGATGAAAAAAAAAATTATCTTGGTAAGACGAGAAAACAACTTTTAGAATCAACGAGTGCCATATTTTATATACACTTGCCACGTGCGCATATAAAACTGTCATTTTAACGAGAAGCTTAAGGAATGTCATATTTTAATTGACGTGTAAGATTGGTAAGATTGAATCTCTGGCCTGTATCCCGCGCGATGACATCAGCCACCAAAAAACGTATTTAAAAGCTTTTGCGAAGCTTTCGTTGCAGAAAAATTTAACGTTTTTTTCTCTTTTTTATGCACGTATGTACAATTGTCAATATTTGCGTTGATAAGAGAGATAGAGATCACGTGAATTATTTTCTTTTTTTTTTGGCTTCCTCGTTCAAAGTTTTTAAAATTACGTAAAGAAGAAAAATTTACGATCGGAATAAATTTATAACACGCACAAATGTGGAAAGGATTATATGTCTCGCTACCGTTTATGGATTTTACGATTATACTTATCGCGAGGTGGTTCATCGGAAAAAAAAAAAAAAAAAAAAAAAAAAAAAACCGAATGCAAGACATGTCGTTAACGTGTCTAGTACACGCGAATATGCGGATAAATTACATGGGGATGTATATAATCGATGGTTCATAAATTAAATATTCATTCGATATTTCTCCGATTGCCACACAATATCACAAATTATTACATATTTAAATAAATACAAGAAACGAAAAGGTTCGAAAGTAGGTGGTTAAGTATCATATAAGAGTCGCGCGGCGGAGGGGTTTGATCACCATGGAAACCGACTGGTCGATTTCCGCGTGAATGTCCGTCTCTCTACCAAAATAAAGGGATATTAAATTTCCAATAAAGTTTACTTCTCGTGTATATCACGAAATTCACGTGTATGTAGAAATTTAAAAAAAATCAGCGTGCGATAGGGATTATATTCGCCTTGCTGCTTTATACTTTATATCCCTCGTAGAAGACAACTTAATTATATTATGACATCATTGCAGATATTTATAATTAAAAAAATTAATAAATGCATATATTTAATTAAAAAATTCATAAATAAATGAATGATTTCTGTAGCTGATTCGCGATGCAACATCAATGCGTGTTCGAAAAAAATTGATATAAAATGATATTTATTCTTTTTTTTCGATGCCAAAAAAGTAAATTTGATTCTTCCCGTATTTTCTGATGCAATCTCACCAGAGATTACTTATCTCGAATTTATAAATTTTATATACACACAAATGTATTTCGTTTCGTTTAAATACCGTATCAAACACTTTTGGATCGATATGGTGCGGAACCGTTATTCGCGATTACATCGAGTCACGTATGTTTAAACAGGATTATTTCACAGATCGATGCGCGAATTTTGCGGAATATCAACCTCGAAACAATAAAAAATTTTTATTTAAAACATCTATCATCGTAATTGCTCTTTAATCGAGACGCAGCTGTCAGCTAAACTTTCATAATGCTTGCAGAAAAAAGAAAGAGAAAGTGAGAGGATAGCAAAAATATAATATATTCATATGAATTAATTATGTGAATTTTGTATGTATGAAAAAATTCTAGGACGTTTATACGTGTCTTTTAAATACATCGCATAGAATGTGAACGCTCGACAGAAACATGTATTACAGGAAATGATTATATAGATAACAGGAAAAAATGATAATGTAAAGTGGTCATACACGTCGAACCAGCAACACGTAAATTCTTTTTTTATTTAAAAAAAAATATTGTTTTATCGGGTCATATATTGCTCGTAATAAACACATTTTATTAAATTTTTCAAGTCGAGTGTATACGCGGTTCATCTCGAAATTAAGAAGAAATATATGTAAAAAAAAGCGAGAAGTTATTCAAAAAACATTTCACAATAATATTAGAACGTTATAAAAATTTTAAGCTGCTTTATATTTTTTATCATACTTCTTTAGATAGTTGACGATTGGGTCGACACGATCATAAATGTTCAGTAGATTGCGTTAATTGTGCTTAAACGTATCGCGTGATAAATCGGCAAATAAACGAAGGAACTAATAAAATAAGCGTCACGCTCAATTATACCGATCGTTGAGTTTATTATCTAAAGTTACGTCAATATAACGAATAAACAAGTTGCTTAATTTGATAAACTGCCGCAATTCTCATTTGTTCGGAATGCAGAGCTTCCGGTAAATCATATCTGTTCGTTTTAGAATAAATGATAAAATATAGTTGAATGCACATTTCGGTGCAAGCGACAGATAAACGACAAGAAGCGTCTAGAAGCGTGCGAATGTTCTTTTCAAATTTTAGCGCGTGTAATATCGATATTTAAAACACAGGGGCGTTTCTGCAGTCGAAACAGTGCGACGAAATAAAAAGTTTGTAATTCAAAACAAGACTTATATAATAACATAGGCACTGCAATTATATATTAATAATGGCAGAATTTTCTTAGTCACCTTGTGAATCTATATACACTGAAAGAGATGCCGAAAAGGAAAAAAAATGAAAGAAAAGAAAATGAAAAAAAAGAAAATTGACATGCGAAAACACACGCGCTCTTCGTAAAGTCGCATCGTGTGTTTATTCATCGAGCTTACCAACGAGCAGCTCGCGCAAATTGTCAGAGAATCCGGAGCTTTCGCGTAGCCTGGCACGATCCTCGTTGGAAAGAGCGTTCTGCGTCGTCTTTTTGCAGCGACGACGACGATTTCGACGTGCATTCGGCGTGCCCAGGGCACGTCGTTTTTTTCCCAAAAATATCCAGACGCGGATCAAATCACGCGACCGCCTCGGTTGGGGACACCCAGTGCACTGGTGAGAGATCGCGATTCAGGAGCCTCAGAATCCACGTCATGGGAAAGATTCCTCGCCGCCGCACCTGACTTCGAACGGAGCACGCGTGTGTTTCGACCTCGTCTCGCTTTGTCTCGTCTTGCCTCACCGCGCCTCGCCTAGTCACTAGTCTCGCTCTCGTCTCTCCCCCCCACTCGCTGCCTCTACGCCGTGCCGTCGCGTCAACCCCCCCCTCCCCTCACTCGCGCCACGCCGTCGCCTCCCTCACTCGCCGTCACCCCCCACTACGCGTCCCTTGCCTCACCTTGCCTCACCTTGCCTCGTCCGGCTCTCTGCGTCATTACACGCCATACGTCTGCTTCTGCTTACGCACGCTTCGATTCTCATTTCTCCCGGCGATCTTTTTTCGCGATATCAAAAATGTTGCGTTGACGAAAGCTATGATAAAACCGCGGAACCAATCATTTATTAGATAGTGCGATACAGTTTATATATCAGATACTATGTAGCGTGATATCTCAACCGCGCATTTTGACGTTACCGCTAAACTGACGTTTTTACTATGTATAATAATGAATATTTAACGATACTTAAGTCGATACTTGAACTACATTTAACTTATTAACGATAACGAAAAGTCACATTCATGTTGTAGTTAAATAATAAAAATATAAGAAATAAATAGAATAATAAAAAGTTAAATAATAAAATCCTAATTCGATGCGTTTGGCGCCGCGAGATATGGCATTTTCCGTCGCTTCTTTTGAGTTGTCTAATCGATAATTATCGTGCGTCTAAATCAATATCGTGAAATATTACATAATTCGCGATTAAAAGCGAGATGGTCTTTTTAATTTCGAACCTTGCGAAATGCATATTGGAGTATTTTATAAAAATCTTTTTTTAATATATATTCAAGTACCATTTGTATTACTTTTGACAAAGTTTGTCGACATTCACGGCAATGAAAAGTATACTTTTATGTATAAGAGAAAGAGAGAGCAAAAAATATATCTGAAAATAAATGGCCGATCGATAAAATTATCTCGACTGTGTCAACACGAAACACGAAACTGGTGTGACGTCATCCGATGTCATCCGATGTTATCCGATGTCACCCGACGTCAATGACAGTCCACCGCCGGTAGTCGGCTAATTCACATGTAGCTGTCAATGAATGAGAGTATCGCACTATTGACTCATGATCTTACTTTTTATTCCAAATTAAATATAGAATTTTCTCTTATATACATATCAAAATAAAGCCAATAAAAAATTAAAAAAAACGATATTATATATGTTTCTTTCTTTCTAAACACATTTGTTTTCTACAGTAAAATATAATTTCTATTCTATATATAATTTCTACCATAAATATATATGTTTATCAAACAAAATAAACAAAATTTGTATATGAAACGCGAAATTTGTTATTATGAAATAAACATGTAAGGGTTGTCGAGAAACCACTACGATATTTATTTCGGATCATCTTCGGATATTTTCCAATACATGAGAGAGGATTTACGTGAAACTGAACCGATCGCATCGCATCGTTCTAGGAATCGGCACTGGCTAAGAATTTACGTATTACATGTATAAGACTAATCGTAGACTCGTTCTTTTAATATTTAAGAGTCAACAAGAACGTTGAAATCCGTAACGGTTTGCGCCAATATATAAGATAATCTGATGTAATAGAGACACACTAGATCGATATCGTAACGATCTAATTAACGCGATTAAAATCGTCGGAAATATAATTGATAATCGATAAGTATTTCTTCGAAAATTCGTAGAATGCCGAAATTCTAAAAGAACTCGGCAATCTTACACAATATAAGTGGAATGCTGATTATATCGTCAGCTAAAAACGCTCTCGCTATATTTTCTTTCATTTCTTTTTTTTTCTTTTATCTTCTTTTTACTGGAAGGAATCGCTCTCCGGGTCGTACTCGATTTGACAATTCTATCAAAGGTCCTCGTTCGTTCTTTCACAGATTATTTGCGTCTCCATTTTCCTCCTCTTAATAACTATAATCGCTTAATACTACCGTTTGAAAGTCGTCAGCCGGCGACCTGATATCGTAAATATATGAAATACACAATTTTTTTCCTTTTTTTTATATATTAAAATATTGCTTTATACGTTTCGTAGATGCCATATAAGGCTGCGTACGCGTGTGATGTATGATGTGCGAGCACATATGCTGCAAGAAAAATTATTACACTCACATAATTTGGACACTTGGCACCGGACACAATTATATAAGACACCAATCGCGATCATATCTCTATATAATCGAAAAAATACGCTTTGATCGAAATTCAAAATTTCAATCTCGGGTGTTGCAATTACTTATTTACTTTCGGGTACCAAATTTTATTATATACGGCACTAATAAAAAATATCCGAAACTCTCGTTTCACGACGATGTCACCTCTGCCGTCTAGTTCGATTTAATTCTTATAATATCTGAAAGCAATAAATATTTTTTTCGTATTTTATTTTAGTGTAAAGGCCTCGTATATTATAATGTTATACGTACGATGTTAACCCTACGACGATATACTATATATAAGAGAAATCTTTGGAATATAAAATTTTTTTGTGTGAAATCGACAGTACCTAAAATATTGTAGTGCGATTTTGACTAGTTTTAAAAAACCTCTATTTCGTTTGACGTTAATTCCCATCGGAATGCACGGCACGATTTCAATTTTTCGTCAAGTAATGTACATTTCGCTTACAACTTTCCACATACACAGAGAGCAATAAAAACTACTCCTCACCAATAAATCCATTATGTTGTTTGCGTTAAATTTATACAACTATTCTCTCTTCGTTCGTGTTATTATATGTACAATCGAAAATTGCTACAATGACTATTACTCGTTTCCTTTTTTTTTTTTTAGTAAAAAAAAGGGGAAAAAAACGCTCGTGTAATCCATAAGTGCAAATATAGATTACATTTTATAAAAACAAAAAAAAAGAACGAACACATGCACGCACACACGCACGCATGTACGTACGCATATACTATGATAACGGAGGTAGTAGTCTATTTGTAGCTCGCAAAATTGATAAAGAGGCAAGTTTATGATCACAGACAAGCTATACACGCATGCCTATTTTATAGACACATGTTATTTTAAAAGGAAATTCGTGCATCGCACTCTAAATGAGAAAATCTGCTATCAAAGCACTCGATTCTTCAATCTTCGATTTCGGCATTAATCTTTAGATTAACTCGTTTGTGTAATTTCTTTTTTTTATCCTCGCTCATCTTAAAATTAAAAAAAAATATGCGTATTTTCAAAAGATCGATTTAATCGAGGTTGCTGTCCCGCTTACATTTAACAGTAAAAAAAAAAAAGGAATAAACTCGAGCAAAATTTTTCTTCCGCGTTGGACTCACAATTTATAACGCATATAACGTATTAATTCGCGATTGCTTCACAAAACTTATATAAGCGCTCGAATTGATATTTCCATCTGACTGAAGGGTCAAACGAATGATACGAATTTATATGTAATGTTTAAATTAATAAAACATTTAATTTAAGTAAATTAATAATTTAAATAATTCGCAAGGCTCCTATGCGAAGGATGCACCTTATACGATGGTGATTACAAAGGTCGAGAGTATCTGGTGCATTGATTAATTTACAATACCTTTCGCGTTATCCGAGGGCGGACGGGGGAAGCGGGGAAGGTGGAGGGAAGGATAACTTGTCAGTTGTACAATCTAGCTTCAAAATACACAACGCACTTGACGAAGGAATAGCGACTACAAGCATGTTGCGCATAGAGTCCGTATGATTTTTCTGTACATGCAAATAAGAGATTAGCGGACACCAGAAATGTCCCGATTTCGAACCTATGTATATATAATACGCATCAATATATTATTGGTTGGGTAGTATCCTGAGATTCGAAATTATATACTTAGTTGTTGCAGCGCGCCAAGAATGCATATATATCTGTTTCGACGCAAATTATTTATCGACGGCATAAACGCGATAAATAGCGCGATCAATCAACGAAAAACTGTTCTCTCCTTCCACAGGCCCTTCGACTTTATATTATCGCGAGCAGGCGCGCATTCCCCTAATTTGTACAATGTATTTACTCTATACTCTCGCGTAATCACTCTACTGCGCTATTGAAAATATTAAAACTATACTCACTCTCGAAATAATTTCCTTTACGCAATGTCTAAGAGAGATTAGAAGTGACCTGGTGACCTTCGCGAAAGATCCTAGCGAAGCATCAGCATCCGCTGATAGTCATGTAGAATCGGAATCCGCTGATAATTACGATTTGTCACGTATAATTCGTCAGTTTATATAATACTCTTCGAGTCGCTCGCATTAGTTGTCGCATTAATTGTCGATGACCTCGCAGGGTCATTTCGACACAAAACTTATAACTATGTAATACACCACAGCCGGCTCGAGCGACTCATATGTTATCAGTATGTTAAAACTCTGACACTGCTACGGAATTAAGGAGTACCTGTGGCAATTTTCGCAAGAATTTTACAATTCCATCGCGACTTTAGTCGCGCAATAGCAACCGCAGACAATGGTTGCTCTCTGGCTCTTGTGTTATTTCGATAAATATCGGCATATTTACACATTATCTATCTCATTAAAATCCTCGTCGACAGTTCTCTCCTCGGATTCGTTTCCTCGGCATTTTCTGTACAAACTGATCAAAGGCATCACTAATAACAACGCGCCGCTCAACGCGATGAACAACCCCGCCAGGTAGAAAGAGAGATCGTATGTGCCTGTAATATCGTACAGCCATCCTAAAAAGAAATCGTTTATCTTTAGTATTCGCTCGGTGATGTTTCTACATGTAAAAAATGAAATCTGTAAGAAAAATGAAGCGTTTACCAGCTAACGGAGGACCCATAAGATTGGCTACTCCTTGGACCAATAACAGAAGACCGTAAGCATTCGTAAACCTTTCCAAAGTGATCAGCTCGACAAGGATGATGCTGGTGAGACTGTAATTCGCTGCGATGAATAATCCAAAGGCACCAGAGACTGCACATAAGGTATAGTAATCGTTGACAACTATGGGTATCAGAGCGGTAACGCCGCCGCAGAGAGCCATACACACCGCGTATACGATAGACGCGTTCACCCACGCTCTATCACCGGCCCAACCTAGAAAAATCTGCAATAAAAAGTTCCACTTTTACCATTACACTGTTGGATCGAAGCGTGATTTATTTAGTCATGTTCGTTTTCCCTCGTCACTTACCTCGCCGCTCATGTTAGCGATCCCGATCACCGAGATCAGAATAGACGCGTCCGTCTCGCTGAATCCAACCTCGATTGCGTTGTCCGTCAGATAGACATAAGGCACGTCGTACCACGTGTGCAAGAGAAAATTGCTGACAGCGAACAGCAGAAACCTCAGATCGGCGAAATACGAAAAGTCGAGCATGTCGACAATCAAGTCCCAGAATTCCCAGAGTCCGGCGTACCAGACGAGCTTCGTCTTGGCGATGGTGGTCATCGAGTTTCTATAAATGTCCGGGCAGCTCGAAGCTCTCAGACGATACCGATTGATGTTCAGCATGGCGCCTCTGTAAGTCAGACTGTGCCTATGCATTCTGATGTCATTTAGATACGCGGTGGGCAGTCTCCTAGGTTGCTCCGTACTGGAACGTCTCAACGGAGTATCGGAATCGATTTTCTTGAGCCACCATAAGTACGCCGGTTCTACCGATTGCCGTTGTTGCTCGCCGCGAAATGTTCGTTCGTTGCGCGTATCCTTGTCCTTTTCGTTTTCGTTTTCAATTTTTAACTCGGCTAGTGGGCTCGGCGTAGGTATAAATCGGGCCGAGGGTGTACTCAGTTGATCGTGCAATGCTCCTGAATCGCTCAAACTCTTCGACGATATCAAAAGACTCGGGTAATTTTGCAGAAGGACATTGTATACGGCCTTGTTCGCGCTAAGTAGTTCCAGCACCTCCAGAGGTACCTTCTCCCTGTTTTTAACGAAGGTGGGCAGACTTACCAAGCTAGAGAAGAGCTTCTCGCCGCTCTCCTCGTCGCCGTCCTGAAGCCGAAGATTCTCAATGATCATCGCGTTGGCGGACGCGAAACCCCTTTTAGATTCGCCGTGCGGCGTTTGCGTGGTCGTGTTCGCGGAACTGGTGGCTGAAAAAGAATCTGCGTTGGAATTCTGCATCTTGGATCTCTTTTTCTCCCGATTCTTTTTCCTCTCTTGAGTTTTCGCTCTCGCTCTAATGGTAGTCCATTCGAGATCCCGCATAAGACATCCGCATACAGCGAGATTCGAAAATAATCCTGCCAGTATCAACGTAGTTCCCCTCCAGCCATACTCCGCCAAGAGATACTGCGTGACCGGGGCGAAAATGAAAGTCCCAATTCCGCTACCGCATACTGACAAACCGGTGGCGAAGGATCTCTTCTTGTCGAAGTAGTACGCCACGATTACCACCGCTGCGACAAAGCACAAGGACAAACCGAAACCCGCTACGATGCCGAAGGTGAAGATGAGCACCCCCATGGAATTCGCGAAGGAACTTACGACGAAACCAGCCGTCGCAAGTATACTACCTGCTACGGTTACTTTTCTGCAACCGTATCGATCAGTTAAAAAACTTGCCACCGGCCCCGACAATAGCGGCATCGCCATGAAGAGACTGCCGATCCAGGCTGTCTGGGACTTTCCCCCGCCGAAATAATTCAGAAATTCGACGTATATTACGCCGAAGGAGAAGGTAATGCCGTCCGCGATCAGGTTTACCATAAAGGAGGCCGCAACGACGACCCAGCCCCAGCCTCCGTCGGGTGGTCTTGCTTCGCAAAACTGTGCCAAGCTCGAATTATCTTCGAAACTGCTCGTGGTAGATGTAGAGATCGACGGACTCGGTTGCGGTCTTTCTTCAGATGTGTGACGCGACTGTTGCTTCTTGGACTTTTTGTTAAATTGCACGTGATGCTGCTGCTTGTCATCCTTAATAAACTTCCCGTTCGCGAGCTTCTCGGTATTGTCTTCAGTCGACAAGCGATCCTTGGACGACAAGAGGTTTCTGATAGGCGAACCAAAAATTGTATTTCTCTCATTGTAAACGCTTTTCAGCTTCTGTGGACTCGACACGTCCTCTTTGTAAAGACTATTGGGTCTTTTCGGTGAGTTTTGCGAATTTTGCAAGGCTTCCTTCAACTCCTGACGAGCTTCCCGACGTATCTTCGCGCCCGATTCCCCTATTCGTTCATGATTGTCTTTCACAAATCTCTCTTCTCCATCTTGCTCTAGTGAGCCTTCCAGGAATTCCGAATTATTCCGAAAACTATTGACGTGCTCCAATTCCTGAGTCAAACTCGAGTCCGCGATCGTCTCCTCGCGTTCATGATCGCAATCGTTTCGATCATTTATCACGCATGAATCTTGGTTGATAATCTCATCGTCATTTATTTCGGTGTACGATTGCTTTACGACAATATCGTCCTTATTCGCTCGTTCGTCGGATCGACTTAGCTTATTTCGATCGTTGAACTTGGTCCACTCGGCCATATTGAAGAGACGAAGAATGTGGATGGTATATGCACTTTCGGAATTCACCTTCGAAAATATTGAGACTTCCAGGCGATCCAATCTTTCTCTCCGCGACACCAATCCCAATAGACAAACGTCCACGCAAACATACACATGCAAACAATCTCATACGATAACAGAAAAAAAAGGAACTCGAATACTATATCTGTATTTGCAAACAAACAACGCTCCTCGGGCGGCTCTTGTTCTCAACGGAATGATCGATTCAATAAAGATCTAGTTTCGTCCTTGACTTAAACAACGGTAAACAAGGCCACTCATAGAGCTGCCTGGTGAACTGACGGCGCAACGGCAACAAGGATGCTGACGACGAGCAGGTCGACGCGAAGTTGTTTGGCGATTGATAGTCGGCACCCGATCGACCATGTAGCGGTCCACCACCATTGCAATCGCGGCTCCGGATTCTCCAAGTCCAAGTGGTACTTTGATTACTTGGGACCACCTCCTCCTCCACGAAACGATCGTCAACCCAGGCACCCATGCGGCGAAACGTACTGTCCTCGCGTTGTATTCTGCAACAAAGGACCAGTCATTAGCGATAAATGCCGTCTCACAGCTAGAAAGATGTGTGTAAATTACCCGAGTAATAAAATATAATTAAATAAAGAAGCGACTTAGATTAATAAGTTTCTGTCGTCATTGGCAAAGAAATGTGTTCAAGATGCGAGATCGCATCCTTTTTTTCTAAAGACGAAATTTATCTCCAACTTTATTGTACGCTTTATTTACCCCCTTTTTTTCTCCGCTTAAATCGAAACTCTCTCTCTCTCTCTCTCTCTCTCTCGCAAACGAGATATCGTTACTCAAACGCGCGGTAATAATACGATCAAAGTGACGCACGCAGCCGCGGAAAAAAAGAATACCCTCGGCTTGGCCGCTATATTTACTCGCTAAAGCAACATTCTCGAGCATTATTAGACGTCCCAAGTTCGATGTTTGGCAAAGACACTCGACTCGGCGTGATTCGCTTCTGACATTTCGTAACCAGCCAAAGTAGCTCTCGAGTTAGAGTCAGCGATTATAAATGAAGCTCATTGTGTATGAGTTGCTATCAATTTAAGGATTTAACGGTGGCCACGATGATCGCGCGTGTATCGTGCGATCCACTACCTTTCCTCCGCACCTTCCGCCTCACTCTTCTGTGCACCGTCTGTCTCACAATTTCAAATTTGTCCAAAATTTTAGAATGAAGCAAAAATTTCAAGAGTTCATAATCGTGTTAAAGGTATCACACTTGACACGGTGCTCTAGAATTTGACGAATTTAATTCAATACTTGAGACAACGTTCAACGTCGCCAAATGTTCGATTATTCATCGTAAAAACTGCACGTTATTTCGAGAAAGTCTATTTAAAATTTTGAAGTTTGCTTAAAAAGGACTAGCTGTTGCAATTAATACGAAATATATTTTATTAAGCAAACATGTCTCGATTTCTACATCTCTCGTTAAATCAATCTCGGTAGATTTGCATATGATGTCAAAATGATCCGATTGATTGTTAACGTTACAATGCCGGATTATAAACACTCGTCAGCTTTTGCGAGTTATACTCTCTTCTCGGTGTTTGTCAAAACTAAACGTAGATTTAACGTTGGCCTAGATCTTGCCGGGTTACTTAACTCGGAGGAAGACGGCTATTTAACTTTTTACATGCAACTTCATCACACGAATGTGAGTGCTTGTGTGTGTGTCGCGTGTAAATACGCGAAATCAAGAGGATTCGGCAGAAGAGCGAGCGCGAAACTGCTAAAGATTAAGCAGCGATAAGCGCAACTCTGTTCTCCATTTTGACGACGATCATCAAAAATGTGATCACGAAACACGAAATTAATCGTAACTTTAATCTACGTGGAAGTTGCTTATCGATAGAATAAATTTAGAAAATAAACTCTCTTCTCCTCTTTCTCCACGCGCACACACACAAACACACAGACACACACACACATATATCCCTAAAGAAAATAATATTTACAACGCAAGGAGTTTGATAAAATTAGCGTCCAGTTTTATACCACGTGTATAACGACATAGCTTACTGAATGTAAAGCAATACACTGTATATTGATTATTTCAAGTATATAATATTGATAAGTGAACTGCACATTTTTTATTTTGAAGAATTGTAGAAATCTGAAATCTAATTTTTGGGAAGAGAGAGGGACGAGGAGACAGGCGCCTTTGGCCGAGAAAATTTTGCGCAATCCTGGCTTCCTGCCCGATGGCAAATCGGGACATGTTCACGCTCTAAATTCAACCCAGCTAGGCGTTTATACTTTTTCCGCATTAATGTTGGCGCATTGTGTTGTGAGAGAGAGATTCCACCGATTTCATCGGTAATATATTATCCGTATAATGCGTATTTGTTCGTTTTCCAATTCTCTACCATAGCTTTAACAAATCGAAAAACAAATTATGATAATCAATTCCTCGAATTGCACATATACGTCGTACAAACGTGTAAATGTCAGACAGCTCTGTGAAAATTAATAAATTTCTACTTGCGAGAGAAAAGTGCCTGATATGTGTCACTATAATTGCTATAATATAATAAGTACAATAACTATAATATAATATAGTAAAATAATTTTATATAGTTGACTTTTCTATTTTTATAGTTATTACTACTCCATAATGTTGATATAATATAGTAACTATACTATAATATAGTAATTTAAATAATTATATGGTTGACATTTCCATTTTTATAATAGATTATTAATAATAAAATTAATAACTTATATATATATAATTTGCACCACAAAGCCAATTGTAAATTATGATGACTACAACTTTTTCTCTCAATGTAGAGATTTATCAGTCACGTTACATGGCGTTGAAGAGCGTCATGTTCCATCACATGACGCGCTGTCTCATTGGTTTATCGGTCAACGTCATCAACTAAGTAACATTTGACCGGGAAACTACCGCATCTTCGCCAATCGTTATCGGCATCGAAGGAGAACAAACTTGAAGTCATGTGCCATGATAATGAGCGCTCATCCAGGCGAGGCAAATCGATCGCATTTTCTCGAGTCTTAAGCGTTAGTTATGCGATGCTTTAGAGCTGTACGCGAACTACACATCTCCTATAAATCTGTCTTTTATTTTTTCGGATAATAGCGAAACGTCATGCGCACTCGGGATTAATATTATTATCATTTCAGATGTCAAAAAGTATACCGCGAACGCAACCCCGCGACGAAACCTGTTCAACAAGGTAATCCAGAAATAAAAAGAAAAAGAAAGGACGTGCGCACCAAGGAAGGTATGCGGAAAGAAATTACGTATGTAAAGCGAGCCGCTGTCAATCTATACTTATTGTATCGCGAAACTTATTACGTGTCCTTCGAAAATCAAATGATTACACGACGTCCCAGACAGCACTATCTCCAAAATCGGTGCATAAGACATCATTAAGATATGTTTAAGATGTCTTTTGAATATCATAAGACTTCTTAAAGATTTCTTGAAGATGTCTTATGCTCCAATTTTGGACATGGTGCTGTCTGGGGCTATTGATATAATTTTTTTGAATTAGTACAAAAATCTCGAATGTCTCTCGGAAATTCGACGTCACCGTATAGTTAGCGTATATTAATATCTCTGTTAATTCTGTGAAATCTTTATACACTTATAAATACTTCTTCGTATTATATTATCTCGGACCCTGTTATCATTTATCGTTTATTGCGAAGACGATGTGTAGATCAACTTCATGGTTCTCTTCAACTACGTTCTCGAAACCGTTTATATCCGCATATTTAATCAAAACTCTCCAACTTTATATCGATAACGTGATTTTTCAAGATTGCAAAACAATAGTGGTTTATTAATCACCACGATGCGTTTATAAATTTAAGAGCTCGTCCGTAGAGAGAAGTGAGGCGAAATATTCAACGTGAAATACTTCAGGGAAAGTTTACATATCGTCGAAAGCGAATGATTAAAGTTCACGATAACCCTTGACATTATTGAAATTCTATGCATTTCCTTCTCATTCTCTTTCATTCAAATTAAAATATGATATCGCGCGTAACATATAAACGCGCGATCTCTAACACATAAACATCGACGTACATAAATATCTCTCGAGATGCCCGGTGAAGATATTAAAAACCGCGAACAAGAGAATCAACGTTAGAAGAAGAAAGAAAAAAAATTAGCGATTTATTTTCTGTGGTTTTTCTACTCGAGACAATGGCAAGATGGAGTTAACGAACCATGATGGACGGTGAAGAAGAACCATGCGGGATCGGTCAGCTGTTGTCGAAGACGTTTCACACAAAGCAGTAACGATGCGAATGTCGGTTTCCAAGATGTAAACGCGTGTACATGAATTGCACTATATAATATTGAAGATAATAAAGAAAAAGAGAGAAAGAGAGAGAGAGCGCTACCGCTTGGCCTTTGCACGAGGTCGAACACCCGCGTTCGCGAAGCGGCGTTTCCAGATCCCGCCAAATCTCATCGTTAGCGAGGGAAACGTAACACGTCGTCACTGATAACGACAGTCTCCCTCTCTCTTCGTCGGTCGCAAAGTTAAAAAAAAAAATGTATGGACGACCTGGTGCACGTGATACTAATAAACGTATCCGGTCGATACACAACAGTTATGTTTTTCTTATCTTCCCTAAAAATCGCGTCGCGATCGGCGATACTCGGTGTGGAAGATGATCGGTAGATCATCTATTTGTCCCATCGTTACGCGTTCGCGAAACATGATGTCTCTTTTTTGCGAATTTGTCGATCTCGAAAGATGAGTGTCCCTCTCTCACTCCCGAGACGATGAGATTTGCCGCGCGCGCGCGAGATCGGCGAGTTGCGCGCACAGGAAGATGACCGGGCTAATACTGATAGCTGCGGTACTCGCTCTCGCTGTTGATACATATGACCATTGGCTTCGAACGTATTTCGTCGTGACGTCGCTATGTGTTCGGATCTTAAACCCACCACCGCCGAGTCGACCGCGCGTTGTCGAAGATTCAAGATGTAGCCTCGTGATTATCAAGAAGGAACACGCGTTTCTCGCCAATATTTTTAATTAAACGTCCTCTCATTGTGGTAATTCGCCAATTTCCCTCTACATTGCTAATGCAATCTCTTTCAGATGATTTTAAATGATATATGAGAGATTAATTATTAGAAATTTATATAGATTTAACATATATAATATAATATATTTAATATAGATTTAAAAAATATATATATTTTTTGGTTGATAACATTATGTACATATTTGAAATAGAAAGAATATATTTACATAACAGGTAGACAATTATTTCGACCAAAAAACTGGCATCAGTATCTTTATTAATTAAATTAAAACACTACGTTTCGACCATAAATTTTAGTTCAGTAATTATCAGTAATTGACAGAATGTCATAATGACATGTATTGTACTCGTTCTCTTGATTTCTATTCGATTTATATTAACAACACTTGAAAAGGACTCAAATTTATAGTCGAAACGTAGTGTTTTAATTTAATTAATAAAGATACTGATGTCAGTTTTTTGGTCGAAATAATTGTCTACCTGTTATTTTCTTAAATTCTCACTGGCGAATAACATTTACTTAGAAGATATTTACATAAATTATTTCTGCCCTGTTGATGTATAAACGATTAATATACATATAAAAAATTAATAATTTACATTTATATTAATATAAATTTCATTTGAAATATATTTAAGTAGTTTCGCGAATCAGAGATACGTATTTCAAATATTATAAAAAGTTAATTTATATAAATCATAAAAAATTTTGTAAATTTAATTTATAAATATATATAATATATATTTATAAATTAATAGTATAATATAGTATAATAAGGATCAAAGTTACAATTTCTAGCGTTGAATGAAAAGAGAGTGTCTCACGATTCTTACATGATACTAATAATAATTGATATTTAAGATAATACCGTGCATTATTAAAAATTCTCACTTGCGTAATCGTCATATATGAATCAGTACTCGATTTATACATCGAGCAAAATGCATGCATGTACATAAAAAATGCGCAATCTTTATAGCGGTTTTCAGTCTAGCAACGTGGCAAATAACCGAAGAACTACATAGCTTTGATGTGTATATAGAAGCTTATCACCCGAGTCACACATCCGAGAATTGTGCAGATAAGAAACGGGAGTTTTGTTTTCTCGCACTCTCTGCTTATTTTATACAGTAATCACACATATATAATTATATGCGAATTTCTACTATTTAGCATAATGAAGTTGAAACTTTATTTCTCTCGTCTGTACAAAGTTGAAACACTGCGTAACCACAAGCTATTGTAAAACTTTCGTCATCGTATTACGTAAGAACGATAGATCGCAGAGATTACTTACCAAATGATAATAGCATTTAGGTTGCGAAATTAATTATCTATATCATCATTTTCCTCGTCATAATTCTATAATATAGTATTCTATAATATAGTATATAGATAAATTTTATACGATAACGAAATGGCTAATCGCATAATAGAAAGATTTCGCAGCGCACAATTGAATCTTCGATATAAAAGAAGTGTATTTTATAAAAGTGAATAGTAGCGAGTATAAAAACGTATAAGATAAACTTATTATTAATATAGAAATCGATATATCCGATCTTATCTTTATACATTTTTCGTCAAATTATTTAATTAATTAATCCGGATTATTAAGTCAACTAAAGAGAAAGGCACTTTAAATCTCGTCAATTATGCCAGATCTTACTTGGCGATAAAAAAATATTTTCATCATTAAATGTTTCGTTTGTCGGATATAATAAAATCGAACAAAAGGGACAAAGAACGATTCTAATAAATATTACATTCATCGTATCGGGGAAATACCGACGTAATCAAATAAAAGGCGAATTAAATGTAATATCGATTTATGTAAATCGTATACGATTGTGAAATTTTCACAGTATAATTCCGGAAAGAACTTCCAAAGAAACGATGGATTTCCGAGTAGAAGAACATTCGGCGTGGCAAAGGAGATAAACAGAACAATTATCACGTATATATTTAAGAGGAGGATACCTTCCTTCAAAGGAATTCCCCGACCACAAACTCTATCTAATTAATCTCTGTTCAACACAAGCAGGATCGGACTTGCACGTTTCGTAATTTTCCATATAGATATAAATCAACGGCGAAAATTTTCCATCATTAAGATGATTTTATATACACAAGTGCGATCCAAGTATTTGTACGACAAGATAACAAATGAAGCAGAGGGAACACAATACCTAATAAATAAGTATTTACTCCTTCGTCACGCATCATGTATTATTTCAATCGCGAATTGATAAATCACGAATAGATTTGCTAATCGACAAAGCGAGCGGGAAAGATGCGTCAATCAACTATACGCGATGTTAAACACAGTACCTACATTATAATAAAGAAATCTACACACGTATATACGTGCGATGACATTACTCATCTTCCGCACATATCGTCGTTTTTGATTCATTGTGTCCTTATCAGTGAAGGGTAAGATACATTTAAAATGTATCTCGATACAGATACAGATACATATGAAAAAATATATCTAGATACAGATATAAATATACAAATTAAAATGTATATAGATACAGATACTCAGATACTTTAAAAATATCTCAGATACATATCAGATACTTTTAAATTATTATATTTTATCATAATATTGGTAATATGCACAAAATATACTGAATAAATCTTTTATTTATTAATATTTTTTGTTTACATTACGGCTTTATTCGTTAATCTTAACACATCAAAAATGCCTCAAAAAGATATCGTTACTCAAACTATTTCGCCGTGATACTAAAATTTGACCACCAATGCTAAATATAATTAATCGCTTAACCGGTGTTGATATAATTGTGTTAAACTTTAGAAACAAATATTTCATATGTAGAACACACGTGCTATATATTGATGTAATATATAGTACGTATATTCCTCATATGAAACATTTGTTTTTAAAGTTCAATATCTTTTTGCTTGTCTGATAAATAAGAAAGAAACTCCATGTCGAGCACTGTCAGCTTTTTCTTACGTGGTCTTGATCTTTTAAAAATTTAAAGAATTGATCAATTCAAAGAAATATGTGAAAATGTATCTGAAAATGTATCTAAGAAAAGCAATTCAGATACTATATTTTGTATCTAGATACAGATACAGATACTTCAATTTGAATATATCTCAGATACAGGCTTAGATACACAAAATGTATCTAGATACTGTATCTAGATACATGTATCTAGGTACTACCCAACACTGGTCATTATGTGGATACTGTTTAAAAGCGTGTTAGATTGACGCAGCATCCACGAATCTTTCCGTAACCCAATGTTATCGAGATTAGCGTTATTTATCGCGAATAAACCTAAAATGAAGTATTCAACTCAAGAAAATATAGAGATCGCTTTTGTTCAAACTTTAATACAAGTATCGTTAAAAAATAGTACTATAATAGAAAAAAGATATGAAAATCGCGATCATAAATTTCCTAAACCTATATTGTATTCTCTAGCAATTAAATGTCACACGCGCTTTAGCGAACCTGATATAAACTTGGTCCAATTAATTTAATCATCACAAGCTTATATTTTATACATTTATTGCTATTTCATTTATGCTAATTTAATTTTAATCAAACGTTCTTGAAATTCAAAAGCTTTATTCATGTGACTTTCTTTGACGAATTGAACAATTTAAATATCGATAATAATAATCGTATTTTTTCATAATATTACGTTTTATTCTATCTTACATATTTCTAATAAGTTTTTAGATTTATTTTATTCTCGTTTTAGGTCTTCTTTATTTATCCACGTTTTCATATAGTTTTTAATAGATTCGTCGATTCTTCAGACCTCAGCTTTCAAAAAAGACCATTTGTTAAAGAAAAAAAAATATATATACATATGACACAATATTATCAAAATTGTGACAAACGCAATCTGCTCCGATAGAGAGCGATCTCTAGTAAATATTTGTGAATATAAATTTTTATTATAAACTTTCAACTCGGAATTAAAGTAAAAATAAAACAAAAAATGTTTAACATCTTTTGTTTTATTTTTGGAAAAAAAAACAGACGCGCCAGAAATTGAAACATGTGATATGCGTGCGCTGACACTTGCGAACGTATAGTCTTAAACTTTATGGGGACATCCGATTGAGAGGAATGCACAGTGTTTGCATTTACGATAACGATTTCATAAACATACACACACTACGAGAACGAGATATTGCATCGATAGAATCGATATACGAGCATTCGCACTCTCGTGAAAAAAATAATCTTTCAGCTTGAAAAAAATGTCTTTTAATATATCTTCCCATATTAAAAGCACCTAAAAAAACATATGTATCGCATCGAAACTAAAATTTCACACGACTCTAATAGGCCTGAATTATCTAACAAGGATATTCCCTATATTCGTTAACGTTATCGCAGTATAAATATAGAATGTCAATACGAAAAAATACATAATTTCGTTTAAATATAACTTTCCTGTGTATCTCATATATATCAAACTAGATTGATACGTGCAAAAATTGTTCCATTTAATGAATATTAATTGACAAATCTCTAATCTATTGAAAATTTACAGTTAATAATAGAAAACAATGAATAGATGTTGTTAATCATAATGTTTTCAAAAAATATCAATTTTATATTTTAATTATATATATATATATATATTTATATATAATTATATATAAATATATATAATTATATATAGATATATGTAATTATATATATATATATATATATATATATATATATATATAATTTTGTGATTTGCGAGCAGAATAACAGTTTTTCCTATATATAAAATCAATTAAATTAACTCTGTATAAATAAGATAAGACAAATGTATCGCGGATATTAGAATAGTCGTTTATTTTAAAAATAAAAACTTGATAACTTGTTTTAGAAAAAAAAAACTCCAAATTAAATTTTATATCTCAACATTGTCGCGATATAATAGAAATAATAAATAATTTATAAAATGCAGTTCTATCGCGACTCGATATTCGTCATTGCGGAAATTTTGCACAGTACTTTTGAACGTGTTTGTAAAAGAAAAAATCTATATACAATATATATATATATACACTTTGTACACAAAGAGTATATAAGCAAAAGACTATTATATATTATTTATGCGCGTACTAGCCCTATTACTTCTTTTACGCACAAATGTCGGTGTTTTGAAGCGAAGAAAGAATCGATTCTCTCATCGTGTTTACACTCTCGCATCGTACACACTGTATCCCGCGTGAAAACAAAGAAAAAAAAAATATTGCGCGCATTTTATTACCGCGGAAAAGTGCGGAAAAAAATGGCGCGATTGCACGCGCGACAAAAATAATACACGTAAATAAAAGGTTTTTTAATATCGCAGGCGATCAGCTGGTTGCGTTACCATACGCAACGGCTGTTATTGATCCGCGCGGCGCAGGAAGGTTCTGTAAAGCTCATATACATTCTCGTAGCGTGCGACACCTCGCACCACTCGATATATACCACACGTACATCCGCGTATACATTCATCGTTATCCCGTCCCTCGGAATAATGTTGTCGATTGACAATAAACGCAAGGCTGTTTGACATCTTTGTGTACTCACCGATGCTCGTTCTCCGTCCTCGGTGGGCCAATGCTAAAAAACTGCGACGAGCTGCATGGTACGCGCGCAAAAGATGATATCCGCTGCTGGCAGTCGCCGAGGAAACTCGAGAACACGTATAAGATGAGAAGGAGCAAGAGAGAGAGAGAGAGAGAGAGAGAGAGAGAGAGAGAGAGAGAGAGAGAGAGAAAGAGAGAAAGAGAGAGAGATCGCGACCCGGAAGTGATGGATAACAATTCGGTGAATCCCTGAGGATGATCGACGAGCGAGCGAATAATAAGAAGCGGAGGAGGAGCGCGGATGACGCGCACCAGGAAACTGATATCTCTCTCTTCGGCGCACTCCGGTGTTGCTCCCAACGGCAGCCAACGGCACGAGCCAAGGGTGAATTTTGACTGCGATTGACTGCGCGCGCGCGCAGTAATGTTACCCGCTCGCCGCCCTCTTGCTCTTGCTCTCGTCGCACCTTGCTCGATTTTATTCTCGTCTTCCTCCCTCTCTCTTTCCCTCTCGCTTCGAAACCCGTTCCAATTCACGCGCGATCATCGCGCATTCTCTCTCCGCGCGAAAAAGCTTTCCCCGCTTCTCTCAATGAGAATTTTGTCAAAGAGATATCCAAGGTGTTTCCACGCTGAAAAGTTGGAGACTATTTTTTTTTTTTTTTTTTTTTATTAAATTTCAACACTGAACGTCGTCGCTTATTTGGATCCACACTCTCTGGAATTCTGCCAACATGACAAGATTAAACGCGACTCGGTTCATTCAGCGCGGGCCGCGTAATCGTGAAGTAAACAAGATTATAATGCGAGAATGTGTGAAATACAAAAACTACTTGACAATCGATTAGTCAAATTCGTATGATAAAATTTCATGATTGAAAATAATAAGAAAGTTGAAATTGTTATTACATTCATTTTTATTGTAAAATCTGGCCTGTCATTTCGAGAAAATTTCAAAAATAATTTTGAATACTTTTGCATGATATTCATGATGTCACCCATTGAATATTGAAAGTAAGCCATAAGAATCATCTTTCGTACAAACACCGCTTAATATTCCGACTATAAATCATTAATTCGCGTTTTCACAACTTTCATTTGATTTCAAAATAATAAGCATCAAAAGTGTCGTGACTTTTATTTGTAATTTGTTAATGAAATATCAAAGTCATATATAATTATATTTGTTACGTTATAATAAATTTCTACTTTATGTTTTTAAATTATTGCATTTTATTTGAATTTTTAAATGGCAAAAAATAATATATATATTGCTTAGCTCGTAATCGCAATAATATGCATAATATTGATTTTTCCCTTTCATAGATATGAAATCAAGCTCATTAAATTCTTTGCCGACTTTTCGTGACATCGTAAAATTGCGCCTTTATGATTAAATATATAGTAACATGAATAAAAAATAAAATGTAAAAATCAATTAACTCACGAGCAATCTTCGATCTGTACTTCGTAGATTATTCATTGTTAATATACGTATGTATGGACAAACAAATGACACGTTGCACATAGTATAATATGCACTATCTATGCACTATCTATGCACTATCTATATGCACGTTCCATGTAGACAATTATGGATCAGTTTCATCATGTCCTATATTATCTTAATCGATCGATTAAATTTAAAAATTGCCAGCTGCGCAAAGCGTAGACATCTTATAATAAATGTAGGTAAAGTTAATATTATAGTTTTAAGCTTTGCAGTTGACAATTTTTAAATTTAATCGGCCGATTAAGTTAATCGGGGATGGTGAAATTGCGGCCCTATATTTTACACTTGGAACATTTCAACCAAATTTCAATTTACTCGATCATCGATTTTAATTAACAATATAATTATCATACATGATATAATAAAAGTTTTAAAATTTTGCTGTTGATTAAAAAATTTGCAAAGTTTATCAACGATTAAATCGAGGGATTGGTCACTGAGGTAATTTTTGTACAAGGGCTAGGTAATTCAGCGGCAATCCAAAGGAAATTTTGGGTAATCCAAGATAATTTTTGGTAATTCTAAATAATCTTTAGCAGTCTCAGGTAATCTTGGGTAATCTAATAGGAAATCTAAGTAATCTAAGGGTAATATCAAATAATCTGTTAGGTAATCTAAGGTAATCTTTAATTTTTGAACTTAGTGAACGTCATTGATGAATTGTATCTTTTTGCAATAATATATACATTTGCAGTCGATTTTTAGAGTCGACGCTTCGTAAAAACGTGCTTTTTTATAATTTAAGAATTGTCGTGGTTAGATTTTCGCGGTACCACGTCTTTCATCTCTCTCAGGCCACGAACACACGAGCATTTAAAAATTGCGAAATGCATTCTTATCTACAACGTTTGATAAGCCATCGTCATTTAACGGTAAAACAAAACCTATATCACAATTTTCATGTATTGAATATTCTGCCGGTAATTCCGGTATTATTTTCATTTTTACCGCACTTTATTTTTATGGATGTATTGCAAAGAAAACAACTAACAGTAACAAAAATTAAATTTTCATTTCCAACGTTTTTGGGAATAAAATTGACAGCGTTAAGAAATAATAAAATATTTTAAAAATATATTAAAAACATTTTTTTAAATGTTTTAAAATAGAAAAAAATTTTTTGTTTACAACAAAAAAATTAAAATATATATTTTAAAAAATTCCTTAAGATTAATTTTAAATTAAAAAAAGGGAATAATCGAAAAAGATATCATTCTAAATTCTAAGTATGATGGGCATAATTTGTATTAGATAATCTTAAGTAATCTGAGGTAATTTAAAGGTAATCCGTATCAAGGGTAATTTTTGTACACTATAACCACTAATGACCAACCCCTCGGATTAAATTAATCAAAACTTTACTGTCAAATAATTCGAAAAAAAATGGTGATTCTCTTTTGTCAAAAGGCGGAAGTGATTCTAGATGACGCGTTATTCACGCTGAAAATGTAACACATCGATAACCACGTCACAAGACGTCACATGACATGACGTCACGATTCTGAAGGAGAAACACTGACTGACGTGAAGTGAGAAGTGACGTGCACTGTATGAATACATGTGTAAGATACAGTTGCGAGGCACACAATTTAGCGATATTTCGTTAAAAAAAACCCATAATTTACAATGTCTGATGAATCTGAATACGACGTGGAACCAGAGGAGTTTGATATCTACAAGAAAAAGTATCAATTACTGTTAGAAAGATGTGATATTTTGCAGCAGGTTAAGTCTCTCTCCCTCTCTCTCTCTCAAAAAAATATGTGGCGTATCCTCCACAAGATGATTATTATCAACTATTTTTTCAAGCTATATATTTTTTAAACTCTAGGAGAATGAGAGATTAGTCTATAGAATCCAGATGGTAAGGAAGCTTCTTGGACGCGTGAGGAAAGAGAAAAAGTTAGTCTCGTAGATTATACTCTAATCTGAAATTTTTGTAAATTTTTGTCACTCATATTTTTGTGATATTAATCGTAGATTCTTGATCAATCGATTGAATCAACATGGAGATCGTTGGCGCGAGGCACCAATGGGTGTATTAGAAGAGAACAGTGTATTCGAAACAACTCCAAAGTCAGAAAAAGGAGGAAAGGGTGCCCATAATGCAAAAGAGGAGAAACCTAGGAAAGGAACAAAGAGAAAGGGTGCAAAAGCTGATCCGAATGCGCCAAAGAGACCTGCTAATCCTTTCTTCCAATTTTGTCAAGAGCAGAGACCTCGAGTGATGGAACGCTTAGCTGGGGAACCAGAACCTAGTAAACAAGAACTTACTAGACAACTTGCGACTACTTGGAAATCTCTCAGCTCCGAAGATAAAAAAGTAAGATCAAATATTACATGTTATATAAATGTTGAACATAATTTTTATAACCGTTTTAGATATTAAATACATTTGGAATGTATTGTTTCAGGTATATTATGACATGTATGAAAGATCCAAGGAGAAATATGTTGCCGAAATGCAAATATATAACAAAAAGACTGAAGATGCACCATGTCAAATGTCGTTAAATATATCATAATAAATATATAAACAATGCTGTATTTATTGTGAAGATAATTATATCATATATATATATATATGTATGTATGTATATAATTGTTTGTAGGTTATATTAATATATTAAAAATGTGTTAATATAGACCTACTACTACAAATGTATCTAGTATCTATTATTGTTTTTGATTTGTAAATGCTGTCAATATACATATGCGTGTATATATTTAATGAATATCGTTTAAAATCAAAAGGTTTTTTTGAAATATAAAAACAACTTGAATTTAAACAATTATGGAAATAGAACATGAATAAGCTAGCAGTAATAGAGAAATTCAAAATATTTATTTTAATATAATACGCCATAGTATATTTGCACATAATAAAATTCAATATTTATCTAGATACCTTACATTTTGTACCTTTTACAGTTTATACATTCCCCACCTTAAATATATTAAATGTATATACTAGATGAATAGAAAAAATATTTTAAAAGTAGTATTTTAGAGTAGTAATATTTTAAAACTTATGCTTTAAAGTTATCCTTTTCGCGTCTTAAATAAGCCATTGTCTGAATAGGATCATTTTGTTGTGCATGTTTCATAACAGACGATTCATGCACTCTCATAAATGGATTTGTCAGTTTTTCATCTTTAATAGTGCTAGGCACAGTCGGAAGATTATTGGCACGTTTAGTGTGCGACCAATTTAATTTTTCTTGAATCGCATTATTTTCGGGTTCCACATGTAAACCATATTTCAAATTGTTTGCTGTGTATTCGTGTCCACAGTACACTTCCTATATGATATAAAAATTATTTGTCTTCGAAATAATGAATTACAACTCGAGTTAAATAACTTACCGTTTCTTCGGGTAAAGATCCCAAAATTTCGATAAGTGCCTTGTACATTTGATTAGCAGTACCCTCAAAAAATCTCCCGCAGCCTCCAGCAAAGAGCGTGTCTCCTGCAAATTGAGCTTTTCTTTATTAAATTTGATATTTATATAGAATATATTTCATCCTTATCATATATTTAGTGTTATTTTTACCTGTAAACACAGTTGGTGGATGTTCTTCTCCTGTAACATAGTAACAGATGTGTCCACGAGTGTGGCAAGGTGTCGCCAGACACTTGACTGATAAATTGCCAATATTGAATGTATCATTGTGCGCAACTTTGTGATTAATGGCTTCTATTCTGTCATCTCCGCCATATACAGGAAGATCAGTAAAGCTTTTCAATAACCTTGCGTTTCCACCAGCATGATCCCAATGATGATGAGTGGTTAAAACTTTTGTTAGTTTGACATTATTTTGTTGAACAGCTGCAGCTACAGTTTCTGGATCAACAGGATCCACAATAGCAGCCTCTTGTGTCGCTTCATCGATAATCTAAAATAAAAAATATAAAAAATATAAATATATATATGTTAAGAATTTCAATTATTTTATACAAGTTTATAATGACATTATCAAATATATATTGAACGAATATAGAGACTATCTTGCTGTAAAATAAAATAATAAAAAAAGAAGTAACAATTTTTATATTAAGATTCAAAAAAATATATAAATTTTATTATTATTAAATAGCGCAATAAATACCAAATACATATAATTATCTTGAAGCGCTGGTAATATTTGAACCTTCATATTGGAATGCTCTATCGTTGTGCTAAGGCTGTGCGATCCGTTAAATCCGTTGGAAGAAATGCTCTTTGCTGAAAAACATGTTATCTATCAATCATAAAAATATGGAAAAATACTAATTATTTAGAATTAGAAAAAATGAAAAACTAATAATGACAGATACAATTTTAATATGCTGCGCTAATGTAATAACGCTAAAGGTTTAAAACTTTATATGAAATGCGAATAGGAGACGAATATAAAACAAATACCCCTAAAATATATAGACGTGAGTTTGCTTTCAAGCCATGTTGGACATGCACGAAGTGCAGCTTGACGGAACATGGTGGTGAAAGTTTGAAACGGCTTGATACCTCATTTATTTTGTGCGCACAAAGTGTCGTTGCTTCTCTTTACTTGCCTGATAATCAAAGAGAGGCGTCAAATTGAAAGAACAAAATAATTGTACCAATTATGGGTCGACAGAAGTTATGGACAAACTCGAAACTGATAATGGAGATAGCTATAAGCTATAGTAATATGTAATATATATGTATATGTATTATATATGTATTATATATGTATATATATGTATATATATGTATATGTAAACAAAATATATTTGTCTCACTTTAACTTATTGCACCAGTGCAGCTAAAAAGAACAAACCTATGGTGTCCGGCGTTAGATGTGTGCGAATACGTGTATTAATAACATGCCTTTTTTAGAAAGGGGAATCGTGATACATTAATCTCTAATAAGGAAATCTAAATAATTGATTAAAATGTCTGTTAAGGACACAAAGGAAAATGTGGTTATGATAGACGACGACGATGAGTATCAAGGTTAGTTGAGTATAATATAACATTATAAAGTTTGTAAAATTTCTCTATTTTTTTATCTTTGCATCTTGTTAGATTAAATATATCGTATATGAAGAAAAATTATTGATTAATCTAAAATCTTTTTATCTATCGGCGGGGTTAGTCTAATTAGTGCAGATATGCAAAGTATTTTGTTTTTATTTTCATCTCTTGCCTCACTGAACTACTATGATAAATTTAGATATTAGATAGTTATTTTGTAATAGGCATTTATGATCTACTTTCTTTAATTCTTTATCTAAATAAAATTACATTACATTTCACAGAATTGTACACTGTTTTTACTTTTTTTCCAAATTTCAGTCACTGAGAACGACGAAATAGCTGCCATCGATTACGAGCTGCAACAAATAGAGAGCGAACTGCAGAAGCTTCAGGATCGTAAGAAAATATTAACTCAACGCAAGGAGAAATTACGCGACGACGCTCTTTTGAAGAAAAGTTTTTCCCTGTCCAAGAAAAATTGGGACAACCAGTACTTTGATTGGTCCGCAAGACTCAAGAAAACTTTAAAAGATGTTTTCAAGATTGAAAAGTTGCGAGAGCTACAACTACCAACTATGAATGCGATTATGTCCAAAGAAGATGTTATATTAATCATGCCTACAGGTGGTGGCAAAAGTTTGTGTTATCAATTGCCGGCTGTAATCAGCAAAGGTATAACTATAGTAGTTTCGCCATTGTTGTCCTTGATGGAGGATCAGTTACACGGATTGCATAAATTTCACGTAAAAGCTACCATGCTGTGCGCAAAGGCAGACAAGGAGAGCGTCAAGACGACCATGAACGCGCTCGTGGATAAAAACTCGGATCTGAAACTGATCTACGTGACGCCGGAGTACATGGCAAAGTCCAATCGTTTTATGAACAAGCTGCAGAAGGCGTACGAGTTGGGACGTCTGGACCGTTTCGCCATAGACGAGGTACATTGTTGTAGTCAATGGGGTCACGATTTCCGACCGGATTACAAGTTTCTAGGCGTGCTGAAATCCATGTTCGCGGGTATACCGATTCTAGGTCTCACCGCCACGGCCCCTGCCAAGATCATCGTAGACGTACAGAAGATGCTGGACATCAGCGGCTGCTTGATCTTACGCGCTTCATTCAACAGGCCCAATTTATATTACGAGGTTCGTCGTAAACCAGCGGAAAAGGAGACGTGTCTGACAATGATAGAGAATCTCTTGAAGAATCGATTCAGCGGCAAATCGGGTATAATCTATACGACCACGATCAAGGACGCCGAACAGTTGGCCACGGATTTAAGGGATAAAGGTATTAAAGTCGGATGTTACCACGCGATGCTCGAGGCTGAGTACAGATCGGATGTTTATTCCAAATGGATATCGGGCAAGTATCAAGCGGTTATTGCGACCATCGCTTTTGGCTTGGGCATCGATAAACCGGACGTGCGATTCGTGATACATCATTGCGTTTCCAAGTCGATGGAGAACTTTTATCAGGAAAGCGGTAGAGCGGGCAGAGATGGCAAGAAGTCGGTGTCCATCGTGCTCTACAGATTGGCGGACGTATTCAAGTTGAGTACAATGGTATTTCAGGATAAGGTCGGACTGCAAAACTTGTACAAAGTGTTGACGTACTGTCTGGATCAAACGTCCTGCAGACGAAGCTTAATAGCGACTCATTTCGAGGAAACCTGGAACGCGAGCGATTGCGTCGAAATGTGCGATCATTGCAGGAAGCCGAGTGTCGGAAAGGAGGTTGACGTAGCGCAATATTGCAGACAGTTGTATCAAATTATGACAAAGGCTGTGCAAAACGAAACACGATTGACCGCTCTCAAGCTCGTGGACGCCTGGTACAGCAAAGGTGCCACATCCTTGCGAGTGTCTAACGTGCCTGTGCCAAAGTTCACGAGAGAAACCGCGGAGGCCGTCGTAGGACATTTGCTGGTGAACGGTTACTTGCAGGAGGACTTTCATTTCTCAGCGTATTCTACGATATCGTATCTTAAACGGGGTCCTAAATCGGGATTAGCTCTCAACAACGATCATAAGATACTCTTCAATTATGAACTGCACTAACGCTCGATAAAGGTAAAGTAATTCAGAAACATTGATCATACACAGATGTTTGCAATATTTTATACTTTTCTATCTCCTTTTTTTAAATCTATATTCTTGAAAGTGCACGAAGCGTAAAAAGTATTGCCACTCAATTATTAGTGATGAATTTATATTTTAATTAAATAATAATTAATTATTAATAGAATTATTAATAATAGTGTATTCAATTGCTCATGTCTGTCGCGATAAAATTTAAATCGTTGATCGGAAAAAATTTACATGATTTTCGCGCGTAAAAACACAGTGCCGTATCGCAGCTTCCCGGGCTAAAAGATGAATTACGAGAGAAGCTGAAGATGATCGATCGAAAGTAAGAGAACGCGAAACGTATAACGTTACGATTAAGAAGCGCGAGAGACGGCGAATAATCGATAAAAACGGCCTACGAAGTAGCGAACAGGCAGCGAAATGTCAGCGGGTCGGGTAGTAGGACCGAGCGGCAGTAGAGGTAGAGCGAGACTTTCGCGATAGCCGATGGAAATATTGATCTAGAATAAGAAGAGCGTCTCTCTGTGTGTATATACATACACGCGCGTCGCGTCGCCTAGTCGTGGTTTATCGCAAGTCACGTTCGTAATCAAAGTACTCGTTGCGTAACCGATTGTGATCAGACCGCGAGCTGTCAAAGTGCATCGCGCGATCGCGCCAGGCCGCGAGCTGTCAAACATCAAACTGTCAAAGTACGTCACGCGTATGCGCGCGCGACACTGCGCGAGATTTTAGCAGGATTTTGTACCCAAGGCGACGTGCACGTCACACTTGCGCGGCCGAGAGGAGAAGGCGCCCCCGCGCATCGTCGGGTCGAGCGATTACGTCGGCGATTTAGAAACATTTTCATTACCATTATAATTATCATTCTCGCTCTATCGCGAAGATTGTCGCGGAAGAACGCGCTTTCAGCAACATGCGACCGACTGACACGCTGGAAACGTTAAGAGTCCTCCGAGGCGTCCTTGTTCACCCTCCTCGGTGAAGGACGGAGGGAGGAGTCTCCCCAAAAGTGGGGCTCGTCGAGACTACACGACCTGGTTCCTGGTTATCGTCGAGAACTATCCTGGACGGAACTTGGACGGGACGCACGTTTGCGGCACCGGATGTGGCACGGATATAAGCGGCGTTATCGAGCAGCTCTTTGTATGTAATGAGGCTAATTGACGGCGATAACAGCCGTCGCGCGTTATAAGCGTTCGTGAAATCTGCGGACGAGTCTCTCTTCAACGTGGGACTCCCCGAATCCCTTTCTTGCTCCCGAATTATGCTCGCTCTTCATCGCTTCGTATTCTCCGCCGATCGGCTCGGTTCGCGATCCCATCGGTGCGAATCCCGGTTCCAGCACTTCGTAGACGAGGACAGCCCGGAGTCGAGTTTGGAGAAGCGAAGGAAACGGATTTCCGTGCCAACGAACGCTTAGATTTCTCGGCTCAAGAGTTTAGAATGATTTAGAGTATCGTCGTCTCCCTCCGTCGAAGAGATCTAAATTATACATATATGTGTATCATGTGTCATATTCATGGAAAGAAATCAGCGAAAGAGTGATTACGAGACAGCAAGATGCCTCTGCCAAACATTCTCCGGAAAGCGAGCAGCTACATCCTCGGCGATTGCGGCCAGGACAATCGACGGGTCATCTACCAGGACGGCGAGGCGTTGTTCTGCAAGAACAACGTCTGCGTGCACCCGCCGACGTTGATGAGACAGCACGCCGACGTGGTGCACCATCCCGGGTACATGACCGTCACGTGCAAGCTGAACAAGAACTCGAATCTGCCGACCCTGCACCTCAGCTGGATACCAAACAGCACGTTGCGTAAACATCCGACTGCGTTGGAGAACCTGAGCGCCAGAAACGTCCTCGCCGGGGCCGCCGCTGCTGCTAATGACCCCACCAACCCGCGTTCTCAGCAGATATCCGCGGGAAAGTCACGTGGCGCGGACAGGCTGGAGAACGAGAACGAGAACGACGCCGAGAACGGGAACGGGAAGCTGGACGTGTGCCTGGAGGCGAAGGAACCCGTCAACTGCGGCGACTGCGAGCGCGTCTGTTCCGGTTCCGGCTACGAGTTTCCACGTCGTCGAGATCCGGACAACGGATCCGAAAAGAATGCCGGCGAGAGAATCGAGAATCCGCGACCGGATTCCGCGGAGTCGAGGAAGTGCGAGAAGAACGGGGACTCGAAGGAGAGGAATTTCAACGAGAGCGACGCCAGGAGCGTCGACGAGGAGCCGCGCCTCTCTTACCGCGATGATGTCAGTGTCAAGAGTCGCAGCTTGTCGTTGACTTCGACGTGCAGCTTGTCGATCTCGATATCCACTGACGGTGAGAAAAAAAAATAAATATAGATATTTAGAGCTCAATTAGAACTAATTCTTAATTAATAGATAACATTATTTGTTATGTACAGCCGAGGAGATGCCGACGTGGATGAGGTCTCCGGAACTCTTAGCTCTTCAACACAATCTTGCCTTTCCCGAGAGCGCGACCGCGTCGCCCGTGACCTTGCGCAGAGCGCATCGATGCAGAAGATTCTCAGTGGACCTCGGCGAGATGCGATCCTTGCGGCTGTTCTTCGCCGATCCTGCTTGCACCTGCGGCCAGTTGGTGGTGGCGAGCAGAGAGAGCCAATACAAGATCTTGCACTTTCATCACGGCGGCTTGGATCGGCTGGCCGCCACTCTACATCAGTGGCATCAGTTGCTTTATCCACGTCAGAGCGCGGACACGGAGGAGACTCTGCCGTACAGGTCAGGCATAAGATTAGATAAATTATTTGTCTATCAATCTATTACATAATAACCACAACGAACGCTTTGCACAGGCACTTTATGGTATGCAGACCGGAGGTAAGTCGGGACGAATTGCATCCCGAGGAGGGCCAAGTGCCAATGATCACGTCTCTAGCTTGGAAAGACCTGTTGAACGAACGTGGCCAGGTGGAGGACGATCTCGCTCTTCGCAAAGGGATATTTTTCGGCGGCTTGGAGCCGGCATTGCGAAAAATTGTTTGGCCCTTTCTGCTGCACTGCTATTCCTACCAGAGCATGTACGAGGATAGAGAGCAGATCGACGCCATTAGGCGGCAAGAGTACGAGGAGATACAGAGACGCAGGTTGAGCATGAATCCGGAGCAGGCCGAGCGTTTCTGGCGAAACGTGGTGTGTATAGTGGAGAAAGATGTCGTTCGCACGGACAGAGGTAATCCCTATTACGCCGGCGAGGGAAATCCTAACATCGAAGTAATGAAGTGAGTTAATTTCGAGACTGATATTCGTCTCTTCGCATATTGTTATCGTTACGTTGCCTTTGACTTAATCATCCTTATATGTGTCTTCTTCTGCCTTGTAGGAATATTTTACTCAACTACGCGGTATACAACTGCCGCTTGGGTTACACCCAAGGAATGTCTGATCTCTTAGCTCCGTTACTAGCCGAACTAAACTCCGAAATCGAGGCCTTCTGGTGTTTCGCGGGTCTGATGCAGAGATCGGTGGCTGTGTGCACCCCGACCGACACGGACATGGACAGAAATCTGTGCTACCTTCGGGAGCTAGTGAGAATAATGGTGCCGGACTTTTACTCGCATCTTGAAAAACACGCGGACGCTTTAGAGCTTCTGTTTTGTCATCGTTGGATACTTCTGTAAGTACAACTATTGCGTACTCCCACGTAATGACACTGCGTTTTTTATATATGAATTTTATAAATTTATTTTTAAAGTATGTGTATTATTTCTTTCTCCTCCTTATTACAGATGCTTGAAAAGAGAATTTCCAACCGAGATAGCCCTAGTCATGTGGGAGGCCTGCTGGGTCAATTATTTAACGGATCATTTCCACTTGTTTCTCTGCCTTGCTGTAATGTGCGTTTACGCGGACGACGTGATTGCCCAGGATCTGCGAACGGACGAAATGTTGTTGCATTTCAGTTCACTTGCCATGTACATGGACGGGAACGTTATACTAAGAAAGGCACGAGGCCTACTTTATCATTTCCGTCAACTTGTCCGATTGCCTTGCACGTTAGCCGGTCTCTGCCGGCAATGCGGTCCGGGGATGTGGGACAGCACGCACGACCCGGTGATAGAGTGCATAGGTCACGAAGACACGAATTGTCCCTATTTAAATAATTACGAGTAAGTTTATAATTTTTATAGGAGACGAACGAGAGAAGAAGGGGAGTATCAGTATTATTTAACGTATAGATATATTAACTCATTTCGTCGAGTTATTAAATTCTAAGTCCTTGTTCTCTCTACACACCTTGTTCTTTCTTTATACATACCGGACGATTCGATTCATAGCATAAGTTTTCTATACGAACCACTAATATATTTACAAAATATCGTACCAAACCTAACTATTACACTCTCTAGATTTTTACATGCAAATTACAAGCTCAATTGTCACGCGCGCGACGAATACGCGCGTCTTTGTTCTTGTACATACAAAGCTGCTTAAGCACTCTTCAATGAACAAAAAAAAAGAAAGAATTATATTACACCGTTGTATCGTACATCAGTCCGAATTTAATGCCGAAGCACAAAAGACATATCTCGAAATTTCAATTCTCCGAATGAAATTCACGCACCGTCGATTGAAATAGCTTAAGAAACTTGAACAAAGTTTGTACGCGAGTACAGATTCGCGACATGTAATAGATAGATCTACAGTATTCGTAGTGTTAAAGACTGATGAGTGAGAAAGGATAATTAGTACAAGCGTCCGAGTGCCACCAGCTGGGGATAGGAAGATATATCCGTCGTGTAATCCTGTTCCATAGGCACCAATCTAGTAGCGAGTTTGTCCGCGGAAAAACCAAAGAGAGAAATCAAATCGTATATAAGTGCGAAAAAAATGGCTATTTATTATTATAAATATATACCCGAATTTTGCGCGGGTGTGTGTATATTATAAATTAACTGTGTCTATTCACTCCGAAGTGTTCACTTACGTTCATATATATATATATACATATATATATGACATTCTCATATATGACTACTTTTCGCATATGTAGAACAGCGTTGAACTTTTACTTTAAGCTTGAAACGCTGTGACGTGCCGAATTCTCGCTTCTATTATTGATATAAACTTTTTTTTTTTTTAATCGTAGTGTTGCACGGATGTTTATTCTTTAAGAGAATTTGTTTAAGAACAAAAAAAAGATTGTTGGAATAAGCTAAATTTTCTCACCAAATAATTATAAAGTAATGAGTAATTTTAATTTTTTTTTTTTTTTTTCACTTTTATTATGATCCGTTATCTCGAATGTATGTAAAGACACAAAAGAGCTGGTTATTCAAGATCTTACAAATACTGTGCCTATATGCAAAAAAAGGCGATTGTAAACACATTCCACGCTATTCATGTAATCAGGGACATAAAATTTTATCGAAAATAGCTTTTATCGCTTTTATCGTGCTATCTTCTATCGTTGGAATCTTGAAGAGAAATCTATCTGTGTTAAGATCTGCCTCATGCAGAGATCTCGATTCGAAATAAATATAAGAAGGCCGAAATATGTGTGTACATATACCGGTTTGAATAAAAATCGGCAAGAAGCTTGTATAATCAACTGTTTATTATTATTATCCATTTCAATTGCTTTTGGAAAATATATATATTATATACTCGCAACATATTCTTCATTGCACGCTACACTGGCACAGGTACACAGGTGTGATGCTGCGAATAGATTTTTTGGCAGTTTTATACATATCTTATACAAAAATACGATCTCAAAAAGAACATAACATTATACGTTCGCTCTATTGCTACTATTATTACCTATCGTTAACATTACTTCATTATAATTGCGAAAATATGGAGAAATAATTTTACTGTATAAAAAAAATACAGGTACAACACATATCGTTAGGATCTCCTTATAATAACAAAATCGCACTCCTCAATCCTGGGACAATTCTACAAAAGTAAAGTATATACGTATAAAGAGAACGCGCGAGCAAACTCTTTTTCTACAGACATTATATCCCTATATTAAACTTATCCGATATTTCAGTTGTACATGCCGACTTGTGCTAAAGTATTGTCGGTTCGCCACACACATACATGTGAAGCATATACAAATTACGCGATCAGTGTCTCAAGTTTATACAGATCTAAAATTTCATCAAACAACCACATATCAGCAATCACTCTTACAATTAGTCTCTCTGTCCTCTCATTTTAGTTACCATTCATTCACTTTGTATCGAATGCTTATAATATCAGTTAAAACTGTTGACTGACTCTGCGCAACACTTTCGTCGATATCTATCTGAATTTTTTGTTGTAATCGAGCTTACACAAGCTCTTTCATTTCATTCGATAATATAAATGTAACATTAATTTTATTATTGACTGAACCAAGAGAATTGCAAATGTATTTGTATGAAATTGACAGATACTAAAATCATACACGCAATCGCCCATACTACGACAAAAATCAGCCAACATCTGCCCGAAAAAGGACTTGCAAATTTATTAACGACGCCAAGACCGATGACCTTATTAGTCCTTTGCCTGGCGTAATAAACCAGGAACGTAGGTATTAAATATTGAATCCCTGCTCCAGCATACGATCCTGTGATACCAACTAGTATGGACAGATCTTTGGTACTCATCGCGATCAAATACGGCGGTATTACTGCTAAAATAGGGAAGACGAGTTTTCGAAGACATAAATTGTAAGACGTATCCTCGTTTAAAAAGAGCGACTGCAAATTATTTCGAAGGGTAATTGCTATAATGGGAAAACTGGTACTCAAAGTAAATACTGGGAAAAGCGCCAAGAAATATTCTATGAGGATCATAAAAAAATTGTTACTTTTGGAACAATCACCCGAGCCACGTGGTCCAAAGTCCAAAGTATAAAGATCATCCAAATGCTCAAAGGCAAAAATACCTGTCACGGCTAATAATAGATAAAAGAAAGCGATTAACGTATAGTCGAGAGCTAGAAATCGATTCAGCTTAGACTTATTTTCTATCGGTGAAACTAGTGCCGGTAACGAATGATGGCACATGAAGGAATAAACGCAAGCGCCGAAAAGACTGGGAACTCCTAAAATAGTGAAATATCTTTTTATAATTTTTTTGCTCGCACATTAATCACATCAATGAAATTAATGAAAAGTCATAGATACCAATAATTTGTTAACTTACCGGCTAAATTCGCAATAGGTGGATCGCCCCGAGGACCGTGTACGAGAAGATTTTTCAAAGCATAGACGATCATTATGGTAAATGCAAGCCAACGCATTACCGAAGTCAGTAGCTGAAGA
The DNA here is from genome assembly GCF_030444845.1 of Prenolepis imparis. Taxonomy (NCBI): domain Eukaryota; kingdom Metazoa; phylum Arthropoda; class Insecta; order Hymenoptera; family Formicidae; genus Prenolepis; species Prenolepis imparis. Next base: position 22,452,525 of record NW_028141160.1, read on the forward strand.
TACTTGGTCTTCTGAACATTAAAAAACACAAACGGCCCCAATGATAGTACAAACGTTGTCTGAAAATAGAAACAATTACTATCACACAGCTTTATCATTTTAACAAAAGTCGCTAATCTACTGAAATTTAAATCGGTGGACATACCAGAAATATCCTATATGCATCCAATCGATTTATCACAAAACCCTCCCAACAAAGTTCAGTATCTAGTATCGTGTCGTTGCATGTAAGGTTTTTTGGCAGATAAGTACAGGCAACATCCGCCAACGACTTTGCAACAGCTGCTCCGTAAATGCTTAAATCTCCATATAGATATATAGCGAAACATAAATAGAACAGGATAGTGCCAAATCTGTTGAAAAAGATGGATGCCATCTGACCCATCTCTATCTTATCACGAATCACGTAATATCTATAGGACATATCCGTATGCTCTGGACTAGTCGAAGGGGCTGCTACCAGCGGAGTATCCTCCGAATCTGAATTGGAGGGACCAGATTCACCTATTGTCTGTAAAGCCTGAAAAAATACAACCCAATATAAATATTTGTTACAAATTAAATATATTTATGGCACATGTAAGATCATACAGCATGTGTGCTAATGTACAGCTTTGATCGTTATCTTCACTTTCTATCTTTCTAAAGTGTCTGCAGAATGTTCGCGGCTATCATTCAAAGAAAGTAAGATAAGTCCAGAGATGCTTACGCGTTTTCGATGCTGAATATGCCTCCATGTGACTATAGCGTTAGCCGATGCCATCGTTTCTATGACGAATGTAACTGTAATGAAACTGCACGAAGAGAGAACTCAATGAGAACAAAGCTTGCAAGAGCTATCTTCTTGGAAGAAGATGACAAGTTCTTTCCTACGTACCTGATGAACGCTAACACCAAAATGACACTGCATCCTAGCGCCCATCCTGCTCGACTGAACACCCCGGGTAAGGTCAGGGCGCCTGTTCCAACGATGAGATTGAAAATGTACGTGAGTCCGACCTATAATAAATGCATACATCTCTTCAATAAGTGCATTGTTTACTTGGATTTAGGTTATGATTCGCTGTAAATACACAGTAACAGTTAAATCGACGTTTCCTTACCCACGTTGAATATTGATCGCCGACCTTCTGATCGGACATCTCGAGTCGAGTCAGCGCCAACCTTGAAGAGGATAATATCTGAGCGAGGGACGCTGCGTCTCGTCGCGCCGTCACATATGCATCTGTCAGTCACCGAGATTGACCGTTTCCGCACTTGGACACTTGGTTGTTGATGATGTTGTTGATGATGACGCGAATTGATTAATTGGATACGTCCGAGAGAGAATACAACGATGAACTTTCACTTACGCATCTTCCCAGCTTAACGCGAATTCAACTCGGATCTGTCATCGCTGACTCTTCGATGTCAGACAGATACCAGATGACCGAGAGTCGACTGGTATCGCGTGGAAAAATACAAAACAGACACATCGTCGACGTTGAGTGACGTGTCGCTAAACTGACAGATTGTTGCTAGCCTGATTTTTCCATATGTTATTCTATTTCAACGATCGATAATCATCGATAATTGAATTTTTCATCGACGCGATCTGAATTCTTTCAATTTTTAGGAGACGAAACTCTCCTTGATGTGCTGCCATCTAAATCTAAGGGCTAAAGGGAACATCGATCCTTGATTTTATCTCATTTTTATATCACTCTTAAAAATTTATTACATTCAATTATAAAAAAAAATTTTTACTTTATTTAATCTTTCTAGCTAAAAAAAAAACTCATTCTATTCTTTCAGTGGAAAAATTTTTAATTCTTATTAAACCAAGTACTACAAATTTTTAATTTAACAAATCTTTGAATAATTATATCATTATTAATTCTATATCGAATGTCATAAAGGCTACATTAAATGTAAAAAATAATTCGTAAACACTGATATACATTAAAATGAAAACACCAAATGAATAGGGGGATACAAAGAGGGGATGCGGACTTTATAATTGCGATTTTAAGGAACGCAACACAGATCATCACATGTCATCGTATTTTTTCAGACTTTTATTTTATAATCCCATTAGTCTAAAGTAGTCTTTAGGATGTGTACGTGAATGGTCTTGCGCAATACAATGGGAATAAATTATAATACTTTGGCTACGCTTACGGGGTCGAAACCGTGATGGTCTTTCTTTATTTTTTCTTTTTCCATTTGTTTGAGCGAACGTTCGTAGGACATTTCCGGATCTGCGGTTTACCCCATCGTGTAAAAAAAAAGAAAGAAAGAAAGAAGACAAAAAAAGGCCATCTTTTTCCCCTCAACGATAGGCAAATAAAAATAAAAAAAAAATAATAAACAGATAAGAAGTCGGAGGCTTATCTCTCTGCGCGTTTGTGTTTATTAGCTTCGACGCAAGCGCCTCTTAAAAATACCGCACATTGATCGGAATGCATTTGACCGACGTTGATTGCCATGTGTCTCTTTTCGCGGGAAGAGCAATCGCGACGCATCTTTCCCGCAAACAGAAACCTCTTCTTTTTTTTCTTTTTATCATCTTCACGTTTCTTCTTGCTCGAAGATTGCAATCGAAGCGTAAAAAAACGGAGCGACGAGTCTAACGAAAAGGAAGCGTTCTACTCGCGTTGAGAGAAGGATGTCTCGCGAGGAATGTTTTAGCTAGGTGCTACTCTTGTAGTAGACGCAAGTTATTCAAATATATATATAATACAAAGGGCTCGATACAAGATAAAGGTAGAAAAAGGTATTTAGGACTCGGGGCACATGTTTAAGATCGTTATTATTGAATCGATGATGAAATGAGAAAAAAAAAATGATCGCGTTTAAACGAGCAAGAACGAACCGCCGGTTTTTCTTTTTGGATTGCCGCCGAGACTGAGGAACAATCGCCGCGGGGAGGAGGGCACGAAATATTGAAAGCTCCTCTCTCCTTCAATCGTTTAATCGTTAAACACGCCTATCTTAAACACGTACGTCCGAATTGAAAAAAGCTACCTTCGCCCCGGAGAAACCAAAGGGCAATTGCCGTCGCGGAAGTTGATGTTACGTCCGCCTGCGAAAACGAGACAGAAGCCCCTCTCTCTTTCTCTCTCTCTTTCCTCTCTCTCTCTTTCTCTCCAAGTCTCAGGGATTGGGGAATGATAATATGCGATGGAGAACGCGCGCGCTTAGAAGCACTTCCTGTGGACGATGGAGGGTCCGGATTCGTCGTATTCCTGCTTCGAGATCCACATCTGTTGGAAGGTAGAGAGCGACGCGAGAATCGATCCACCGATCCATACGGAGTATTTCCTCTCAGGCGGGGCGATGATCTTGATCTTCATGGTAGACGGGGCTAAGGCAGTGATCTCCTTCTGCATCCTGTCGGCGATGCCAGGATACATGGTGGTACCACCGGACAGAACGGTGTTGGCGTACAGATCCTTACGGATGTCGACGTCGCACTTCATGATCGAGTTGTACGTAGTCTCGTGAATGCCGCAAGCTTCCATACCCAGGAACGAGGGCTGAAAGAGTGCCTCGGGACAACGGAATCGCTCGTTACCGATGGTGATGACTTGACCGTCGGGAAGTTCGTAGCTCTTCTCCAAGCTGGAGGAGGAGGCGGCTGTGGCCATCTCCTGTTCGAAGTCCAGCGCGACGTAGCAGAGCTTCTCCTTGATGTCGCGGACAATTTCTCGCTCGGCGGTAGTCGTGAAGGAGTATCCTCTCTCCGTGAGGATCTTCATGAGATAATCGGTCAAATCGCGACCGGCCAAGTCCAAACGGAGGATAGCGTGCGGCAGGGCGTATCCCTCGTAGATCGGTACAGTGTGGGAAACGCCGTCACCGGAGTCCAGGACGATACCGGTGGTACGACCGGAAGCGTATAGCGACAACACGGCCTGGATAGCGACGTACATGGCTGGGGTGTTGAATGTCTCGAACATGATCTGCGTCATCTTTTCGCGATTGGCCTTAGGATTCAAGGGAGCCTCGGTAAGAAGGACCGGGTGCTCCTCCGGGGCTACTCGCAATTCATTGTAGAACGTGTGATGCCAGATCTTCTCCATGTCGTCCCAGTTGGTAACGATACCGTGTTCAATCGGGTATTTTAACGTCAAAATACCTCTCTTCGATTGAGCCTCATCACCGACGTAGGAGTCCTTCTGTCCCATGCCGACCATGACACCCTGATGACGCGGCCTGCCGACGATCGACGGGAAGACGGCGCGGGGAGCGTCGTCCCCGGCGAAACCGGCCTTGCACATACCGGATCCATTGTCGACTACGAGTGCGGCAACTTCCTCGTCACACATGTTTGCTGTCTTGATTTAACTGCAAAGGAAAAATCGAAATTAGCGTTACAATATATTAATAATCTCGTCATTAATGAAATGACGATAAAATATGCTACTTTAGGCACATTTCTTCATCCTTAATTCTAGTGTACACGTCAAAGAATTTTTACACGTGAATAAGAACGGAAAAATTCAATTGCGACATAATTAGAGTCCAGATATCGTTTGCTAGAGAGATAAGAAAAAATTTGTTTCGTCAGAACGCATTAGCGAACGTATCGAAAGTGTAAATGTCTTCCATTACAGGGGAGCCGGTAACCGGTGCCCGCTTTCCAAACACATTCAAGATGGCGTCGAAAGGACGTGTAACTTGGATATGCGTAGCGAGAATCAAACGATCCGATCGCGAAACTATTCGAGATACGAATAATACGTCAAATATACGCGTTTATCGAGAGTATGGAAAAAAAGAAGATCCCCAACTTGAGGCGGACGCAAAAAAGCAACGCGTTATCGTCGCTAATTATGGGGGAACCGCACCCTGCCCTGCCCCGCCCCGCCCTTGCACACGCTGATGACGACGGCAAACTTCTCTCTCTCTCGCTCGCTCGCTCGCTGTTTCTCGCGCGTGACATCTTCGAAATTCCGCGACGAAACTTTGCAAATTTAACGCCAAGAGCCTCTTTGTCGCTATGTAACGGAATGTGAACGGTGTATCTCTCGATACACATTCCCGAATCTCCTCTCTCGCGGCGGATGCTACGATGTAACACCGTTACATCCATTACATCTTTCCACTTGGAACCACTTCTTAATACGTGAACCACCCAACAACACCCTTCTTGTCACTTGGTCGTTCGCACCACGATACTATTTCGTACATCCGGAAATTATCAGCACTTTTTTTACTTTTCGATATTTTTTTTTTTTTTTTTTTTTTTTTTCACTAACGCGATCCTAGAAATTGATTACAAATATATGTATATCACTTACGACGAGCTAGACTTACGTTTTTCTTTCGAGTGTAAAAAAGGGAATTTATATGTACAAGTTTCTAAAAGCAGCGAGACACTGCTGCGACAATCCGCCGATCTCTAGCACCGAACACAGAGTGTAGCCGACAATCGGCCCGCGGTGTATTATATGAACAGATGCGTTGTTCGTCTGATCCCCCACCAGGCCACCGCTCGGCCAATAAGGGTGGGACACCCTCGACCAATCCCGGCTTTCTTTACCATATATGGAAGTACTCTGACACGGAGGGGTCTTCCGCCGATCTCCCCTCCCGCCCCTCGTCCCGCCCGTCTGGCGCAACCTGACAAGCCGGTCGGGTCCCACGACACCCGGTGTGAATGCATTCGCTAAATTGACCGTCGAACTCTCTGCGAGGGTCTTGTGATCGAATCGATTATAAGTTTCGCGAGAGTCGATATCTACCTATGGCGGCTCTGAATATCTGCTCGCTTGGATGATTCACAAGGGACGCTTTGAGATCGCCTGGGAATTTTCAGGAATTTCAGATTTATTTCCGAGATTGATTTTTTTTATCACGAATCGACGAAGAAATCTCGTAATTAGTCGCGTGCTCAGCCACGATTAATTACGGCGCTGACGGCGGCGCGTGTTCGCTTTATACTCTTTATAGTCCTAGGTTAGTAACACACGAGAGAGCTACGGCGTCTCTATTAATAAACCGCCCGTAACGCACAACCACCTGTCTCCGGTTTTACGTCCGCGACCACTTGACGGCAACCTGTCGTTCGACGTTTATTATGCTTCGACGCGCGCGAGACGAAATCCGAAAGCGAAGAAAAAAAAAGGAAATAAACGAATCATCGTCCGTTATTATCGCACTCGGATGAGCAACGCCCTGCCATGGCGACCGAAAGAGAATTTCGCGGATTCGTCCGGAAAATTTCGCCGTAAACGCGTGACAGCCGGCCGGTACACGCGGTCGGTGACTGACACTTACTCACCTGTCTCTCTCTTTTTCTCTCTCGACACGCAGTCAAACGTGATCGAAATTCTCGATCGGAGCACGGGCAGAAGAAATTCTCTCGACGGAGTAAACGGGACACACCGTTGTAGCACCGCGAATGACGCCGTGTGAGCGAGATCGTGGCCGTAGGACAACCGTGAGCCGGTATCGTATCGCGCCGCCTCGGCCGCCGTCACACGACGTCATGTCCGGTGGACTCGTCCACGGAAGGTATGGTCGGCAGACAGCGAGATTTTTGACGAATCGCGTCTCTCGAAAATCCGATCCTCTCCTTCGGAGACTCACGAGAGGACGATGGGATTTTTCTCCAATTTTCCAATCTCGGTTAATCAATGAATCGTATTCGCGTGATGTAAGTGACCGATCTTTCGCTAGAGAGATACACCCCTCGCGCCGGAGAATGGACTCGTCCACCCGGCTTCTCCCACCACCGCGGATTCACAGCTCTTGCCATATATGGGCATAAAACGAAAGCGACGCGGCGATTGGTCCGCCGACCGGCTAGCGGCTAGATTCTCCAAATGCCGCTTCAAATCGTACGATAGAGAGAGCATAATGTCTCTTGGAAGTATACACTAGCGTAAAGGTTCGTTCCGTCTTACTACCTGCCTGCGTGATTTCGCGACATCGTATATGTTATTGATGATGACGGTATAGACTTCCAAGATTCCGCGACGATATTTTAATTCTCCAAAGATTCGAATAGGTTATACATATATGCACAGATCGATTTACCTAATATAGAAAAGATTATCGAAATGAAATTATTTATCTTTTATCTCCCTTTCTACTGCGTTTCACTTTATCAAAAGTGTTTTTTTTTTTTTTAGCCTTGTCTGGTACTTTTCCAGAATATTCCGGAAACATTATATGTATCGCACATCAATATTATTATTATTGGCGCCTTGCGCGCGCCGAACCGAAAAACTAATAAATTCTCTAGTTACGATAAAATTGTAGGCTTTGCGGAAGAAAAACTCGACGTGCATTTTTTTACAACTTTACAAGAGATTCTTGGTATAAAAAAATTAAAACCTGAATTCGCAAACGTCGAGAAACGATGAGAGGGGCGTCGTTACAAATCATTACGAGAAGATAAACGCTGGCGTATCTTTTATCTCTTTCTTTTTTTTCTCATAGGCGCGACGGAGTCAGTAAAAATAGATTCAAGGACAGGGATGCAAGGGTGCGTTGCACTCTTTCTCCGGCCACGTCATGGTCGGGGCCCTTACGGGCTCCTCATCGCGTGTGCTGGTAGTACTGGTTAATACAGATAAAACTAAACCGGTGCAAGCGCGCTGCGGTCTTGGAAGAGAGAGAAAGAGAGAGTAAGAGAGGAGAGGTCCCCTTCAAAATCGATACGCTCCTTCTCGAAGCTGGTCTCGCGTGCTTGCGTAGCCGGAGCACGTGACCGGCTACGCGAAAGAAGACGAATATGTGGATCTTTCGCGAAATATATTCGATGATCGAGCTCTATCACGCTCTATCCCGTATCTATAGATCCCGCTGATAACATTCCACCGAATCATTCTCCGAATTCCCTGTGAACTGTTCAACGCGCGCGATGATTCATTCATAATAAACGCGTGTTTCGAGATCATTATACAGACCCTCCCCTTTTCCCCTCTGTCCCCCCTCTCATCCCTCGAATTATATTTGTGTCGTAAAACGTAGCGGTTTTCCTGACGTCGATCAATGTAATTATCATATAGTACTGATTCACTCGAATTTGGCTGTAATCGATGACGTAGCACGATAAAATCAGACTGACAGTCTCGAGGTATCTCTCGATCTCTCTCTTTATATATATTATAGTATCTCTTCGAATAAAATAATTAAACCCTGTTATGTGTTCGCGTTCCCCAGAGACCCAATGACCCGAGAGACGCCTCGACCTTGTCCACCAAATAAGGCCCCGGCATCAAGGTTGTCTTCTCGCATAAGGCCCCGAAGTCGCGCGTATTACATTACGTTCGAGTCATCAACGTTCCTCTCTTGCAACGCGCACGTTTCTTCGTGAGTTATCATCAGCGATTAAAACGACTCACGAACTTGAAGCGCGACACGTCATTTTTGATGAATAAACGTGAGGTATGACATTCGTGCGAATTGAACAAATTCGGAGAATAAAATACTTTAAATCAAATCGCGTTTCGTTTTTTTTTCTTTTTCAGAATTTACAGATTTCATCTGGATCTACGTTTAGGATTTTCAATAGGGATTAGGGATGCAGGTAGTCCCTCAACCTTCTTCTTCAGAACCCAAAGCAAACGTCGTATTGTAGGAACCGGTATTCATCCGCACGTAAACGAAATGTTATATATATGTGTATATATAACGGATTATATAGAAATTCTTTATATGTATATATGTATTTCATATATATAATTTCTTTTCCAAAGGATTATATATATACAATATATATAATATTCTTTACATTATATAAAAAATTCCCTTTCTCTATATATATAAAATTATATGTATATATAAAATCTCATATATATAATCCTTTATATATGTATAGAATAAAAAAAAAAATATATATATATATAATAAAAAAAATAGAAAAGCGCGCGCATATAAAAAAGAAACATATAAGCAACGAGGATATAAATAATGAAACGAGGAAAGTTACGTTATTAAAGTAAATTTTAGCTATGTAGAAACGTCGTTTTGATTATACATGCATAATGCAACATAAGCATGTTAATGCGATTCCTGGACGATGCCGTGTCCATCCGACACCGTCGTAACAGTACCGTCGTACACTCGGTTGACGCCATCGTTCGGTATACGTGGAATCTTAAGCCGCGCGATATAACACTCGATTGTTATATTTAGTGCTGATTGCTTATTTCGTGTAAAATGAAAATAAGTCTGATATAGTATCTCGGCGATATGTATAAATAATTTTCGCGCCGCTTCCGATCTTTCTATCATATTGCGATACGCGGGCAAAATTCATTCATTCATAATAATGACAAAGCAAATGCCGTCTCGAGGAAGCCTCTTCAATCGACATAACCTGATAATTAATTAATCAATTAATTAATCAAAAAATATTAAATATTTGTGTCCCCCCAAGAGAGGAGAAACATCGGGATGACAGCGATCGATCAGTCGGCCTTTGCCGACATCATGACACATCCACGTGGATTAGTCATATTGTTAGGCCTCTGGGCTTCGCGTCACTTCGCGTCATGCGAGTGGAACGAGGTTTACGCCGAAGCGGCCGTCTTTCTCTCAAGAATCCGTTCTTATATATATGTATAAAAACGTGCCACGAAATACGGACTATTTAAGAATCGCAGAAGCGGGTCGTTGACTAAACGCCTCTCTTTTTTAACGAGCCTAACGAGCTGCATCGGCAATGCGCATGAGAATATTACGTTAGAATAAAGTATAATTTAATTCCAACTAATTGTAAGAGAGAGAGAGCGAGAGAGAGCTGTGGCATTATTCTCTTCACCCGGAAGATTCTTTTGAATATATGACCATATTTGGTTTGGTTTCACCGATCTCTCTCTCTCTCTAAATCGTTATCTCGAGTCTGATATCGCGTTGCGAGAATGATGCGTCATATAATCGATAGCGCGCAAAGTCAACAAGCTCGAAAGGAGAATTCGGATGACGTTGGAGGATCTTAGGATTCAGCCTTGCATCTATCTCGCGAATCTAGCAAGGTAGACAAACTGCAACGCGTTCGTATACATTATCGCGTTCTTGGCTCTCTTTTCAGAGGCCGCGCTCTGAGAGTCAAGGATTCGAAACGCGGTCACGGTTCGATGAGCTGAATGTACGTAGCCAAAAATGGCTATTTTTATTTCATTACTATTCGTGTCATTATCGCGCGCACGTATTTTTTTCGCGGTTTACAATTATCGAATCTCGATGCGAATGTCTATCTCGCGCAGGAACGGCGTAAATTTCTTTCGAGAAGTAAATTTTTCGAAGATCCGAAGATTACAGAGTGTATAGTGTGTCCTCGATGCATACGATGATGAAGTAGGCCGGATACATCTGAGAATTGACGGCGCATAGAAAGGCAAATATTTTTTCGCCTCCCTGGAAACGCAATTAACGTTTAGTGTTTAGCATACAGACGCTAACTGAGTAATAGAGTACCAGAGAATACTTTCGAAACAGCTCTTATTTCATTTAGAAAAAAAATACAAAGCTCTGCACATTCTTTTGACTCTTATAAGTTGTAGAAATTCGAAATACCATTTCAAAAATATTTTTCACTATCTGTAAAAAAAGTCAATTCTAAAATATTTCGTTGCTTCTGACTAAGAATGACTAGAAATATTCGGATATTATTTTATACCGAGAATTTATGCGACTTATTTTTTTCAACTGTTTATCATTATTTTCCGAGCTGCCAGTTATAACGGACCTGATAAGTAATCAGTTGATTGCCGTTGCTGCAGTACGGTATTTTAAATAAAAGTCGATAAGTAAGAATTGTGAAATGAATGACTAGATATCAAGTATACATATATATTGTGTACATAACTATATATGTTATACAGCTCGTGCGAAAAAAGGATTCGTCGGATAGTTGGAGTCCTATATATGTTAGAGTCGATGTCGAATAGTCGATGTTGAATAGCCGGTAAACGAAAAGGAAAAAGAACGATGATAGAACGAGCAGGAACGTAACAAAAGCTCCCTCTCTCTCTTTCTGTCTCTTTGTGAAATAACTTTCAATATATAAATATATATAATTTAAAAATTTTAATATTGCAACTCTCTTGGAATTAGAGAATCGCTGTATTATACTATTTATTGTACAAACTACTTTTATAGTATTAATACAGTTCCCAAGCTCGAGATCGTATAGTAGGAGAATCGTCTGGAAATTTGCATCGCTTTCTCCTCATATGCGGTTAATTAATGACGTATAATTAAAATCTCGCGTATATTTACAAGTGCGTTGAACTTCTGAAAACGTGCGAATTGGAAACGAGAATCCGGCAATCGGACATACATATATGTACGTACATACGTGTCATCGAAATTAAAGAGAGGGAATTTTAATCTCGAGTTCTCAATTCTCGACATTTTCGAGATTTTCGTTGGTTGGTTTGTTTCAGACCGAAACGTCATTATTTTAATATAATTTATTTTAATACGATTTATCATTTTGAGCTTCTATGAGTTTGCTTATTCGAGTTTCTTTTCACTTTGCATTTCAGAATTTAAATTTATATAGAGTCCGCTGGATTGCTGAGCTGCGTATCACTTATTCTGAGCGTACCTATATAAATTCGACGTATGATAATGATATCTTGGATGATTTCTCGGCGAATGGTTACTCTCTTGGAGGTACGAAAAAGTGGATTGGTACGGTTTAGATAGCGGTCGAAGGAGGCCATCTTGGAGGGAAGGAGGAAGATCGACCCAGAAGAAAACCTGCTTCCCATCGTGTGACACCTGTCTCCCCCGTTACATATACAGGCATCCCGGTAGGAATGCAAAACGATGATGTAAGGCAGCACGATCAGTAAGTAAGTTTCAGTGTCGGTCAACGTAATTGCTGATTTTTTTTTTTTTTTTTTTTCCATTGGAAAAGAAAATCGCGTATAGTCGTCTCACTCTACAAGATAACTATATATACTATAATTATTGAAATTTGCGGTTGTACACGATGTAGGATACGAGTGTCGCAGCTTGTCTCAGCTTTATGGTGTTTGGTGGTCGTGGAGAAATCGATGAGAGACGTCTGCAGCGGGTACCACGCCCAAAGCGAGGGAGGGTGAAGGTGCACCGGGACGAACCCCATGCAGAGACTCGTGAAACACGCTCTACGTTGCCGTTATGCGTCGAAAATAACATACAATGTATCTGTCCAACCTCGACCTACAACATTTATAAATGTGATGACTCGACCTAGCCCAATCAACTATCTATAACAACGGACTCTTTTTTTTTTCTTTAGGAAGAGATTCTGAACCAGTCTTTTTTCAATAGGAAGAGATTCTGAACCAGTCTTGGAATAAAATTCAAGTATCCATCCCAAATGCGTAGCCTGACATGAAAACAATTATATTGAAATTTTTTTTCCAATAGATTTGTTTAAAAAAAATGTATTATATTATATTAAGTTTATTCGCAATTTCTCCTCGACTAACAGTAATGCTTGCTTACTTACTTAGTACACAGTTAGTTCTATACTCGCCTTCTTTCCTTCTTTCTTTTCTTGTTTTGGATTAACATAACGCTAAACAATAGGCGAAACGAGAGAGTTATTTCGTTTCCCGCATTGCAAATCGTCAAGGAGAAATTGGCCGCGCTTACAAAGTCAGTGACTTGGTGGCTTGGTTTAATTGACCCGAGGCGACGGCGAGATGTTTTCACGGCTTCAGAAATCAAGGCCACCGCACGTACACGTCTCTCACGAAGAGAGGTTGAAGCGAGGTAGCGTGTCGCGTGAATGCGAGCATTTCTGCTATATCTTTTCTGTGCGAGCTGTGTGCCGTTCTGGGAATAAGTCGGGAACAAGGGGTCTTTCGAAGTCGAACGTAAATCAATTCCCGCGATAAGATTAGTTTGCTCAATAAGAATAACGGAATAAATTCTCATTGTCGGACTTTCTTCGCGTTTAAACGGTGGACGAGATTAAACGAGAGACGAAACCGCGAAAATCCTATCGTTGTATACGTCAAATGATACTGATTCTATAGTATATTCGCTCCCTGATATTCAAAAAAACAAAGAGATGATTAGAGATAAAAATAATTTTAAATCTGTACTTTTTTAATAATCATGGTCTAATGATGAAGAGGTCTCAAGAAAGGCGACATCTCCGGTTGATTTCAAGTCCGGGATATAACATAGAGAATTTCCTCTTCCTGTGACAGGATGCCATACCGAGGCAATATCCTCCGGATGTTGGTATCCTTCGAGATAAAGTCTGACTGAATGGGAATTATTTTCCTTGCGATTCTTTTGTCTGTATATTATACACATGTGCTTGCTTACCTACTAGCTACAATAATTAGCTTCATCAAGACATTTACGCGATGCAATTGGAGCGATTAGTTTGCTTAACGAGATGAGGGTCCGCGTGTGCTCGCATTCTCAGCGCAACATGCATAACGACACCAAATATAGGCTTCGTGTTTTACACCTACGAAGGATGTGCAAATTCTTCTTTTTTTTTACGAGAAAACCCAAATTCATCAATTGTTCATCCTTGGACACCGGCAAATAGTTTATATTTTCGATATTTTTCTGCAGTCTCTAATTCATTTATTACTTCTTTATATTATTTATGTTTTCTTATTAAAATTTTTATCCTATTTCTATCCTATCCTCTCCTCCTCCAACCTTATCCTAATAAAAATGTTTATCTTATTTATAATTTTTTAATATATATGCTTTCCTATTAAAAGTTTCTTAATTCTTATTAAAAGGTTCCATAATTTTTATTAAAATTATTAAAAAGTATCGCAACTATACTCCCAACAGATCCACGCAAATGTTTCAAGTCAAATTATATATGCTTATAATTTGATTCGAAAGACATTTGCGTGTAACTGTTGCGAATAGTTGCGATACTTTTTTAATAGTCTTCCTTCGGAGTCGCGTGCACGAAGGAATTGCACGCTCGACGCTATATCCAGCATTATATCTATGTATATAGCCAAATACAGAGCACGTTTCAATATCTCTCCATATGCGAATATGTGTGTCAGGGTTTCCGTGCGAATTGCTTTTTTGGACGAAATTGTTACGCTATAGGAACACTATAGGAAATGATGATAATAAATTGTAAGATAAATGAGCGTTTATCCAAGTGCCACATCGCATCGTCAAAATCATTTATTCCGAAAAATGGATATTTTAGAACAAAGATATTAATTTGCGTGGAACGCAATTTACACTCAAATACATTCAAAAAGTGCGAATCTATTTTCTATTTCAAGTTTCTTACGAAGATTATTAGCGTGGTTGAATATAAAGTGATCGCGACTAATATTTTGTTCACAAACATTAATGATGAGTTATAAAATAGTTATAAAGAGTTTTAAAGAGAAGAGATGAACGAGGAGAGGAGCGATATCATTGAAGCGAATACTTGTTCGATTACGTGTGACGTAACGAATTATCGAGATAACGGGAATCCGATACTTGGCCTTCGATCAGCCGCATAACTTTATCTCATATACTTCATACTTTTTATACGTGTCTTATTTATAGGCTTTTTCTAAATGATGCATACCATAGGCTAATAAATTTAACATTGGTCTAATAGATCTAACATGACTATTGTGATCACATGGATCACATATATAGACATACACACGCATATTATTATCCAGTATTTATTATAGTTATTCAGAACATATAGATATGTCAATCAAAATGATGAGAAATAGTATAATGACTCTACTTTTGCGTTCATTATATGATCGTTTTCAATTTCGATATTTCATAATTTTTATTAAATATTAGTATAGCTTTTATATAGTTGCAATATTCGTTACATATATATAATATTATTTGAGAGAGAGAGAGAGAGAAGAAAAAATATTTATAATTTATTATATATATATATACATATACGTATATATTAAAAAATAATATATATTTTTTGCATACACTCACCAAACGATGATTTTATCAGCACTGCCGGAAAATAAATGTTTTAATATAATTCCAGTTTTAAAATAGATATAGATGGCGATACTAAACGGAGCGTAATAGTAGGTTTATTCCATAGATATATAAAATACATAGACGGAGGCCGGTATTCATAGTCCGATCTTATATTTAAGATCATCTTAAGTCTGGCCAGAGGTTGACTTAAGATCCCATTCAACCAATCAAATGGCTGCGTAGCATCTCAAGCTCGGACTTAAGACGATCTTAAATACAAGATCGGACTATGAATACCGGCCGGAGAGCATTAACTGCGATTAGGGCAAAGGACAGTTTAGAAAGACATTCGTCTGATAAACGCAATTATTGCATTATAATAATTGATTTTACAATTGGGAGCAATCAAATTTTAGACTGCTCCGAAATTTGTCCAGTCATAGATATATATTTTATTCTACGATGTGAGGAAGATTTGCGATAAGGGAAGTATCAATAACAAGAACATAAGGGTGCCGTCACATGGGGCGTAACTTGCGTAAGCGTAACCAGCGGATCGCCAATCACCGAGTTATTCCGATAGAGCCCTTCGTCGAGCTCTATCGGAATAACTCGGTGATTGGCGATCCGCTGATTACGCTTACGCAAGTTACGCCCCATGTGACGGCACCCTTATCCACCAATATATTGAAAAACTATAGGCCTAGTTTACATCGTGCACTTGATACGCGTATTAAATAGTAAATAACTAGTACATTGGTTCAGTTATTGGTTGATCAGCTCAAATGCACTACTTGATACGCGTATCAAGTGCTCGATGTAAACTAGGCCATAGTTTACGTATATTATAGATTTCCAATACTGGCGGTGAATTTTGGAACGCAACCTTAAGCTCCCACTTTGAAAATAGCGACGAGTTTATAACTAGGAACAATTAAAGACATCAAAGATGCCGCAGTTTAGTGTCACTGTGTATATTTATTATTTATTTATTTATTATTTGTATATATTTTTGTGCCTTAGGGCCGGTTTCACCATCTCCGATTAACTCAATCGACCGATTAAACTATATCTTTGTTTCTTTTCAGCTACGTTCTTAAAAAGAGACAAAGATATAGTTTAATCGGCCGATTGAGTTAATCAGAGATGGTGAAATCGGCCCTTAGAAATTTATAGATAAAAACTTTTTACGCGAAAGCTGACGGAATTAAACGAACGCGTTAACCAATCAATCTTTCGCTTCAGCGAACAAGCTGCAAGTCGATTGGCTATTGAGTAAACGCGTTGACTCGTCTCGTCGGTCTCGTCTGGTCTCGTCTCTCGTCTCTCGTCTCTCGTCTCTCCACATCTCTCGTCTCTCCACGTCTCTCGTCTTGTGCAATCTTGTGCAAGAGCCTTTATGTGTACGCAACTTGGTTTTATTTTTCTTACCGTAAATCTTGGCTTTTCTTCGGGAAAGATTCCGTCTATGAGTTTTATATATTTATAGTTGCGTATACGACGTGCATAAAAACAATTATCCATATTTGTATGCACATTGTTGACTACGACGAATTGGACGATTGCAGACAATTTCGAAGAGGTTAGTTTTCTGATTCGTGTGACGTTTCGCTTGAGATACAATAATCGACAGTCACTTGGTCAAAGCAGTTTATATCTCGTGGTGTTAATCGGAACGTAATCAAATATAATATTGTTAAGGATCGCGTCTACTACTGCTATGTATCGACTAAGAAAATATCTTTGTTGAAAACTTCTGCAGAGGAGATCAAAGCAGCGACGTAATCATGATACGGACAAACAGGTTTGTCTTCTTTGTTTACATATGTTTGAGATGATATAAATTTTTGCAATTATGTGCAAATCATATATGAAGTCTCTCAGTATTACAGTAATATGAAGTATATACAATCTCTCTCTCGGCATTACACTAAGTTTATCATTTTCTTTTCTTTTTTCTTTTGAATCCTTTAGGAAGAGATACCGCAACGTAGAGGAGGAATCTAGCGAATTTATGCCATTGAGCAAACGAATCAACAATCTTCATATCAATAGTTTATCTGGTCTACGAGAGAGTGTAATAGAGAGCAGAGTGGAAAGCATGGAAACAGATTGGGAAAATGGAAATCTAATATCGTCACCCAGCTGTTCTCAAGATTCATCGCCCAGGGACAGTTGTGGTTCTAGCCCAAGTAATTTTACCAACGATTACAGACCGGATCTAGACGCGACGGAAAATCCTTTTTATTACGAAAGCAACAAGTTGCTCTTTTCCTTATATATGGAGCGTATGCAGCGGAGATTGGATTTGTATTGATAAATGTATGCATTACTCGCTTTACTCCTGCCTACAAAATATCCTCTTGACATTTGACGTCCAAGTCTTGTTACTTTATTTGCCATATTTTTCTATGCAATATACTTTAATAGTTTTCAATCTCTGTTGTTACATCGATTATGTAGATAATAGCCAGATGTTATTATTTATATTGGCAAATAAATTAACAAAATTTTTATATAAAAATCGGCATTAATAGATGTATACGTAATTCAATAATGTACAATCACATTGAGAAGTATTTATATTTTTTAATTATCATATAAAATTCGTGCAATCGAAATTTATATGAATTGTCTGGACAGAATCGAAAATTCGACTTATATTTATTTATCCAAATTGTTATTGCTATTACTGCATGCTATATTTCCATTAAGATGCGCCTTTGGCATTCGTAATGCAATACACAGAATTTCTATGTGCGGAATTTTGTAAAATTGTATTAAAATATTAGGCTATAACGGAGGTATAAATAAAAAGTCAGTAAATTCAATTGGAAACAATGTGCTGTATTTGCCGTAGACGTTGCGTATACCAAAAATAAATTGTC
This sequence comes from Prenolepis imparis, assembly GCF_030444845.1. Classification (NCBI taxonomy): domain Eukaryota; kingdom Metazoa; phylum Arthropoda; class Insecta; order Hymenoptera; family Formicidae; genus Prenolepis; species Prenolepis imparis. The sequence continues at coordinate 22,470,308 of NW_028141160.1, forward strand.
ATTTGTAGAATGCGAAATCGATCAAAGTACAATGTGTTTCAATATATTTCGTATGAGCGCGCGCATTTTCGAGAAGTAGGGGTGGCAGTACAATCGATATCTCGCTCGACTCGAAAGTCGACTTAACCTCTGCTCGAGTGTTCCGCTAGGTGCGTGTGAGTCGGAAATTGTCCCGCGAGCGTGCGTGAGCACACAGAAAGAGAGAGACAGTGCAATTGGGAGGGAGAACCCGAGTACCCCGAGTGGTGGACTTGACAGGTGTTTCGATTTCGTATCGTGCGAGAGACTTGTAATTTTCGGCGCGCGCAAAAATTTACACGAGAAAGGGCGCATCTTGACCCTCGACGTCAATCGGTAAGGTACGCGCATGCGCAGCAGTATTCTCGTGGTACAATCCGCGCTTTCCCTCTTTCCCTCGCCACTCTGCACGTAACACCGCGCCGCCATAGTTAATATTTCAGCCGATATATAGAGAATATTAATAGCGCGCGTTTTCCGAGCGTCGTTTCGACCGAGAGAGAGAGAGAGAGAGAGAGAAGGATGCATTGGTGATGTTGACGTCTCGGAGTGCAGATTCGCGCGACGAGAAATAGTTCGCGCCAGCAGCGTGTAGTGGTGTCGGGCGGTTATGTACCGTTAACTCGAATTCGTTCCCGTTGGCTGGCTTGGAAACGAGAGAAAGAAAGAGAGAGAGAGAGAGATTCACGCTCGCCTACCTACCGACCGAGGCCGAGGACCGAGCCATATTCGATCGTGTATGGTGGTCGGCTGTGTGGAAACCCGGAAACGAAGTGTGCGCGTCTCTCTTTAGTCGTCGCGCGCGCGCGAGGGAGAGAGAAGGACAGACAGACAGAAAGAAAGAGAGAGAGTGCGTGCGTGCGAGCGCAAATTTATCGTGGAGTCACTACTCTCGGGCTCTCGTCGAGCTTCGAGCTTCCGTTAGAGACGCGCGCGCGCGCACGCGTGTGTACCGTTCACACGGATAATTTGGCTTCGTACGTGTACATGTATGACGTGTGCAGCGCGCCCGATAGTCGCCGACGATACACATCGGTCAACATACATCGTGCTAACGTAGAAATGAGAAAGTCGTTGCCGCCGCGCTGAGAGGATCGACACGACACGACGACGCAGGCGAGCCAGCACAGACGGACGATTCTCGTACTAAGCGTAGTTACACCGAAGGCGGCGACAGTAACGGCGGTACGTTGAAGCCGAGCGTGCACTTGGAGAGCTGCTCTGCTTCGGCTTGCCTTCTCGAGACTCTCTTCGGCCCGCTTTATCGTCCACCCTGTACTTACGAGTAAGTAGAACACGAGGAGAATTCTTGTAGATAGCGAGAAGCGATCTAAACGATCTCGCGATCTTCTTTCGTTCTTTCGTTCTCAATTGAGAAAAATACATATATTTACGTGTATATCGATATATGTATATTATAACGACCATATGCGTTTGTCTCTTCTCCTCTCTATCTCTCTGTCTTACTCTCTCTGTTTCTATCTCTCTCCTTTCTTTCTTTTTCTTTCTCCCTGTCTTTATTATATATCCTCGGGGCTCGATCGCGCACTACGTGTAAAACCGGACGGTGATGCTCCGGCTCCGGGTCGAGAGACGGTATCCGCCTCGGCGCGGCGGTTGCCATGTCGCGTTTCACTCCCAAACGACGTAGACCATGGCACGAGAGAAACCGCGAAACGATGGCCACAGAGAGCACCCACCCCAAGACACTAAAATCGTCGCGGGCCCCTCGTCGTGGCTCACGGCTTGGCTCGAGCTGGCTTTGGTGGGGTGGTTGGAGGTGCGGACAGTGGTTGAGAGGCTGGTGGGGTTGGAAATTGCGTGGTGGTGGGTGTTCGTCGAGGTCTCGGAGGCCCCTCCGTGGCATCTCGCTGCCTCTAACCCATCGAGGTGGGGGTGTAAACAACAGCCCTGCCCGTGTACCTCCGTCGCGTTTCGCCTCTGCCCTGCTCTTCGTCAGCTGATGCGTCTTTTGCCGCGTGCCTCCGTCGTCGATCTTTTTCCTACTTCCGTCCTTGGCCCCCGGGTACAGGCCGGGGACGACGGAATAGGAAGGAAAACGGCGCCGAGGGGGTACGACCGAAAGTAGGGAGAGGAACAGGGAATATATTCACGGCGGTGTGTTAGAAGGGGTTTCGCCGCGGTGCACAAGAGCGGGAGAGAGAGAGGCGAAGAGAGGGAAACAGAAAAAAAGGAAGAAAAAAAGGAGTCGCGTGCCATTTTCATCACGCGGATGATTTTTCCATCATGGCGGACGGCGAAGCGTTTTGTGAGATTGACGCCGCTTGCCCGAATCGAGCAAGTAGTTCTATATATAGGGTCGAGTTTTTATTTTTCTCATCGAAATCATAATTCTCTCTCTCTCTCTCTCTCCCTCTCTCTTTCTCTCGATTATCGCGATAATCGCTCTTGTACATTTTTTCTCGCGCTTCTCCAGAGGATGATGAAATTTTTTTTCCACATTGTAAAGGCGTGGAACGAGAAGGAAACGTAGAGCAGAGTCGGTTGCACAACAGTCGCCGATCCGTTTAGCGTGCGGCGCCCCTTGCGCAGTGATATCGTATAGCGTGGTTGGTTCGTGACGAGAGGATGGATTTCACGAGAAAAATTCTGGAACGTGCTTTTCGCCTTCGGAGATAGACGTATACGCGCTCGAGCGGTAGAGAAAGAAAGAAAGAGAGAGCGAGAGCGAGAGAGAGAGAGAGAGAGAGAGAGAGAGAGAGAGAGAGAGAGAGAGAGAGAGAGAGAGAGAGAGGAGGGAGCATCAGAGGCGTAGAGCGAGCGAGACGGGAGAAAAGGATAGATAGACTATACGGCCTCGGTTAACCTTAGGAGAATCGGTGCGCCATTACGACATGCGCGTCTTGCGAGAGCGTCCAGCGGCGGCACGAGCGACAGGCGGAGCTGACCGATCAGTCGCGTACGCCATTCCGCGTACGGCGAAAAACACGTCGCGTGGTGTCGAGGACGACGACGACGACGACGACGACGACGACGACGACGACGACGACGACGACGAGAAGTGAAGAGTAGCGCGCGCGTGTCGAGACGAGCTCTCTCTCTTCCCTCTCTTCCCACGTTCGGGACGGCAGAACGACGGTGGAAGGCACCCTTTAGCCCTCTGCGGGGAAGTGGCATCCCCGCGCGCGCACATACACATACCATACCATACACGTACGGGTATATACATCTCTCTAACCTCTGTATTGTTTTCCTTGGGGCGGGGATCGTCATCCGCATCCGCGTTATCATTGTCATCATTGTCCCAATTCGTCTGGCGGTGTGTCTCTCGCGGCGGCACGACGAACGGGTGCCTTCGCCCCCGAACGCGTTTTCGCGTTCCCCTTCCCCGGGGAATGTCGGTGTGTCGGGAGCAGAGGTTCGACTCCCTTCTTTCTTGACGTTTCCCCCTACCCTCTACCCAGTTCGCCTTCTTTCTCGTACCGTTCTCGCGGTACATCGCCACGTCGAGGTGAAGCGCGCGAGAGAAAGAGGAACGGAGTCTCGAGCTCTATTTCGCGGTAGGTTCCCACCTATGGACCTCCCCCCTACCCTCATCGCGCTCCTACCCCTTGCGGCACCCGTAGGGGCATCATCACCGCCTGATGGAGTGGGGTGGGATCCTGGGCCACTTTGACGACTATCCTCCCTGCTCCCGGATCCCTTTTAGGTAGGGGGAGGGGGTGAAGTGGGGGAGCCCTCACCCCACCCTCGTATACGGAACGATATCACCGAGGCTCCGAGTCAAGAGCACGCTACTCGTCTCGTCGGCGAGTCGCTAAACCAACGTGGGATTTTCATTTTCTCGCTTTCGCCTTTCGTGGAAAACCACGTGGAAGAGAAGATGCGAGCAAGTTGGGTCGAACTGGGTTAGGTTGTTGCCGGGATGGAGCGGGTCCGGGAGCACTTTCGCGTGTGTGTCAGCACGGGAGGATCGATTTTGATCTTGTCTTGCGCGATATTTTTTTTTTTTTCTTTACAATACAGTTAATTGTGGAATGATTCGACCTAACTACGAATTTACGTTCAACGTGCGAAACAAATTTCAATATCCCTGTCCATAAGTTATGTTTTTGTGATATCCTTCATATTTTATATATTCCTCAAATAACGTAACGATAAATATAAAATACAGTAACCAAATGTTTATCTATATGTATATATTATTGATTTGCAATTGCCAATCGAGTGTCTTGGATAAACAGATGAAACGCCAAAACTTGTTTCTTAATCATATAAAATTAATTTTTCTTATATACTTTGTATCTGCTAAAAATAACATTTATATTTATAATTGCATTTGCGTCAGCAATTTTATTCTTATATTTGTATGTAATGTGACGCGTATATATTGAAGTTTTTAAATAAATTAATTTCGAGGATCTATGTTTATTTCTAGTTAAGCGGGAGAGTACATTTAAAATTATAATTTGATGCAGTCTTGTGTGTGTTTATGTCGTCTTAAAAATATCACTTTATAATAGCAATTTTATTGGAGAGTATGTTATAAATACTAAAAATGAACACTAATACTCTGTTATTATTGAAGCATTAAAAATGGATTTTTATTGTTACAGGTGTAATTCTGAAAAATGAATTTCACACCTTTCCCTGGATTCACCGGCTCGCTGCCGACCGGTACTGTTCATCAATTCGCTACGGCTAAATTCGCGCAGAATCTCACCACTGGTGGACAAGTGGTTGGAGTATTGTCTGGTGGTGAAGGTGGTGTTCATTACCTAAGGCCAGTCGATCCAAATGGCTTCGCCGTGGCTCAGGGCGGTAACAGTCAGCAACAGCAGATCATTACCTTGCCTATCACTGTACCGGGAAAAGATGGCACGCAGCAACAGCAGACTGTCCAGATACAAGTGGTGAATCCTAGCGTATCTCAAAGCGGAAATAGCGGCGATCAACCGAAGTATCATTTGGCGCCGCTATCGTTGGGTCCATTCTCACAGGGGGCAGCTACCGTCCTCACTGTTGCCTATAGTCAGCAAGGCGCGGATGGAGTACAAATACAAGTGCAACCGCAAAACACTGTGGCGACCACTCAAACGTAAGTACATCACATGTATACTCTTTCGAATTTTATATTACATTAAATTTAAAAAGTCGGAAAAAGATTCATTTCTCTATTTAATTCATCGGTTGTCTGATTCGATTATAGATCCGATCAAACGACACAAAGTACGTCCACCGCTGTGACCACTACATCTCAGCAGACCATCCAACAGACGGTACAGCTTCCGGGAGCGCCCGAGGGTCTGACTGTAGTCGCCCAGATTCCTCAAGATTTGATTCTGCGAGAAAGCATAGAGGAATCTAAGGAAGACGTGAAAGAGGGTACGACACCTGTGGCCCTTATTAAGCGGGGCGGTGTCAAGAATCAAGGTAATCAGAGCGGAGAAGAGTTTATCACTTCTATGCCCGCTAGTTGGCAAAGTCTCGCTGCTCCAGGGTCTACGGTCGCGGATTATCTATCCAGACTACCCACTAGTACTCTGCCTCTTAGTTTGCAACACTTTCTTAAATTTTCGGCGGAGACTATAAAGAGAGAATCTACTATCGAGTCTAGTCCGCTCGGCGCGGACGGTCTCGATGCTTCCGGAAGCGCAGCTTCCGGGGAACAAGCGGTGCAGATTACTGTCGCCGGAACAGAAACAGCGATCATTCCCGATGTTGTTGAAGAACAGGAGCCGGGGGCAAAACCGAAGCGAAAAAAGAAATACAAGAAGAAACCTCCGAAACCGAAAAAACCAAAGCCAGGACAAGTGAGCATAGTCACTGCTCTCGATGGTACGACCCTGTTTTGCTGCCCTCAATGTAATATGGCGTATCCGGAGAAGGAAAGTTTGGAGCAACATCTGATCGGACACAAAATAGAAAGGCGGTTTATATGCGACATTTGTGGCGCCGGTCTTAAACGAAAAGAACATTTGGAGCGGCACAAATTGGGTCATAATCCTGACAGACCCTTCATATGTTCTGTTTGCATGAAGGGCTTTAAACGAAAAGAACACTTAAATCTCCATTTTGTTATACATTCTGGTCAGAAGACCGAAGTCTGCACCGAATGCGGTAAAGCCTTCTATCGGAAGGATCATCTTAGAAAGCACGCGAGATCTCACCTCGCTAAGCGTGCCAAGGAGGATCCATTGAACACGAGCGACGCGGCGCAAAATCAACAACAAGCGGACCAACAGCAACAGCAAGTGGAACAATTGCAACAGCAGTCTTCGGTCCCCGAGTTGCAACAAATTCAGATACAAGTAGGACAAGGGTCTCAAGCGCAGATTCATCAGATTTCCGTTAGCGAGCAATCTACGGTAGTTTTACCTACAGCTGCCGAGACTGGAGCTATGACTATGCTCCATCATCAACAGCAGCAACAACAACAACAACAGACGCAGCAGCAACAGCATTAGCAACAGCCTACCGCCCCGAATCAACTTGGGCGGTACTTTCGTTTCAATCATCAGCACGCTAGAGGTCGTGCGCGACATAGCGTACTCGCTGATTAAATTTTACAATTTGATAGGCGAGTTGATGTTATCGAAAGGAAGTTTCGTTGATCTTCATCGTTGCCTAGTTGATTATTTCGCAGTCTCCGTTTTTTGAAATGCCTTCATTTCTTCAAAAAATGTGAACATCCCTGTTTATTGACACAAGGCCGATTGGAACTTCGAGTTTGCGCGCGCCATATCGGCTTATATCTTTAAATAGAGGCACAAAAAAAGCTCGCATTCGTGTTTATAATAATATCCTGTAATAATTATCCTATAAAGCGCACCGAGCTGAATCTACGAACAAAGTTCGTGTATGTTTGCGAATTTCTTCTCTTTTACGTACACGTTATAGCGTACGTGGAAAGAAGCGACAGTATCCGCGCTCACCCCAAGATGTTTTTTGTCGCTGATCCAGTTTCATGACGCTAGCATGACGAAGTTAGAGATAAATATGAAAAGTTTATATAAATATATAAATATATAAATAAATATAAATATGAAAAAATATATTTTTGAAAGCGCGAACTGGATTCGCCGAAGATGAGAAGGCAATCGAGTTTTGGGCTGAAAATAATTTGCTTCTAATAACGACGATAAAAACAATACGTAACAAAAGAATTAACCAACATGGAACACAGAGTTTGTAAATACAGCGCAATCTTTCATTCCCGATGAAGGGAGAAAATCGTGTCGTATAAGTACTAATACGCGCGAGGCGAATCTTATTTATTTCTCTTGTACAACACAATCGTGACATTACAATGGAACTTGATTAGCTGAATCAAGTCCAATTTATATTTTGTAGCAATATATTGACAGAAACATGCTTACATTTTTTCTATATAATTTAGATCATTGCATATATATTTATGTTTACTTTCAAAGACGACACAAAAGACGTCTGTGACCATCGAATCCGCGCTTGGGGTCCGAATAATTCAAATCGTGGATAATTCAAATTGAAAAAAAGAAAGTATCGCTTATTTAAAATTCTTTTTTCGGTACGAGGGAGGCAGAATTCGCAGTGTATCGCGTTTAAAAATCTTTTTCGATAGAAAGGGAAAAATTATAATATACGCATGTACGCACGTTGCTGTAAAAAAAAGATCAATACATTTTTGCAGTTCGATAATTATATATCGCGATCTAATAAGATTCGTATTTTCACTCGGTTGATTTAATATTGGGATATTAAATTTACTATGAATGTCAAAGAAAATGAATTTACACACATTTCGCGCAAATAAATATGACGAAGTATTTACGATATTCATCTTGGTCGGTCATATATGTTGTAAAAAAAAAGAAAAAAACGCTAAATATATTCAGATTGTAAACCAAATCGATCGACGATCATTTACGTGAAAAAGTTTTTTTCGATGAAGGTGTATGTATACCACAAAAAAAACTTCTTATTGTAAGTATCGCAATTAAAGGCAATGGGTATAATTGTACAAGAAATATATTATTATTTTATTATCACATAATATAGATATTGATCATTATCGTAGTTAGGATAAATAGTACATAAGCAATTTTCATTGTTACTTACATAAATATTGGAGGAGCTATACAAGCTAAAATAAAACATACATTTAATACAAAAAACTATTCTCCTCGTCTTTCTAATTTGTGTTACATTTCTCTAGCGAAAATATATCTCTGATAGAAAAGAAAAAAATCTCTCAAAGGCCATGTATATATATACACTCTCGTTCTCTGCGAGAGTGAAATAAACCCGAGTTGTATATAGCGATGGAAGGGGGGAGAAAGGGAGGATGTAACGCGGCGGGAAGAGTTTCAAGTTAAAATTCCGTTGCCCGATTCGGGCATTTTCGGGTCGAGGGGGAGGACGCGGTTCGGCGCGCCGCGTCGGGAATCGGGAGACCCGGGAGAGAGAAAAAATAGTTAAGAGGCTGGCACAGTAGAGGGCGGATGGGTGGGATGGGGACACCGGCTTGAGGGACAGGTGTCAACGATACGCAACACCGCGACGGGGGAAAAATCTTCTCTTTCCGGTTGACGGCCGGCTGCGCGCGTGAAAGGAAGCGGCCAGGATCCAGGCGAGCGCTCGAGCGCGGGTCACCCGGACGGTAAGCATAATCGCGATCCCGTGTCCCTCTTGCGCGCACCCAGAGGACGGACGAGGCCGCACGCAATCGGCCATTTTCTCTCTCTCCCGAGTTTCGGTGCGGTGGTGCGGCGCGGCGGCCCCACGTATCGACTAAGTATCTGATGGAACGGGGGGAGTGGGATGGGGAAGGAGTGGGAGGGGGAGAGAGAGAGAGAGAGAGCAAGGGTGGCGTTTGCGTCCCGCCGCGTCGTGTCGCCCCCGGCCCATCCCCCTGATCCCCCAATCGGTCTCCCCTCCGCGCGCGCATCTCGCGACTATCTCCGTCTCGGCGTGACTTTTTTTTCCATCCGTATCCTTCTTTTTTCCCCCTCCCCTCCTCCCCCCCGGTTCGCGGCACGTTCTCGAGCGCGTAAAGGGGGTGAGCTGTCTAGCCGTGGCGCGTCCTTGGCCACGGGCGATCGGCGTTCGTACTAGGGCTGACGAGTGTTGGACAGAGTTTTGGTTTGAACCAAGCCGGTCTTATATTGTACCGCAGTTGATACTTCGTTGTGACAGAGAGCTGGTCGACGCGCGTCGCGGTGGCGTGTGTGGTGCGTGTCGTGTGTCCTCTACCGCCGCGCTTCTGTCTCCCTCTCTTTCTTCCTCTCCGATTCTGTCCCTTTCTGGTGTCCGTCTGTCTGTCTATCTGTCTGTCTGCCTGTCGCGTGCGAGAAAAATCTGCCCCCGCGCCACTCTCGTACTATCGCGCGTCTGCCACGGGGATCCCCCTCCGAGGAAAGGATCCAGTACGGCGAGGAAACATGGGGAGAGGGACATCGTTGTGAGTAAATACTCAGCACCGGGCGTCGTTGACGATGCGTCGTCCGGTACGCGATGTAATCGAGCGCTGAGCGAATCGAGATGATATGCCTCTCTCGCTGGACGTGAGAAGGTACATCGCGATGATGTACCTTTTCACGCGGAGGATGCCGAGAACGATAGAAGAAGAAAGAGAGAGAAGCGATTCCTAGTCTAGACTCGAGACTCGATGATCCATTCGTCATCCTCTTCTCTTTCTTCTCCTGCTTCTCGCGCTACAGAATATCTGCATATTTCCTAAAGTAACCTCTTGCACTTTTCTCTCATATATATTTTTTAAAAAACCTTTTCTAAAATTCTCTTCTAATGCTCATCTCTTCTGTTTAGGTATATGAATTCTACTGACGATCTGCAATGAATTTCCCGCCGTTCGGAGGTCACTTTCCTAGTACTATACCGAGTATCCATCAGTTCGCGACCGATAGCTCCAGCGGTGCGGGCGCGCGTTACGCCAATCATTTTCCCAACCAGCCTCCGATCGGAGTGCCGGTTATGGGAAAGTACCGTCCCGAGAACAACGGCGTACAATCCGCTCAGTCGCAAGTGATGATGAACAATAAAACCAGCTATCCCAACAGTAATGTTCACCATTATTCGAATGTGCCGTACTCGCAAGCCCAGTCGGTTCAACAACGGCCGGCCAATTCGCCTGGAATGCAAGAGAAACGCTCGTATCATCAGGTAAAGCGATTTTGTGCAGATTCCTTTTTCAATAAATATATTTTAGACTTTACTGTTTAAAGAAAGAGGCATCCCTTAATTATATATCTTAAATATGTACATGTCATATCTACATATATTTTAATTTGCATACTATCAACGTACCAAGACATAACTATTGACTATTACAACACTATGCTTTTTACAAATTTAATAAAACAATTATTTTTAATTTCTTTTTTTATCAATAAAAGCTCTGTGCATTTGTATTTAAAATTGTCAAAAATATAAAAGATCGAAAAGATGTAAATAATACTATATATTTAATTGGTTTATTACTAGAAAAAACATCTAAACTGTAATATACTATTTACATTTTCCTCTGTTGCAGCAGTCCACAGAAACAATAAATCAGCAAGATGTTTGCAATCTCCTTCAAGACAAGGATAAGAGTAAGGAAAAAAAAGCTGAGGAACAGCGCAATGGAGAGACTGCCACAAATGGTACTCAACAGGATTACACGATGCATCAACATCATCAACAACATGCTCATACTCAGACACCAGCTACTATGCCCGCTACGTGGCAGTCACTTGCTACTCCTGGATCCACCGTAGCCGATTATCTCAGTCATTTACCGGCTAGTACTCTACCGCTGAGTTTACATCATTTCCTCAAATATTCGGCCGAAAGTATCAAAAAGGAGTCGGAGATGGCGCAAACTACTTCGGTGGCTGTCGCGACTACAACGACACCCAACATAATGATGTCGCCGAATAATAAAAAGAAGAAAAAGAAGAAGACGCCAAAGGAAAAGAAACCACGTCCAAAGCCTGGCGAAATTCGTCTAACGACAGCACTGGACGGCTCGACGTTGTACTGTTGTCCGGAATGCCATATGGCGTATCCGGAACGAGAATTGTTGGAGCAACATCTTTTAGGTCACACCTTGGAAAGAAGATTTGTCTGTGACATATGCGGCGCTGGCTTGAAACGAAAAGATCATCTCACGCGTCATAAACAAAGTCACAATCCCGAGCGACCTTACGTTTGCACCGTCTGCTTGAAGGCTTTTAAGAGAAAGGAACAACTGACGTTACATTTTGTAATACATTCTGGGGAGAAACGACACGTGTGTACCGAATGTGGCAAAGGATTTTATCGAAAGGATCATTTACGGAAACATACCAGAAGCCACATCGCTAGAAGAGTGAAAGCTGAACTAAGTCAAAACGCCAGTAAGAAATACATGTTATGCGTATTAAAGTCTAAACAAAGTTATTAATGATTTTTCTTGTCGATTTTACATCGTTTACAATTTTCTGTCTGCTTTAGGTACGCAACAGAATCAACAACAAAATAACGTTTCGAATATGCAAACGACAACCGTTTCGGCATCGTCTGTTCTTCCGGGCGGGCATCCGGGTTCTCTCCTGTCCTGAGCCCCGCCACCAGGGAACTTTCAGGTTCCCCATCCAAACAATATTCTTCATACGCATACTTCGCATCATTCGCTGCATCATCATCACCTAACGGCGGTTAATGTGGCGCATCAGTCGAGCATCACGCCACTCGCTACATCCGGTCATTATCAGTCGCATGAGCTTAGCTTTTTGGGACACGTTAAAGATTTCTGAGACGAGGAGAGGACCTCGACAAAGAGGTAACACCAAGACGCTAACCGATCGTCACTGTCTCGACGTCGACGTGAGTAGTTCTGACTGATTTGGATTCAGTGAGTTTTATACAAACATATTTGTATTATTACGTGCTTCAAAGCTTCCATGTCTCATCTTGTTGACGTAACAGAGATATGTGATCATTCCCCTCTTTCCATTTTTACTTTTTTAACTTGGCAACTTATATTTGCCCTATTTTGCAATTATTATAATTTGTTTAGTGATCCAGTATCACCTCACTACAGAATTACACATCAATCAATGAGCATCAATAACTCAAGTATACACGGTGTACAATTATTAATTTAGTTTCGAAGAAACTTGACTCCATTAATTATAATTGCACATCCACGTATACATAATATAGCAGCAATTTGCTAAAATGTATTTTTTTTAGAACGAAGAAATGTTTTTCTTTTCGAAATATAAAGATAATATAAGGACTAAAGAGACATAGAAGCTGTACACTCAATTATAGCACAAACAAAAGTACACATGTGGAAGAAAAATATTAATCTTCCACAGAAACTCTAGAGTAGAGAAATTTGACTATAAGTCAAAAATTCTTGCCATACATCGTGTACGACGAGGAAAAAGAAGAATATTTTTATGAAAAATCAGTGTTAACGTAGATATTAAGCTGATTGCGATGAAAAAGAGAGGGAGAGAGAGAGAGAGAGAGAAATATAATAACATCTCTTTTTCTTTCTTTGTTTTTTCCTTTCTCGCATCATCGCGCTAAGATACACGTTTTAATTCTATTATTTCCGCGATGGTCGTGAATATGTTCTTATCATTTCTTATTGAATGACATTACGCAAGTGCAAATAGTGTAAAAGGAATAGGAATTATTACACACGCATAGTGATATTCCTAATACATTTAAATGTGGACGGCAAGTCGACCCACCGATTAGAAAACTATGTCTTTCGTTTATTAAAGGCAAATATTTATCCGAATCTTTCAGTGTGCATATATATCGCGAAAGGTTATCTAAAAGTATCTGTTTAGTGTGTGCATATATATCGATATGTATAATTTATGTTAAATTATTATAAAAATTATTTTGGCTATGCCCTATGGAAAAAAAAAGCGGCAAGACCAATAGCAATATTTCGCGGCTGACAAAAAAAGAATCATACGTTTCGTTTCATTAAAACTTTTTGTTCCTTTTATGTATTATGTTGACAATTTGTTTTAAATTTTACGATATATAGTGTTCGAAATTTTTACTTTTTATATATTGTATATACATATGCACAATTTTATGTATACGCGTATAAAATACGTGCGCGAGTCCAGGTTTGCCCGGTTGGTTTGAAACAACTACGTCGTTTCTTTCCTTTACGACTTATCGCGCTTTACGACTTATATTAAACACTTGTCACGGAAAGTTTTTTATATTTTTTTTAGATTACTTTTTTTACATTGTTTTTATACATTTTCGTTGGACCTCTTATTCGTTACATTCGTTGAGTACTGATTTTATATATATATATATATAAGATTTATTTTTTAGGTATGGCATATACATATATATATATATATATATATAATGATTTTTTTCGACTATATGAATTATATAGTTTTTAAGGTTTTTATCCATAATCGCGGCGCGCGCAAATCTTCACAGACTGTGATTGTTTCCGACAGATGATATTTGCTGTAATGGTCAGACTGCGTTTTAAGTTTTATTTTACTTTGGTTTTATCTTTTTTTAGTATTAATGTTTGTGCCATTGTTTTTTTTTTAAACGCATTCTCAATTTTTTTCTTGCCATATTGACAGGTATTTGTTTTATAGTCATATAGATACCGTCGTAGATATATATACAAATAGATATATGTTTTTTTATTATCTCATTACATACCATCTCATCGTTGTATCGTCATCATCATTTCTCATTATCATTATTGTTATTATTATAATTATTATTATTTATCTTTATATATCCGTAGAAATTTATCGTGAAATAACGTCGTCTATATATTGTATAAACATGCATACCGCAACGTAAAATGTTAGAAATATGATGAGATATCTCGTAGGAATTCTGAATATGATTTTCAATAACCATTCATATCAGTTAGAATTCTATATGCTCAAACGTAAGTTCCATTATAACATTTTGTCACTTATATGCAGAATCTTAAGCAGAGATGTGATCTCATAATTTAATCAGTATTCGTTTTACGATTATACAGCAGTAATGTATCATTACTATCCATTATGACAAAAATAATTGAACATTTTTAAATATTTTTAAATAATTTTATCTTGTCAGATTTTTGTGTTATATCCTTTTTGCTATTGTTATAGATACTTTACATTCCTGATTAAATATTATGGTTAAGCTTATATATTCTCTTGGGTAGATACTCATTGCGATATGAAATAATTTTTTTTTTTTTTTAATTTTTAGATGCACCCTTTTCTATTTATTCTTTCGCATCATATCTCTAGCATAAAACGTTTTGAGTAACACAGAAAATTCAGGTTTTGTCAGACCTCAAGTATAATGATGTACTAAAATTATTACATACATGGATTATTATATACATGTATACTATAAAAGCCATATGTAAGAGATCAATTTATATTAAAATATTTCATATATTGTCACGTATACTTGTAACTATCAAGGCAGAGAATATGTCTTAGATTATACGTTAGTGTGTAAGTTTGTATACAAAATATATTATAACGTAAGGTAGAAGCAGAGAAAGAAAGGCAAAGAATTGCATACAAGGTGTATCAAGAATATCGTGCACTTTCTTCTTATGCAGATAAAACAACCTTAAGAGATAGAATATAGAATTTTTTTTAACACAAAGATATTTTTATGATAATTTTCGAGATACGAGTAACTGGAAGAAATGAAAGGCTTGTTAGAAATTATTATTCAGTATACTGGATAATGTGTGGATCTTCACGATATTTTAATATAGACTTTATTTCTCAAGGTTGTTAAAGGTTGAAGGAGGATAGCATGAAATCAATTCTGCAAATTTTTAAATTGATCTGTAATTATGAGAAAGCGCGAGATTTTTCATGCACCTTATACACAGGAGAGAAAGAGAATATATACGCAAACGTCGATATAAGTCTTGAGGAAAGTAATCTGTTTTTTACAGTGGTAGATGGAAACTATGCAAATAATGGTAAAAGATAATGAGGAGTAGCTTTACGAGATTTATAAGAGAGAAGAGGAAAAAGAGAGAAAGAGAGATAGAGCAGCAGATATTTCCAAAGTTCGACATATGTCTTCGACTGTTCAAACAAATGAGTGGCTCAAGAAGGTCTATTTTGAAGGCTAGCTAAAAGAAGAACCTATTTCCATCCTCGACGAGGCGAGCAGTTGATTCTCGATCGATTAGATGAGAGAACCGACCGTTTCGTCGAGCTACGTAGAAGTAGTAATGTTCCTGTAGAAAAAGGAAAGATAATAGTTGATGCGTTTCTAAAGAAGAGAAATACTTTTCCGGTGCCTTCGTATTGCGCTGGATTTTCCGCACCTACATAGTTTTCCATCGTAAAGTTTAAGATCTAAAAAAAAAAAAAAAAAGCGGCGCGTTGTGCCTCTCTGTTTTCGAAACTACATGTATGTACTACACTTGTCCGCCTTCACGTCGTTCGAGCAGCCGAATTTCATTGCTTTTGTATCGCTTTTCTATGTTTTCAAGATTCGGAATAATTTCAGTGAATAATATCCCGCGATATTGATTTGATAAAGTACACTTTTCACTCTCAGGATGTGTTTCGTTTATATTTTTTGAGATGAAATCAAGTGAGACTCGACTCGGGGGGACAAAAGAAAAATACAAATTGAATTTACCAATATTTGCCACGTCAAACGAATTCGAATAAATTTTAAGGAAGGATGCCTCTTGTGTTTTGTTCGTTTTTTTTATTTAAGAAAAAATAGAGTACATTATTTATTGAATTTATTGTAGACGTCAGAGAAAATGATTGAGATTAATTAAAAGAATATTGTTATTTCTGAAATGTGTCAAGGCGCGCTCGTTCGGTTTCGATCAAACTGGAGATATCGGTTAAACTTGAGTCTCCTTCATCTCGATTAATTAGAAGCGATCAATTAAAAGTATATGGATTTTATAGAAGATATACTAATAATAATAATAAGGGTATAACTAATAATAATTCATAGTAATAACAATAATCATAATAATAATATTAATAACAGCAACAATAATAATAATATTAGTAATGCTAATAATAATAATAATAATATTAATAACAATAATGATAATAGTGTAAGATTAGAAGCAACACGGAGAAAATAAGATCCGATTCTCTTACGACGCGCTTAATATAGTTTTACGCGAAACCCCAGAAAACTATAAGCAACTTTTCGAGTCGGCAACGACTTCCATTCGACGACGAATCATATATATGTAGATTTTTTTTTACGTTTTTATAATTATACGATATGATTTTATTTTTTTTTTTTATGTAGAGAGTATAAGTAAACTTCGTTTCTCCTTAATAATCTTTTGTAATCGTTGCTCGAAACGAGAATAGTTTTATTATATATATATATATATATATATATATAAAATATATATATATATATTTATATATATATATATAAAAATATATATATATATATTTTTTGTAAATGTACTTATACTTGCAAAAATATATTCTTTGTTGCTTTATGAATTTATTCGTTCCGAGCATCGAATGTACCGTTGAACGGTAGAAATTACTATAAAGGCGACTTTGTAAAAAAAAAAAATTGTGATCGGACATCAAACGACTGCTCCGACTACAAAAGGATAGGAGCGGAAAATCTATAAAAAAAAGAAAAAAAATTGAACCCGACACCTCGAATGTAACTCGAATGTGAGTCTCTCAGGAGCAGTGATGGCAATGAAACCCATATTTTTCTATATGTACGCAGCGTCCCGGGACTTTCCATTATCTGTATTAAACCTGTAGAGCAAAAAAGAGAGAAAGAAAAGAAGTGAATTTGATCCATGTCTCTATTCGCAAGATACAAGAGTGCGAGTGTAATTATCAATTGGTTCATGCAAAAAGTGAGAAAGTTGAGATAAACGTTCGTAATTCTTGCTCTTCCTTTACTTTTATATTATAATTGTTTGTCTCTTCCCTTATCCGCGATATTACAATCGCGGAATACAGAGTACAAGCATCGTGCAAACGGAAGATTTTGCATGAACCAAATAGTACGTTGCTATTGTGCGAAGAATCTCCAACTATGGGAGACTTATGGTTTAGTCTTTCTTTCTTTTTTTTTTTCTTTAATGAGGGCTTGTCTCGAATCCGGCGCCTTGTCGCGTGCGAGTGTATGCGTAATTAACATGTGTAATTAACAGAGTTCTTGACAAATATGCGTTAACAGGCGATTGACGACGGAAAGACATACAAATTCCTCGACATAGTACAAACGCTCAGATTCTTTTCTCTCATGTAGATTAGATGATGCACGCAGGATGCGTTTATATAAATCATGTGTACACTGGAAAAAAAAATTTGTTAACTTGATTAAACCTTTCAACTAAATATTATTTTGTTAATTGAACATATAGAAGTATTTAAATTAAATATAACATATTAAATCTAACAAAACGTATATTTGACTTAAATACTAAAATATATATTCAATTAACAAAATAGTATCATAATTTAGTTGAAAGGTTTAATCAAGTTAACAAATTTTTTTTCAGTGTACGAGTGAAATAATAACCGGCTGACCTCGAACTCTTTCTCGTCCAGAAGACTACATCTCTTTTCCGGATGACGTGAGATTTGTATATTTATCGCGCGCAATTAAATCGATAATTTTATAATTGGACGTTTAAACTAGGCGAGTCCTCTACAAGTGCAATAATATCCAGACATTGAGTGTCTGCGTTTAGTTTGTATTCTTGAAACAAAAAATTCAAATGTAATTCTATGTCTAAATTGTCTCGTCTTCTTTAGATTTACATTTCAAAGACTTCAATTTTTTGTATAGAAGTGTTTAGACCCTGAAATTTTTACAATTAAATGCAGATTGACTTCGAGGACTTCCGGTGATAAATTATCTACATAGCACAGTGACGGCTACATTTTGCCTAATTGAAGCAACTTTTTTGTTTAAATGCGTGCGATCGATGCTTATATTCTCTACCTTCTCAGCTGAATTTTGTACCGCAGTCTTCCAAGGTACAAAAAAATACCGGGTTATTCGTCGTGCGTGAATCAAAAACTGATGAATGAGCGCAGTGAGAGGACATATAAAAAGAGAAAAAACAAAAGGACGAGATAAATGTGTTAAAAAAAAAAAAAAAAGACAGAAGTGTATGTATAATTAAGCGATCCCTCTGATAATGTCAACGTTTTATTTTTATATAGAACGCTTAAAATGTCTGTCGATTTTAAGAACGCGATACGAGAAAATTGAGAATGAACAAAAGGTTGAAGAGCGAGTGTGTGAATAATAATATAATAATTATAATAACAAAAAAAAGAGAAAAATATTTAGAGAGACGTAGATATGTACTAGATTGCTGATAAACTTAGGCCGCGAGAGAATGGAAGTTTACAATTTGCGCGCGTTTCTAAGATACTTCGGATAAAGGAAAAAAAAATATGCTTCATGTATAATATATCCTATATGTTATACCACATTCTATGTATACACATATACATATATACATAGATATGCATCCACGAAAAATGCGTGACACGTATATCTTTTCTTACAATTCTTTATACTTATATAAATACGTATATAAATTGTAAGAAAAGTCATATATCGGGAGCTTTTTTATTTGTTCGGGATTTATTACCCGGAAAAGTATCTATACTCTCTCTCTCTCTATCCCTATCCTGTGCGTTACTATTTTCTTTTTTTTCCCCCCCGTTTTTGCGAGAAAATGAGATTGTCGATCAACCTTAAATACTTGCGTTTTTGCATTTCCAATGACTGTATTATATATATAAACGAGGTAGATATTTTTATATATATAATAATATCATTTATTAATTTATAATTAAGACTGCAGTTGATAAAACACGATACTCTATCCTTTCCACTTTTTTTTTAATTTTAGGGATTTAGATCGTATACTCTTATATTCCGCGCATCGTTTGTGTGAGTGTACAAGAGCGCAACTTAACAGTATATAATAAGAGAATGCCAATAAAATACCATGAATTTTCATACAAGTACAACTAATATATATGTAGAGCCCGACTTACTCGCGTACAATGCACGTTATATTATATATGTTGGAAATGGAAGAATGGACATTATATTTTGTGCCTTTTCAAGGGGAGGACAGGACTCAACCTCCGAATATATTTTCTCCAATTCTGCCTGCAACGAAGAGAGCGGCAGAAGTCGCTATATACATTAACAAGAGTTCACGTAAAATTTTTCTCAGTGATGCTACAAACGGTACTTATACTTTCAAATAACAATAAATTATATCTGCAGTATGCATCAGTGAATCCACATGGATGACATATTTTTATATTGCGTACTTTAACCATTTTTTGATAATCTCGTTACAATCGCAAATTCTGTTTATGCATTTACATTAATTATCGCTGCAACAAATATTTACATTTCGCGTAGTCCGATGGAAACGTTTAATAATCCACAAAAAAATGTAAAAATTGCAGATTTTTATTTCTACAATAGCGTTTTACAATATTACGCTATAATTTTAGTCCCCCAATTTGATGTGTGGAGATTACCCTTGTTTTTCTACTTTAAACGCAAAAAAAAAAAAAAAAAGTTAAATTTTATTTGACAATCATTTTATTGCGTTGTATTGCCAAGTATGTTGGTATTATCATTTTTTCCGTTTTACTATTGTCATCATCATTATTATATAAACAACGCACTTCACGATGCCATAATCCATTTCTATTGTCCTCTAACGCCTAGTTAAATTTATATATTTCTCAATGCAACAAAGAGACTCGCTCTGAATAATAAACAAATGAATAGCAAATCTTAAAATAATTATCAAGCTTAAATCTAATTTAAAACGATCAGTCTAGAAATAAAATAATCTGTGTTCTGGGCTGTTCGTATTAAACACATGATTTATAAAAACATTTGTCGGAATTACAATCTTAGAAGAGACCAACCTTTTTTTCTTTTTCTTTTTTTCAAAGAATAAGCAATGCTATATAAAAAAGATCATTGATAATAACAATTATTTCGAATTTTAACGCAAACTTGTTCAAGTTCAAAAAATCTCAACAGGTACATTCTTAATATAGACAACCTCCTACACATACAGTGTATTATAAAGGATATTACAAAATTGATAACATTATCGTAATCTTGCCTACTTATTGACAAAGTATATAGTAATAAGATATACTCCCTTAGGAACATGGATTCTTATATTATTTTAACAATTATTTTATTCTTATATTATTAACGATTATTCTGCAAAGTTAAGTATATTCGATAAAGCTCATTAAATTCGTATTAAACCTTACAGAATTAAATCATCGAAATAGTAAAACGACCTTGGCTTATAGACGGAGATAAGAATATATGTTACACAATCGTTATAGATATAAATAACTAAGTCCGTAAAATTGAAAACGGGGGAGGTCCCGTCTGTCTCATCATCATTGCAAAACTACTCAGACCTTCGTCGCTCGGATGCTGATCGTTTGGATTATTTTGCGAAATATTTAAATGCTTGCCCCGACCGCTATTGTGACTTTGCAAATGTTTCTTCAAATGATCTTTTCTATAGAAAGCTTTGCCGCACTCTGTACAAATTTGATTCTTGCTACCCGAATGAGTGATCATGTGACGTGCCAAGTGTTCGTTACGTTTAAACGCTTTACAACACATATTACATTGATAAGGCCTGTCCTTATTATGACCTTGTTTGTGACGATCCAAGTGCTCCTTCCGTTTCAAACTTGCCCCACAAATATCACAAATATGCGGTCTCTGTTTATGGTCTTCCAGATGTTCATGCAGCGCCTCCCGATCATCAAATCTGTATGCGCACTCAGGGCAATGATAAATCAACATACCTTGCAAACAAAATATTATATGTTATATAAGATTGTCGATGTAATCAAATAAAAGTTTTTTTTTAGGACAAATATATTTTAAATATAATTGTGTGATATATAAAAATATACAATTATTACACTATATCACACAATTATTACAAAAGATATGCACAAAACTGTACTTAATACAAAATATGAAGAAACTCACCATTAATATGCTGCGGTTCAATCTCAAATTCAATTTTTGGTCTTACTGCTTGACAGCTATTCGTAGAATTATTACTGCTGTCCTCGTATTTAGTTACGTATGGTAAACCTAACGTACTGGAACAACGCGCCAGGTATTCAGAAGTGAGTCTAAAATCAATTTGCAGAGGATCCGTCATGGTCGCAGCGTCGACTTTCTGCACGGTTTGTGTGCCTGATGACTGCTGCGAGATTTGCGGACAGTGTTCCTTGGTGGCGCACAAGTTGTTCTCATTTCTATTTTCGTCAGTCTGTTGAAAGTGCTGTGGCGGATGACCGGAGTAAGCATACCCAGTCATGTTAGGTCGAGTAGTATGCTGATGAGCATGATTGTTTGGTGAATATTTCACGTTACGTGAATCGTAAGCCATGATATTACTCAAACAGCCTTTGAAGAAAGAGAGAGGCCCTGATGTATATCTACGCTACAAAATTTTAATTCCAACGGCACGTACGATGTCTATGATATCTGTAGTGTCTACAATATCCGCACAATCGCCTGAGAAAAGAAGAGAGAGGAGTTAAAAGGGCAAACTACGATGTTGTACGCGATGTATCATTTGGGAAAAAAATGCCGCCTTACCGTACGACGAATATCATTGTGGAAAAAGTGATCGCTGCATCCTGCTGCGTCGTTTCTATCGCGCTCATCTCGTCGCTTCTAGGACGAAACAAATTTACCGCCATCGGAGAGTGTAGCCCCTCCGATCGGACGATGTTTCTTATCTACGATTATGCTTCATGCCGGATGATAGAGATTATATATCCTGATGCGTCTGCGAAAAAGCAGTATTTTGCAGAAACGGGATATCAAACAAGCAAATCTCGCACCGATGACGGTCCGTTACGATCGAGAGAATGAAATTATCTTCAACTTAATCTTAATTACGAATCCTTCTACGCTCTCACCTTCATACTAATCGCGGGATACGTATGGACCAGGACCAGACGATGCGAGCCTATCCGTTTGTATCGGTATGCCGGCCATCTTTACGCATCAGCTGCGCTGCACTTTGCTGCAGCTGCGCGAGGCGACAGAAGCGCGCGAAACGCTGCTATCGTGCAGAGATATAAGAAGATTAAAATATATATATTATATTATATATTATAGATACATATTACAGGTATATATATAATATATATGTAATATTAAGGCCAAAAATTGAATTTGAGATTGAACCGCAGCGTATTAATAATGGTGAGTTTATGTCATACTTTTTGTATTATGCATTTTTGTATCATATCTTTTGTAATAATTATATATATGATGGAATATATTTGTCGTAAAAAAGACCTTTATCTTATTATCGACACTCTTGTATATTTTAGTAAACAAATTAATATTTTTCTTTTTATTATTTTATTTTATATTTTTTATTAAAATTAAAAAAAAGTTTATATATACGCATGTACGTAGATGAATCTCTACTAATAAAATTCCAATGACGTGAATGTGACAATTAAGTCAGCTAATAAAATATACTTTATAGTAAATCTGTTAAACATACATAAATTAGGCGTAGTAGCCTTAACATATTATAGAGATAAGAATAAACTTTATCTCTCTTTTTATTCTTTATAATATCTTAATATCTTAATATATATATATTATTAATACACACATTTTTATTATATATATATATATATATATATATTAAAATATTTAAAAAATATTATATAGAAATGAGCAGACTTATATCTCTATAATATGAGAATTTAATCTTGAAAATCAAAATATACACACTCTCTCTCTCTCTCTCTCTCTCTCTCTCTCTCTCTCTCTCTCTCTCTCTCTCTCATTGTGAAGAAATATTATATATAGTATACAAAATAAATATGATAAAAAATCACACAAATAAAAATAAAAACATAAATAGTCAAAGAAGATATTCTCCGTTCTATTATCATTATTTAAATTACATATTATAATTCATTAAAATAAAAAAAATCTTTCGAACTTAAAAAACTCTTTCGATACAATCGGTTTATAAACTAATAACGAATGTATATATATATATAACAATTTCTGATGAACCAATTAATCAAGTTCATATCGTCTGATAAAATGCAGCACACGCACACATACACACGTCACTTAATTGCTAAGTCAGAGTATATCGATCAGAAGATCTACGTCGGTTTTAATATCTCGTTTCTCTCTCTATAATATTTTCTCTTTTATTTTATTTCGTTACTTTCTCTTAATTTTTGCGCTCCTAAATAGGAGAGATATATATTGCACATGTCGCGCTTTCGTTAATAATTTAATTTACATATAAGAAAGCATTTTCTTGCGTCCCTTTCTGAATCACGCACGATTTGGATCAGCTATGATATAAATTATTTGATCCACTCTTATTTTAATTTCGTTGGGCGCAAAGACAAAGCGGGTAGGATGCGATTATACAGAGATAATTAAATATTATTAAAATTATTTGACGTACGTACACGAACGTATTTTTACGTACATCTTTATGCATGCAGCCGGTTCTCTAAACAGACACGCATGGATCTCGTACATCGCGCTCTTACAAATTATTATTACGTCATTATTACTCGATTTTATTTGCCCGTCGGAGGGGACGACGGATTTCCCCTCGAGGAAACTTTGGCGAGAGAGTTTTCCATTCTGCTGATCAACTTCTGGAAGGTGTTCCTTTTAGTCGCGCTGTTCCCTTCCGAGGAATCGACGTCGATCTCCTCGCACTCGTTCGCGCCGCCTCGTCTATTCGTCTCGACGGAATCGCTCCCTCGCGATTTTCTGTTAATTGCGGCGAATTTCCGATTCCACGATCTCTTATCGGGGCTGATCGTCGACCTCGTTCCCGCGTCCTCGTTCGCGTCCCTTTTGTCCCTCTGTCGCGCCGTGAAATCCACCCATAGATCTATATCGTCGTACAGATCTTCGTTCTGCTGCTGATTCTTCGCGAGATCGCGAACGCACAAATCGCTTCTCGGCGACTGATAATGCTCGATCTCTTCTCGGGGAGGGTCGTCGTCGTTCACCTCCTGTCTCGTATTCGCGTTTCCTGAAGTTTCCTTCGTTTTTACGCCCGACTCCTGCGTCGACTGCAGGCTCGTTTGCTATTTAAAGAGAATTCCGATTAAATATCACTCAATTAACTCTCTCTCCGTCAATTATAATATATATAATACAATATAATATAATATATGATACTACGAGATATGTAATAATGTCACTCAATTTAGGAACTGTCAATCATATAGTATCACTCAATTAAGAAACTGCCAATTATAATATATTTATTATATAATTTATAATATAATATAATAATTATATATTATATTATGTAATAAAATATATAATATGTTATATATAATTAATATAATATATATTAATTAGAGAAGGGGAAATAATACCATCTGATTTTTGTATTGTTCTCGACAGGCGTTGACGTCATCGTACAAGTCTTCGACTTGATCGACCTGACCGTTTAGGGTTGTCGATTTCATATAAACTGGCCTAGGCGGAGGAGGACAGTTGTATTCCGGCAATTCTTCCCTCTCGTCCGCTAAAGATTCGCGATTCATCGTCACATCGGATGCGTCGTCGTAAATAGACGTCTCTTCCTTGGTCGAGGACGGCGATGGACTCGACGAAGTCTTACCCTTACACCTCTTGTCCGATTTGCCGGGCGATTCCTTTCGACTCAGCACTCTATTCAGGAAGGATTTCTTCTGCGGAGACTTGCTCGATATTTCAGTCTGATCCTTTGCACGATCTTTGGTGAGTTTCCCGTTTGAAAGCAAATTCTGCGTCGAAACAATGAAAGAAAAATTATCGTCAATTTGTGGAATTTAATTATTTGCGATTTCGTTGATGCTTTAGAATAGAAAAATATAATAGAATAAAATAGATAGATAATATAATAGATAAAATATATAATATATATATTATATAATATATAATACTTATATAATATATTAATTATAATATAAAATATAAATAATATATATATAATCAATATATATAATATAATTTACATATATAAATAATTGAACGTAGCGACTCACTTCCACGTCGTCGTAAAACTCTTCGCGTTCATCTTCACCGTTAGCACGAGGATCATGATTCTGTTTGTTCGTTGCAGCGTTGATTCGCGAAAGGGCGATATCGTCGTATGTCTGCTCAGACGGTGTCGCGTCGACTTCCTTCCGCGTCTGCCCTTCGTTATTACTTTCCTCAAGTACGCGAATGTCGTCGTAGCCGACGACAGTCTCGCGCTTCTTATCGGCCCGTTGTTTTCTCGACAACATCATATTCTGATAACGCGTCCCGTTTTTCAAATCTTCGA
This sequence comes from Prenolepis imparis, assembly GCF_030444845.1. Classification (NCBI taxonomy): domain Eukaryota; kingdom Metazoa; phylum Arthropoda; class Insecta; order Hymenoptera; family Formicidae; genus Prenolepis; species Prenolepis imparis. Next base: position 22,495,695 of record NW_028141160.1, read on the forward strand.
TCTTGTGATAAATATCATCCTCGTCATCGTCATCCTCGATGGACGCTCTGTAGGAGGGTATCGCGTCGTCGGGAGGTAAAGAGGGCAATCTTCGCGGAATCCGGGCTGGTAAGGGAGGCGGGTTTCCCCCCGTATCCCTTTTTTGCTCCTGCACCTCTTCGTCTTTGTTGCTCGCCGATTCGTCCTTGGTTATTGGACTGTCAAGGTCGTCCAAGGTCGAGTCTCCCGCGTCTCGATACCGAGTCGCGATCTCGTCGCGATCTGTCGAGGATTCGATGACGGGATTCGTTCGTCGCTTTTTTCCGCGACCTTCCGCTTTGACCTTCGCGCTCCTCGCAGATGAATTGCCACCCACCTCGCAGATCTTCGTTGTCCACTGCTCCATGTCCTTGGGCGTTCTCGCGATGAAACGTAACGTCTCGTTCCCCGGACGGTATATCTCGAAGGCGGATTCGCTCTTTTGTCGATCGCGGGGGATCAAGTTCGGCGCCGGTCGGGCCATGTATCCGCGAATGGGATAGATCGCGTAAGGTTGATTGTGCCGTTCGTTGCGATAGATGAGGAGATGCGAGCCGACGAGGGCGACCCAGCAGGCGCGACTCTCCAACAGGAACAGCTTCCTTCCCTCCTTCTTGAAGAGCGGACCGCATTTGTGGCATTTGCTTCTGATCTGCGCCGCCGACAACTTCTTGTAGATCCTGAGCAACGTTTGACCCTCGTCCGTCTCGTCGTCGTTCTCGGGACGCTCGTTCGCGACACTTTGACCTTCGTTCTCGAAGGTCTCGTAGTAATCCTGATGATGACTCTGCCTTTTAGACCCTTCCATTCCTACGTATTCCTCCGTGTCGGTCTCGCTCTTCTTCAGCATCAGGCTCTTCGGACCAGAATTCATATCCAGATAAGGTTCCGGGGACCCTCGAGGCATCGTTGTGAGGCTCAAAGTGTCCTTGGAACGCGTCAATAGCTTCTCCCGTAGGTTCTTCAGGGTAAGAGTTAGCTGCACGTCGCGAAGGCATTCCAGAAACCCTATCACTTCTGTCGAGACAACATTTTGCAAGAATGAAAATTGAAAATTCGGGTAAACATACGGATTTGAAATGAAGAGAAGAATCAACAATCTCCATTTTATTAAGATAGAATCTTTTATCGAGATAACATACCCCGTAACAAGTCACTGATGTTCGCGATGTCGATTTCCATATTGCTGATGTATCGCAACACCCTGTCTCACTTCTGACCAAAAATTGCGGCAACTTGGACAAGTTTGAAACTTTCCATCGGAAGAATCTAATACGATACGGACGGCGATGAAAGTGCGATCGATTTATCTATCATTTTTCCGTGAACTCCTCTTTTTAAAATAATCTTATATAGTACACAGTTTGTTGCTCGATATCTACGATTGACGGTTTTATCTTCTGCATTGAGTGACGATACAGGACGTCCTTACAGGATGTACCGCGAGATATGGTCACTATACAGATAATGCTTTATCAAACGTTCAAATGCTGCTCACGTTCTTAAAAACAATATAATGGCATCTCATGTATTTTTTGGACGATGGCAAGAATATTTTGCTTGCTGTAAAATAATTTTGCTCTGCTCTTTTCAGCATCGAATTTTTATTTTACGAAGGAGAAAAGAATATTTTACGAACGCGAAAGAGAGAAAATAGAGACGTTTAGAAATGCGAAGAAGATATATATATGATGATCTACTTGATACCGTGCTAAATACCCGGCATAATCAACACCCAGCGTCATCAGAGTAACTTCGATCGAGTTATTGCCATCTACTCCGGCAAGGAATTCCTCTACCGATGACGCGTTGTTTGCCGCGGAATTTTATTAACTTGACGTAACAATTGAAGGCATTTGTCTGCCTTAAATTACTTGTCTGCATTCGCGAAACTTACTTGTCGGCACCGCCCCTACGATCCTATAATCCGTCTTTATAATTTCGGAAGAAGAAACTTAATCGTCAAAGGTTCGATCTTTAAACGTCAAACTTTTAATTGCTGAAGGTCCGTCGAGGAGCTACTATTTTGCAGCAGAATTACGCACATCCCGAGGAAACTCGCAAAAAAAAAAAAAAAAAAAAAAGAATAAAGAGAGAGAGAGAGAGCTACGATATACCTGTCAGAGAATTTCAAGCTGGTTATCAAGAATTAATGTGTCTACTGCGGATTAAAAGACGAGAGGAAAAGTGGAACGAACGAACGAACGAATGACCGAGCGATCCGATATCTCGTCCCGAGCGACCAGAGAGAGAGACTGTCTCGTCTCGTTAGAATTCAATTAACGCGACGACGTGACACGTGCAAGCGTCATAAGGCGACTCCCGCCGAGCCGAGACGTTCGCTTCAGCCTCGTCCTCGCCCTCCGCGTTGACACTCCGCGCTCTTCTCCTACGCCTCTCCTCTCTTTCACGATCTGACTCATTCATTCGTGTCTCTCCCATCTCTCTCCTGTCATTTCACCGACCGTCGCGTCTTCGTGTGCCCTCTCGTTTAAAAAAACAGTCTCAATTAATCGTTTCTGTCTGACGAAATAAATTAGATTGGACCCCTCTCCTCCTTCCACCTTACTGGCTTTGTCTTATTACATGATTTCATAAGATGACCCGAGAATGAGGGAAATCGTTGCGTTTATTGAAAATCGATTTCCGCATCGCAGGCAGATAGAAAAATATAATAATATAATGTATATGTTATATAAATGATTCTACCGCAGATAAATATAGACGCGCGTATAGCTTTTAATAGCGCAATCGAGAGATATCTCACGTAATGCAGACTCTGCAAATGTTCATTCAACGTGAGATATCAGAGAAATGAAAAAATAAATATTGTAAAAGTCTAAATGATTTTATTTCATATTAATTTTCAATGAAAATAGATTAGCAATGTTATTTATTATTTCCGAATGTGAATGTGTCAAAGTGTCCAAGAGATTGTTTTCGAAACAGTTTTAGACTACTTTATATTATAGTCTTCTTTCAAAAAGAACCGCATTATATTTTTGTAAGGCGCGATACACATTTTTATCTAAGGTGCGACGTGCGATATAAATAATTCAAATCACTCTACATTGAAAATAATTAAAATCTTTGAGCACAAGAGGACACACATGGATTAATAAATGATTTTCGATGGGAAATCATATACATATACACACGATTATTATCTCTAGTGCATTTCCCAAGGAACTTTACCGCGAATCTTCTCCAACGGTTTGACGTAAACATTGCTCGAGATTTCCGACATTTCTGGCCACTCATCGGCCTTGGCTTGCTCCACTTCCTCATCGACCTTCTTGTACATTGCATTGCGTATATCCTAGCACGCATGCAACGCATAATTAAAGGGGAGTTCGTTGTCATTTCGTTGTGCGTCGCAATTAAAATTCTAATACTAATAATCTTTTCTCTTTTTAATAATTTTTTATAATGCTCTTTTCTCGGTTTTTTAATTACTTCAAGACATTTCGATTTAATTAAGAGAGAATTACCTTGACTTCTTTCTCGGTCATAAGTCCCTTCTCTACGACGAGCTTGTTGAACAACATGATCGGATCTTGTTCGCTTTGTACAGTTTTGATTTCTTCTCTAGTGCGATACGAGTATCCGGGATCGCTCATACTGTGTCCGAAGTAACGATAAGTCGTCATCTCTATCACGATTGGTCCGTTTCTGAGCGCATAATCTCTGCTGAAACGCACAGCTTCTCGCACATCCACGACCTTCATCCCGTCAGCCTATATAAGTTACATATTCAGTTATATTATTTTATTATATACATATATATTATATTATATATTATATATAATTAATTATTTAATATTAAATAGAATTTTGATTATATAAAATTAATAACTAATTATTAAACAAAGTTTATTAAATGGAGAATTTTAAAAGAGACCCATCAGAGTCATCATTGTTAACGCGCCTCCTTTATGCAACGAAGAGCAACTAAGCGTTTTACCCTTATTCCAGGTATGAGATCTCCTCGCGTGTACAACTTCGTGTTCGCAGACGCCCGATGCACGGCCGTGCCCATGCCGTATTTGTTATTCTCGCAAATGTAGACCACCGGTAGATTCCACAGCTTCGCCATGTTCCAGGCCTCGTGGAGTTGGCCCTGCGAGGCCGCGCCGTCGCCGTACAACGTGAAGGCCACGCCGCCTGTCCCGTTGTACTTGTGGGCCAAGGCCATCCCGGTGCCGATCGGTACCTGATCGCGAAACCAGGCGCTAGATTCCAGGAGTTGGAAGCAGGGACCATCATCAGAAGAATCGGTTTACCTGTCCGCCGACGATGCCGTCGCCGCCGTAGAATCGCGGCGCGTACATGTGCATCGAGCCGCCCTTGCCCTTGGCAGCACCAGTTTTGCGTCCCATCAGTTCCGCGAGAACCGTCCGCGCCGAGATGCCGAAGACGATGGCGAAGGCGTGACACCTGTACGCTGTAATGACGGTGTCCTGCTCGGCCAGGGCCATCCTGAGACCCATTGCTATAGCTTCCTGCAAAGGCGTTTACTTTTCACATATTTGTATCGCCTTTAACTCTTTGCATCGCATTCTGGATTCTTAGCTCATCTATATATTAGGTCTGTTTTCTTCAGCTGAACTGGCTGCACTAGTTCAGAGTTTATTTTTTTTACTCCACGTTGGAACGAAAAAGATAAACTCTGAACTCGTACAGTCAGTTCAGCTGAAAAGAACAAATTTATTCCGAGGATCTCTATACCTGGCCGACGTATAAGTGTAAGAAACCGTTGATGAGTCGCTGTCTGTACAATTCTGCGGCTTTGTTCTCCATCCGACGTATGTAGTTCATCTTCTTGAGAGTTTCCGTGGCATCGTTGACGTTTAGGGTCGCTTTTTCGGACGGGCCTTCATCCAGTCGATACAGATCGTATTTCTAGGAGGAAGACTCGAATTAGAAAGATGCGAAGAAAATAAGAATAGAATAAAAAAATCGCATACCGTCTCTACAACAGCTTCTTTGGTAGTGTTGTAACGATGCGCCAGCAAGTTGCATCGTATCTTGGGGCTGCAACGAAAAGGCTGCGAGAAGCCTAGCCTCGTCCATATCGAGTACATACTTGGGACATTCCTTCCTCGATATTGTTAAAAGTGACAAAATTTCCTTTCACGGTTTTATCGAAGTTTCATACGAAGTTAATTTCCTTTCACGGTTTTATCGAAGTTTCATACGAAGTTAATTTCCTTTCACGGTTTTATCGAAGTTTCATACGAAGTTAATTTCCTTTCACGGTTTTATCGAAGTTTCATATGAAGTTAAAGGTTGCTCCGATGTCAGTTTCCTCGAATCAACATCGTGTTAATTTTGTATGCGTTGATTCTTACTATATAATGATATAATTATTGTATACACTGTTGTTTATATATTTAATCTTCTTCGCTGCAAGCTGCATTAATTATTTTTACTATCCATGACGCAAATAAGAGTTTACTTTAAGTGAAGGACTTGGCGCATCGTATTTCGAGTCTCTAAAATAATCGATTTAATTTTGTAGTACAATTTTAATGAATTGCATTTATCGCGATTCGATTAATCGCGAAATGACGATCGTGTTGATTTAAATGATCCTTTCGATTCGAATCGATCTCTTGTTGGACACTCACAGAAATAGAAGAATAAGATAAAAATAAGAATATTAGAAGAATAAGAAGAAAGCATTTTAATAGAGAATAACATATAGAAATAACATTATCATTATTGATAAAAAAATTAAATCTCGTTATTATCATAACTAGTAATTTATTCTTCAATTAATGCACGATATACTCGTTACTCGTAATTGTTATATTATGAAATCAATCAACAAGTACGTCAATTATTTCACTATATCGATGTGAAATCATTTATGTCTTTTTAATAATTTTAATCCATGAGTAATTTTATCATAATAATCATAATTCTAGAAATAAGTTTCGATTTGCTCGCATAAAAATTATAGATAAAAATTAATTGAATTAAATAAAGATAGAAGTATCAGACTATATAGCGTCTAATGAGAGGAAAAAAGAGAGAAGGAAAAGATATGCACAGAGATGTGCTGCTATTTATCGAACCAACAGTAAGCGTTCCAGTTACCCGCTTATGATTGATGAGCAGAGCTTACAGTCTTCTCTATTTTTTTTATTCTAGAATAAACGAGCTTTATTCTCACGAATTTCTCTTTTCTTACGAATAAAGCAAAAGCTACGATATTTTTAAACAAACATAGCCGTTCGACATCGATACAGGTTCATGTAAAAATCAGATGTACATAAATGTAGATTACATCAGATAAGATCATTCTAAATCGAATATACGTAAAAAGCATAATAATCGATCGCGTTAATTGGATAATATGACAACAGTCGCAATTGCACGAATATTTAGAATTGACAATAATTTTTCAGGATCATCTAAATCAAACTCTGAGTAGAATGGACGGTCAGATTGTCCTGACGTCGACATCGTTTCGATAACGCGATTCTCTTTACGTGAAAGGGATACAGCGGCTTCTGCGTGAACGGGTCCGAGCGCGTTGCGCGAAACTCGTTCGAAGAACGAACTCCTTCCGCATGAACCAGAAACGTCATCGCGTCCCGCCACCATCGGCGAGCATCTCGTCTTCGTGTCTCGCGGACTTGGGCCGACAACAACTTTTCACCTCGCACGATGTATCGGCTGTGACGAGGGCACAGTTGACTGTGTTTGCTGGTAGCTCGCGACAGCGAGGAATGCGTGGGCGCTGCTACGCGATCTATCTCGACCTGAGAGAGTGTCGAGGGACAAATAAGACTTGTTACAGTCGTTTAATCGAATAATTATAATTCGATAGTTGTAACTTGTTACACGCGTGTGTTTCGGCTTTTTTACAAAAAATCTTTTGTAGATCTTTCCCGAAAGAGAAGAAATATCATCAGGACTGATCTTAAAATATTTCTTCTCAGTAGATAGTCATTCTATTACTAACAAGTGAGCCGGTTATCTTCGCAATTAAAATGAGACTTTAGAACATGATTTAGACATGTCTGAGATCAAATTAATCGTTATTGTTTAAAATCAATGTTTCAAGCAAACAGTTAATTTTTACATAAAATATATTTTATGTAAAGGTGAGACAACACTTGAATGCAACGCTTACTTTGGCACGCTTGAGACCTCGGCGATTCGTTCGCGACGTTTGACGCGTCGCCGTCGACGTTACTTCAGTCCTCTGCTTCGGGATTCGCTCCTTGTCGGGATCGCCGAACAGTCCCTTCGATTCCGCGACCTTGATCATGAAAGGCGAATCGAACTGCATCATCTCCTTTCGTTTGATTACGGCGACGAAGCAGCCTGGATCTAAGGTCCGCTCGCTATCCTCGCCGTAAATTTCGTCGATACTTCCCACCTCGAACAAATCACTGTCGGGAATCTGATGATTTTTACCAGTATTACCTTTAATAACGAACTATAATCGTCATTATCCAAATTTATACGCGCATATTTTTTTCTTATAAATAATCTTACGACAATGTTATCAGTCGTCATTAACGACGCTTCATCCTCATCCTCCTGTTTGATCGAGAGCATTTGTTCATACTGCGATTGATCCTCCTGTTCCTGTCTAGCAGGTTGTCTGGTAATCTTAAAAACCTTTCCGCTACCATCTTTCGACGCAGCCTTTCTCTTCGGCTAAAAAAATTAATGACGAGAAACATCATCTATATGAAACGAAATACGTGATACTTGAAGAAATACTTTCGACGATCAACGCACAATAAATGATTGAAGGTGAGTTATTTTTTTATTAAAAAATCTTATTACAAGAAAAAATAATTTCTGAGAAACACACGTTATATATATAATCTCACTCACAGGATGCTCGCGAATGTACTTCTCCGTGGCTATCCGATTGGCGTATTCGACAACCTGTCGAATCATCTCCGTAGTTTCGGACGGCAGAATCGTGTGCACCTCGTATATCAGGAACTGTATGTTCGGCCTGGTGAGCGCGTGCTTGAGCGTGGAAAATTGTTCGGCGAGCAGAGCTCGGGGATGCTTCATCTCGCCAGCCGCCAAGTCGCTGGTCAACGATTCCAGGAGGCCGGTGTCGCCGCCGCGAGCGACAGCGAGATCGACGATGTCCCGGATGCCGGTGTAGCTGCACGGGGGAGTCGCTAGAACGACGGTCGCTCTTTCCAGTTCGATGGAGGTTGGTGGCGATACGTATCTAGGATGAAAGAAGGCTCTCAGACTCTTCTACTATCATTCGAGCAATATAAATCGCGCGATAGAAAAAAAAGAAACATTACTTTTCTGAGAAAACTTGACACTGTTGCAGAGTAACGCCGAGGGTCTCGAGATAAGCCTCGTACTCGCAGCGACGATCCCCGGCGCCGAAGACCAAGAGTCTCCCGGCGTCCTCGATGTCGGCCAGGAGTCCCGCCAGGTAGCCCGTGTGACGGGGTGCGATCGAATGTGTAAGGATCACGGGACCGCAGAGACGCGCGACGCGGATCGCCTGGGCCAGGGTGGCCGCTCCGAGACACAAGGACCTTTCCTAAATAGATCTCTGCATTTTTTTATATTCAATATGGATAGGATAATTTCAAGGTGGAAAATCGGTTTTAGCGCCGATTATACATATTTACCAGAAAGATGAAGCGATGGCTGCGAACCAGATCGGATACGGCGAGTCTCTCCCGCACCTTGTCATGTAAATTGATCATCTTCGGACAAACCGGATCGAAGATGTAGTCGGTTTCGTTGAGTTCTCTAATGTCGTCGCAGAGTTCGAACTTCAGCTGCGACATGTCTTTAACGAATTCGTCCTTGTCGGCTACTCTCATGGTGTTGATCCATCCGGAAGCGATCGCGCCTTCATCGGACCAGCTGATCCCTTCTGCGGTACGCAAGTGCGTTGGAAGAAGCTCGTCTGTATAAATAGGAAACAATTGATGCGAGGAAGGGTCAATATATATAATTGGCAACACGCTCGATGTATTTCGCAAATAAAGCAAAGAAAATTAGAAATAACCAAGACTGAGCGCCGAACCGCCGATACGAAGACGCGAGATGCTTGCTGCCAGATGCGTCTTTGCCTTCAAAAGAGCGTCCTCGGTATCCTTCAGTCCGAAAGCCTGAAAAAGCACAGATACAACTATCGCAGCTGTATGTGAAATCATCTCTTCTTTATTGAATAAGATGTAGCAAACTTTGAATATCCTGTTTCGAGTCTCAAGTGCGTTTCCATCGCGCCGTCGTGCGAATTTTCTTCCCTGCATATCGTACAATAATAACCAGACCACCCTCTCTCGTTGCTTCAGAGCGGAATTCTCGTACCAAAATCCACCGTCTTCAAGAGCACGGTTCAAAATGTTCTTGTCTAAAATTTGTGCAGACAGAATAATCAATCAAGTTATTTAATCTCTTATTAGCTGTATTTGTTTTCTCTTCGGGAATATTATGAAGAATATATACACGATTAGATGGAAAAATTCTCTGGCGCGTTCTCTTTAATCTTGAATCTTGAAGAAACATTTTTATTCGAGAAGAGAGTAATATATTCTATTATATTCGAAAACTATCTCACATCTCAGAACGTCGTACACTAAACCGAAGACGCGTCTCATTTCAGCTTCGTTTTCGTAACTCGGAGAGGGTCGCGCATTTTGGAGAACCTTGGCGGCCAGGACGATATCATTGACGCGCCAACCCGGCTCCACGCAAGCCTCCGTCATCGAACCACCGGTTCCCGAGATGGCCTTCAAGGAAGCGACGACGTCCTGACTTTCGTCTCTTCTTCCCTTAGGGAGATGTCCTGCTCCCTCCCTGGGACGCCATTCCCAATCATCCTCCGAATTCTTGCGGCTCATAGACCGCTTAGGATCCTCCGTCCTCGAACAAAAAAATTCGCGTACTTATGATCCTCTGGCAAATTCAATCTATTATACAGCGAATAGAATTACGATGCTTTCGGTTTTTTTTTCTACGGGGTAACCTCGGTTACCTCGGGGGCTAATACGGGGGATGTACATTTTTTGGAAATACATTCGTGATTACTTCAGATGCGAATGTAAAGCGAAAGGATTGCGAGGACATTGTATATAGAATTAATTATTTAAATTAATTAATTATATGTGAATTGTGTATACGATTCACGCATAATCCTTCTATCGACATCCTTGACGACATCGAGCGAAGTGTAACACAAAAAGAATTCGCAAATCAGAGTAATATTCATTTGTTGACGACGATTGCGATCTGCTTCACGATCAATTATTCTTTTACATTTGTAATTTATTATAAGTATATTTTATACATATATGTATATATAATAAATAAATATTATATAATAAAAATGACATAAAATTATATCAAATAATAATATATATAACATATATTTTTTTCACAAACTTAATTATATAATTATTAATTAGCCTCTCAAGTTTCGCGATTTTTGCAATTATATTGATTTTGTTATGTTATTAATCTTCTATTCTTTTAATCTTTATTATAGTAACATTCATAAATAAATACTTGAGAAAGTATACTGTAACATTCTGCTTTGCTCGTAGTAGGCTGAATATCCCTATTTAAATTTATATTAATACAATTTTGTATCGTAAAGAATAATATCGCTGACATTTTACCTTTTGTCTTCGGTTTCAGCATCCTTTTCCCTTTGCAACTCGACGAGGCTGTGATAAACTCGGTGACGCCATTCTTCATTGCTTGGCAATATCAATTTTTCGAGTTCCCTGTCGCGCTCCTCGTCGCTGAGAAGACTGAGATTCGGTGTCTGAGTGGTAAGAAGGAGCCGAAATATCTTCGCATAGAGGATGAATATACTAGTTTTACGCGCATCGACGACCTTGATTTCGACGTCATCGGAAGATCTTTCCGATTCCGCTGACGGATCTGACGGATCGCCGATTGTCATCGCGCTTCCCCAGGAAGCTGTCGCATGCACGAGAAACGACAGTTTTCTACCGAAATATGCGTACGAAAGACTGGTCTTGGCAAAGATAGAAAGATACTTTACACAGTAGAGTAGTTATAGAGTGCCAATCAAGAGGTAAAATCGAGGGAGAGATTAAAACGCGTCTGAGACACGCGACGTCCTCGGGGGTGACTTAATTATGTGCCAGCAAACTCGCTCGTCTCTTCTATGATCGCCGGGGCGGAGAGTCAAGAGAAGACTGAAGACACTGAGGAGACGAAATCGTGTCGCGCGACATCGCGTGCCTCGGAAGCGTATCCCGCGAAATTGCATCTTGGACTCTTATCAGCGACGACGAAGCGACGTCGGATACTTTTTAAGTCAGTATAAGAAGTTATATGCCTTTTGTGTCTGTCGGGTTTGATTAGTGAGCAAACTTTCGCAACTATCGAAAACCAGGTGAAATTATGTACCGAGAGAGATGGTGAAAGATCGAATTTAATGAATAATAATAGAGAAATCTTAATTGCATAATTGAAGATTCGAAATGCGTTTCCCAGGAACGTTGAATGTACATTTAACATATTCTTCTTTTCCATTTTATAATTGTACATTTTACAAAAGGTTCATTGAAACATATAGATTGATGTATAATTACTCGCGGTAAATTAAATATTTATATTACCCTAGTAAAAAATGAACAAAATGACACATAATTGAAAAATATAATATAAAAAGGCAAGTAACTTTTTATATCCTATATTCGATAATGTTAATTTTCATGTATTTTATTAATCTCAATTTATATAAATTATATAAATTGAGATTAATAAAATACAACGAAATTAACCCATTATCGAATATAATATAAATATAAAAAATATAAATATAAAATATAAATTTATATAAATTATATAAATTATAAATTAACATCATAGATATATTACATATCATATTATATATCTATGATTAACATAGAAAGACCGCGAGAGAGAAAGAAAAATATAATTCAAATATATGATATCATATATATGATTCGATGTTATTACGATCGATATATTGCAAAAGTTCGTGCCCGATTTGAAGTTATTAATCCATCTATGCAAATCGGGCACGAACTTTTGCAATCATCTAATATAATAAGAAAAATAAAAATATCTGGGACTCTGAAAGTATTTTTACGCCGTCGTGCACTATATCGATACGCAGTTGCATTTTACATATTTACTGCAGTATCAAGCAATATTCAATGATCCATATTGAATTGCGTTCTCGTGCACAATCACTTTCGTCGGATAAAAAGAAAGACAGTAGATAGACAGCTGTCACGTACGTGGCCGATCGATCATCTTGGAGCGACGGCGGCAGGTACGATCATGTTGACACAATTCCGTAAACCGTAAATAGTCAACACTGACGTTACATTCACACATTAACGTCGAACCTATTTTGGTAATATCTTTTCTCTATTTCATATATAATAATTTGTATATATTTTACTTTTTTATACAGTCATCTCGTTCCATCCTGTATATGATGAAGAATACAATTTATTGTATTTCAGAGATTAATCATACACAGCTATTCCTTCATAGCAGACTAGATTTGTATATGTGAGAAAATATATAGTTAAAATATTTATTAATGAAAATATATTCACAGGTTTATACAAAAACATCAATATAGAGTTAAAACTATTGTATAAATAAATATTATTTATAAAATATATATTATACATATATATATATATATATATATATATATGTATATAAAAAGGCACGTTATTTAAAATTTGCAATGTGTATGTTTTGTTTTAACCCTCTCTTTTTACTTGTGTAGCTCCTTTATCTTTTTGCTTGTTCAACAATTAAAACAAATATATTTACATGTATTTATGCTTTCGAGAAAAGAGAAGATAAGAAAATATGACGTGATAAAATGTAAAAAGCAATTAAAAATCTAATTATTAAACACGATATACTAACTCTTTAATGGCAGTCACGTCGTAATTGTTAGCACAATTATATTATTCATCTTAATAAGACATGATTGTTCATAACATCAAATCAAATGCACACATACCTTTTATTAATTTATCCCTTTATATTTTGTGAAGAGATTATATAAAACACGAAGGATAGACTTTAGATCCAAATTTACGATATCTGTAAGAGAAGCAATTTAAAATTTAAAAATCAGAAGGATATTAAAAAGAAAATTTTCTTGCTTTCTTCTCATTTGTACAGTTAGAAATTAGAAATAGAATACAAACCTTCAGGTCGAGCTTTGGGTTTTGGTAGCCCAATGTCTCGCATAATATCAAATGCAAATGAAACATTATGAACTTTCTGGTCAATGGTTTTTGGTGTCAAATGAAAGCTACCTAATGGGACAAAAAAGCCTTCCAAGAGACCAAGCAGCAAAGTCAGGAAGACACCATCGTGGAATTGAGTATCCAGGTCAGTCACTTCCAAGTGTACCTTGCTCAAATGTTTATTTACAAATGTTACCAAAGACTGAAAAAAAAAATAGAAGATTAATAACATAACAAAATCAATATAATTAATAAAAAAAAATAAAAATTATGACAAATAAGAGCTAATTAATAAACTTACTTTCTTCACAACAGCTAATTTATCTGGTGCGTGGTCGAAAAGAGTATCGAATGCGTCGCGCTCGCAACGCATACCCAAATCGTCATACGTTGTCGTTAATTCCTCTCTCACCGTTCTGTGTATGAGCTGACCATCCTTCTTACGTACCACAACCACTTGAGCGATAACTCTTTCCGGCAGTCTAACGGGAGCGCGAAACAGCCGAGCTAGGCCAACTAGTAGGTGCAAAATCGCGACAACATTCTTCGAATGTACAGATTCGACGCTCCATTTGTAAGGCGGATATCGGCCCAATACTCGATTAGCGGCAGACAAGACAACAGTGAGTTTTTGCTTCTGCCCTTCCTCGGATTGAGTTACTTCGGGTACATCCAGTTTCTCTCCGGTCAATTTTTCTAAGATAATTTTTTACAAATAAATAAAAATTTCGATTGCTTTTATTCTATCATAGACAAATTCTTCTACGTAATCTTTCTACGTTCCAAATTATAAATACTTGTTTACCTAAAAGTTTCTGCAGCACTTGTCCATCGTAAAGATCTTCGACAATATCCTTAACAATAATACGCTGATCAGCCAATTCATCATTGATCCATTCGATTAAAACGAATATCAATTCCTGCAGCTTGGGATCTTCCAAAGATTTTGGTTCTATCATGGAACGTTCTTCATTCTCGTCCATAGCATATTCCTCTGGTGGCATATCGGGGTTAGCAGCATATCCAGGTGAATCGATAGCATGTTTCCCTTCTTCCTGAACCTCTTGTACTAAAAATATCATATTTTTATTACATTAGTTAATGTTTCTTAATCTTGAATATTTAAAATAATCAAATAAAACTCAATCAAATATATCAGAATTAAATCTCTAATAGAAGTATCAGTTTAAGAAGAATACGCATATTGAAATGAAGAAAGTTTATTGTTTGCAAATAGATTGAATTCATAAAATAACACGTCTCGCTCCATATAAGGATATATACGTTTCGTTGATCAGTGATGTAACCAAGTTTGCGAAGAAATTTTGCATTATTCGAAATATATATGAAAATTAAACGGTACCTTCCTTAATACGTTTCTTCCGTCCGAGCGTTCCAATTTTATCCCAAAAGCTCTCCTCCTTATCCTCCTTCTTCGTGATCGGAGTTCGTGGTGACTTGGGTCGAGGAGACGCCATTATTGAGGGGCTCTCGTATACCTAAGACTAATTTTTCTTTTCTCAATACAGGGTAATTCATAATAAATCTGCATCACTCTACGCGAATTGAGATAAAAAAAATTGATATACGATTTTTTACGAAACTTTGAAATTTTAGAAAAGATGTAGATAATGAAAAAGTTTTGCAACACAAATATTAAAATTAAGAAAACGTAAGTTCAAAAATTGATTGATTTTAAATCTATCAAACTATATTTAATTTTCACACACATACATAAAGTGATGTAATAAAATATATACCAGCTTCAGCAACAAATGTAATGTATATTAATCCAAAATCGGACAAAAATATGCGCTTTTGCGATCACAAACTTTTGAAGAGCATGTGATACACTTGTCATGAATCATCTTGTATGTCGAATAGTATATGGAGAGTACGTCATTTCTTAAAATAAAACTATAGTATGTATAATGTATATGCAAACCCTATTTGGATGTCACTATGAATGGAGATGATATTAAATGACAATTTTGTGCAAAAACTCGCAGGAATCACGACGTATTCTGTATTTGCGATTATTTTTTCATTACAATGCACTTACTTGTTGACTTCCTATATTCTAGATGTTCCTCTATCCTGAATCAGCTGTTTCCTTCTCCTCTCCCGCTTCTGACATTTGACCACGCGGTTCTCATATTACACATATATATACACACACACACACACCTATATCAAAAAGAATACAACTGCTAATTTCAAGTCGCGCAACCATAGAATATATAATATTAGAGCGCGTGTCGATGTACGCGGTGCGCGGCGCGTTCGACTTTTAACCTTCAAGTGGCGCTGCGGCTGCGGTCGCGCCGTCGCGAGCGAGGAATTCGGTGCGTGGAGTGGGGGGCGATGGGGGGGGGATGCGCGCGCTGGTGCGCGTTCACCCCACTCCCCACCACTCTCCCCCCACTCCGCGCACCGAATTCCTCGCTCGCGACGGCGCGACCGCAGCCGCAGCGCCACTTGAAGATTAAAAGTCGAACGCGCCGCGCACCGCGTACATCGACACGTGCTATAATATTATATATTCTATGGTTGCGCGATCTGAAATTGGCAGTGTATTCTTTTTGATACAGGTGTGTGTGTGTGTGTGTGTGTGTATATGTGTGATATGAGAACCGCACGGTCAAATGTCAAAAGCGGGAGAGGAGAAGGAAACAGCTGATTCAGGATAGAGGAACATCTAGAATCTAGAATATAGGAAGTCAACAAGTGCATTGTAATGAAAAAAAAATAATCGCAAACAATTGAACAAACGAAATTGGCAACAGTGCACACAACATATATCTTCATAATTCAATTATATTTTCGAAATGAACTACTTTGTATCGGTGTGCCTTTCTCAGCTTATCCGTAAAGTATGAGGAAGTAAATAAACTAACCTAAAAAAATTAACCAAGTCGTGTATTTCTGACATCACGAATCAGCTGATCGTGCTGCGGACTATGAGCTTCTGGTTTAATTTAGTGAAAAACGCATTTCTCAGAATGTTGCAATTAGTATGGTTCGGCAAACGTAAGATATCGAGTTCTTTGAGCATATATATCAAAACTAATACAGGGAGCACACTCTCTGTCGAACTAGACCCGAAATGGGATATAAAGAACTTGAAAGAAATTGTTGCGCCTCAGATGGGAATAGCGCCAGAAGACATAAAAATTATATTTGCAGGTAAAGAACTGCATAATTCAACTATAATAGAGGTGAGCTTATTTATATACACATACACACACACACACATGCAGAGATAGTTTTGTACATTTGCATATCTGATTACAATATTGTAATTACAGGAATGCGATTTAGGTCAACAAAGTATCTTACACGCAGTACGTACGCCTCATAGAATGCTTAATAAAAGAAAGAATGCCGCAAATCCTATAGAGGAATCTATATCTGAGACATCCGACTTGAATGACAGCGGTGGCAGCAAACCTATGAACGAGACACTCATGGATCTACCTCTAGATGAATCGGATCAAAATTTATCCCTAGAAGGTGGCAATGACATATTGATTTATCACAATAATTAATTCAAATAATAAATACAAAAGATTAATTCGTTTTCTCTATATTATCATTGTTGACAGAGCAGCAGGAAAATCGAGCGCATTTTTACGTATATTGTTCAGCGCCATGTAAAAATGTGACAGTAGGTAAACTGAGGGTTAAATGTGCGAGATGCGGCAGCGGCGCTGTCACCGTCGATAGAGATCCTCAATGCTGGCCAGATGTATTGCAACCAAGGAGGATAACTGTAAACTGCGAGAGTGATTTTTGCCCTGTAACTTCAAGCGGAGAGGAGACAGAATCTCAAGTTTCTTATGCACATTTTTATTTTAAATGCGCAAGTCATCCTAGTCTAGGAGAAAACGATGAAGCTGTACCGCTCTATCTCATAAAGCCAAATTTAAGAAATATTCCTTGTCTGGCGTGCACAGATATCAGGTATTTGGCTTTATGATAGAACATATAGCAGAAAAAAATTTGATAATTTATAAAACTTATTAATTGTACTATATTCCTTGCTGTAGAGATACTGTATTAGTATTTCCATGTGAAGCTGGTCACGTGACTTGCCTCGATTGCTTTCGTGAATATTGTACGGTACGTTTACACGAGAGACGATTTGAATTCGATGAGGATTACTATACTTTACCGTGTCCGGCTGGATGTCCTAATTCTTTTATCCATGAAGTGCATCATTTCCATCTTCTTGGCATGGAACAGGTCTGTAACAAAAAATTATCTTCATAAATTCACTATTTTAATTTGACTTTCCCCAACTTCTCATTTATGATGTATTTAATATATACAGTACGAGAGATATCAGAGATTTAGTACAGAAGAATATGTTTTACGCGCTGGTGGACTTTTGTGTCCGAGACCAGATTGTGGAATGGGCATTATACCACCTTCTATGGACGATGATAGAGAGTGTCGCAGAATCCAGTGTATCGGTGGATGTGGTGTAAGTAACTCTCTTTATGCAGAAAAAAAACTTTATAAAAATATATCATCTCGATTAACAATTGCATAAGTTGTATCAAAAGTAACACATTTCTTTTCTGTGATTATAATTTGTTATATATAAATCTAAATTTTATGTATATTTTTTTAAATTGTAATATTAAACTTCTTTAATTATCCACATCTCGTCATTATTTTAAAACTGCAGTTATTTATTTACTTGATTATTAATTGTATGATTATTATTGATCAATCATACTCATTTATAATCAGTTCATCGTTATAATTCTTAAATTTAATCTAATTATTTTTTTCAGTATGTTTTTTGTAGAATCTGTTTACAAGGATTTCATGTAGGAGAATGTGAGTCGCAAATGTCGGACGCATCTACAAATGTCTTTTCTTCTAGACATTATTCAGTGGATCCTCTCAAAGCTAACGAAGTAAGTTAATAAGTACATCAAAGATGCAGCTTTTCTTTTTTTTTTTTTTTTTAGAAATCAACTTAACATTACTTGCATTGTTTTAGGCTAAATGGGACGAAGCTAGTAAAAAGACAATACAAATATCTACGAAACCTTGTCCAAAGTGCAGAACTCCTACTGAAAGAGACGGTACGTTTGAATTAACTTTTCATAAAATACATAACTGGACTTTGAATACAATCCTATCTTATCTTATAAATTTATTCAAGTGCAACGGAATACATACAACACTTTGGAATTATTGTTTTAAAAAATTAGATTTTTAAAAAATTTTTTAAAAATACATCGCAAATATTTTTCATACATTTACAAACAATTGTTTATTTATAGGAGGCTGCATGCACATGGTGTGCACAAGAGCGGGATGTGGTTATCACTGGTGCTGGGTGTGTCAAACGGAATGGACTAGAGAATGTATGGGCAATCATTGGTTTGGATAATGCATTGGAAGGAAATTTTATGTCAGTTTGATAATACATGTATGATAATTTGAAAGTTATATACGTATATGTGAGCATTATCATAAAAAATGTTCTCTTATATAGGATATATTATATATATTTTGCAAAAAGTAATAAATTATATATATGTGTAAAATCGAATTTTTTTAAATTAAAAATTTAATTACGTAAATGAAATTGATGTTTATATATATACAGTGCCGTAACTAGGTTTTTATGTGCCCTGGGCAAGGTTTTATTTTTCAATCCCTTAATTATTTTGGGGGAAAAATAATAATAAAACGAAAACGATGTAACAATTGTTTATAAATAATTATTATGTACACAAGAAATAAGATAAGATATATATAAAATCATTCATATTTATTTCATATTTATAAATAAAAATTATTTTAATTGCACTTTTCTGGCTTTCATTGCAGCATATTAATTGATTATATCATCATAATTAATATCTTTAACAGTATTATATTCAATCGAAATTATGGAAAAATTGGATAATCGTTCTTCTCCAATTTAAAAGTAAAAATTTGAAAATATATTTGAACAATTTTTTTGTTTAGTTTTATTTCAAGGCCCCCCTCTTTGTTCTGGGCCCTGGGCCTGTGCCCCTGTTGCCCCTGCCTAGTTACGGCACTGTATATATATATCTATATCGATGTAACCAACCAAGCTGATGTGACTGTTATCAGCGCCACGTGAGGTATCTCGTTTCTCTCTTCTTTCATTCGCTTTCTCTCTCTCTCTCCAACACAAAATTACCCGTTTTCGTGGAGAGAGGCAAGGGGGATGTAGAAATGTCGCAGTTTGTCGAAAGCGGCTGTAACCTCTCTTTATGATTGTTGTTATACAAAGATCTCTAAAGATAATATTTAACTTTGTGGTAAAGACTAAATAAAATAATCTAGCTTAAGTACAAAAATAGATAAACTCTAAATGTAAATGTGTGCGAGATTACTTTCAGAGTTGGAAGCAAAAAAGAAGAAAAAAAAATGTAATTACTGATTAAAAACGTCAAACATACGAAACATGAGTTTGGTTACGAAAAAATCATACGGATACATTTATTGTATTTTTTCTGTAGCCCGAGAAGAACGATAGAATTTTAGAAAGAAGTCATTTCTTACATCACCTTGAATCAAAATGTGGAAACGATCCAAATTGTTGTACGACAGATGCGCGTCGCAGAAGAGCAAAGTCTTCTCTCGTAATCATAAAACGGCGGAAGTTGTCACGAAACTCGCCGGTGCAACTTCAGAAGACTCTGAGTATGTACTTCCTAAAGAAGCGCGAGTCGTCATATGTGGAGGTGGAGTTATGGGTGGTGCTGTTGCGTATCACTTATCTCGTATAGGATTAGGACCGGAGACTGTTTTAATAGAAAGCGGCAGGTATGAATCATCTCTTCCTCTCTAAAATGAAATTTTACATGCCTTTGAATGAAAAAAATCTCTTTCTATACATTTTTATTTCTTATTTTTCTGCGATATATGAAAATTATATATTTTTATTTCATATACATATCTGTATACTTTAGACTAGGAGGTGGAACGACATGGCATGCGTCAGGATTAGTGGGAGCTTTCAAGCCCAGTCTAGCGCAAGTGAAACTTGCTCAAGACAGTATTGCCCTGTATAAGGAATTGGAGAAGAAAGGTCTCGCGACAGGCTGGAAGCAATGCGGCAGTCTTTCTTTGGCAAGAACGAGAGATCGTATGGTTTTGTTCAGGAGAATGAAGGCACAATCTGTGTAAATATTTTAATGGATACTTACTATGGATAATTACTACAACTAGACATTTTATATTTTATTATATTTTGATTTCCTTAATGTCTCAGGTCACGCGACATCGAGTGTCACTTAGTTTCGCCGGAAGAAATTCAGGATCTATGTCCATTATTACACATTGACGATCTAGTTGGAGGATTATGGATTCCAAACGATGGCGTCGGTGATCCGTATCAGATTTGTTTGACATTGATCGAAGAAGCACGACAAAAAGGTATTGTGTTTATAAAAAATTCAAAAATTAAGATATTTACAAAGACATATTACTATGAATTGCCTTTTAAATTAAATTAAATATTTTCCATTATATTCAGGTGTTACAGTATTAGAGAATTGTGCAGTTACAAAAGTTATTAATCAGAATGGCCAAGTAAAAGCAGTGGAGACAACGCAAGGTACCATTGCATGCCGGCATTTTGTAAATTGTGCTGGATTTTGGGCACGGAATGTGGGTAAACTAAGCGAGCCGTATGTAAAGGTCAGTATCTGTGTAATTTATATAGAAAAGAGTAAAGGAAGATATTCGTTGGTGGAAAATAATGTATTATACTCGCATTTTACACGCAGGTACCACTTCATCCAGTAGAACATTATTATTTACACACTAAACCTATTGCTAATTTAGATCCGATGACACCTGTCATACGCGACTTGGACGGATATATCTATTTTCGGGAGAACAACGGACGGCTGTTGGCCGGTGGTTTCGAGCCAGTCGCGAAACCAGCGTTCGAGGATGGTGCGATTCCTGGTTAGATGTAAATTCACTTTCTCTGCTAAGGAAATTACATTGAAACAGCTAATTATTGTTGTTTAATGTCTTAAAATTAAATTACAAACTTACTTTACACTTTTTAACAATAAGTATATTCTTTATGTAATCATGAGTATCCGATTAAAAAATTTTATTGTTATTTATTTTTAGAGAACACGGACAAGCGATTTTTACCAGAAGACTGGGATCACTTTCACATTTTACTGGAACAGATGTTACATCGAATTCCCAGTTTGGGAAACGCAATCCTGGAGAGACTCTGCAACGGTCCGGAAGCGTTTTCCCCAGATTGCAGGTGGATTGTAGGAGAGGCTCCGGAAATACGTAATTATTACATCGCTGCCGGGATGAAAACGGTTAGTTAATTAGTTGATCGTTGACATTGGCTTCCCGAGGTTCTTCAAGTAATTCAAACAATAATTTTTTTTTTTTTTTCAAAGGTCGGAATATCCGCTGCCGGCGGAGTCGGTCGCGCTACGGCGGAACTGATAGTCGACGGATCGACCTCGTTAGATATGTACGAATTGGATGTCTCGCGTTTCCTCGGGCTGCATAACAATCGCAAGTTTCTGCGCGATCGGGTGCGAGAGGTCCCCGGAATGCATTACGCCCTGCAGTATCCGCATCTCGAATTCAAAACCGGAAGGAACCTGAGGATGTCGCCGATCTATCCGAAATTGAGAGACGCGGGCGCCGTTTTCGGCCAGGTCATGGGTTACGAGAGACCGTCCTGGTTCCAATTGGACGATGACTGCGGTAATACTCAATACTACACGAGACTCACATGATGATCGTTATTTTGTGAAAATCAAGATTTGTTTCCTATTGCTCGTAATGATTGAAAATAATGATTAAATAAATAAAAATAATAATGTAAATACATATAAATATAAATAATATAAATAAATAAAAATAAAATAATTGAATAAAATAAATGATTGAATAATTGAAAATAGATCTGGAGTTCCCTGACGGTTTTCAAAGATACAAAATAGCTTACACGAATACCTTCGGTAAGCCTCCTTGGTTCGACGCGGTCGCTCGAGAATACGCCGCTTGCAGAGAAGCGATCGGTCTCAGCGACTATTCCTCCTTCACGAAGATCGACTTATGGGTAATTATTAAATTTCAAGACTCGCAAAGTACTTAAATTAATAAACTCTTGTGATATTCTCTTCATAATACCTTATATTTTTATATTTTACAGTCGAACGACATGGAAGTCGTGGATCTATTGCAGTACTTGTGCTCAAACGACGTTGATGTGCCTGTGGGAAGTATTATTCATACCGGTATGCAGAATCATCAGGGCGGCTATGAGAATGATTGTAGTTTAGCGCGAATCGCGCCGAATCAGTAAGTTGCAATGAATAAATTCGTATACTCGAGTCGTTTTATTGACGATACAATCAAGAATGATATGATGATTCTGTATGACAAAGTAAATCGCAGAATAGTAAGATTAATTTTCCTCTTTGAACGAGGCTTTATTTCTTGAAAAAAAAAAAAACTAAAAATTAAAGAATTAATTAACGATCGCCTCCTGGTTTTTTGTATCGTCAGTAATGCGGATTGCTCTGTGTAGAAGGAAATTGAGATGTATAAATATGTCTGAAAACTGGATTTTAGTTACATGATGATCGCCCCGACTATTCAACAAACACGTTGCAAAACCTGGATCCGCCGACACTTGCCAGCGGACGGTTCGGTTGCCGTATCAGATGTTACATCGGCATACACCGCGATTTGCATAATGGGACCGGCCACCAGACAACTGTTGACCGAATTGACAGACGTGGATTTAAATCCGAAGAACTTTCCGTTCTTCACGTTTAAGGTAATACAAACTTTTGAAATAAGGAACTCGAAAATATACTTTAACTTATATTTCTTATTTTCATTAGGAGTTGGATGTTGGACTTGCCAACGGCATCCGGACGATGAATCTAACGCATACCGGAGAACTTGGCTACGTTCTGTATATTCCAAACGAGGTAATACAACCCGAGAGAGACAACAATCTCTAATCGTTCACATACATCCTTTGCTTAAAGCTATATAATGATTTTTTTATCAAAGAAGAAATTTTGTTTCCTTCTGACTTATGTAAAGTTTGTGCGAAATTTTCCTGATTGTAATTCTGTAATTTCAGTTTGCGCTGCACGTTTATACGAGGCTGATAGACGCCGGGGCGAAGTACGGGGTGAAACACGCCGGTTATTACGCGACGAGGGGTTTACGCGTCGAGAAGTTTTACGCATTTTGGGGACAAGACCTGGATACCTTCACCACTCCTTTGGAATGCGGAAGATCATGGAGAGTGAAATTCGATGTAGATATTTTTAAAAAATTGATTAATTTTTACGCGTGTGTAAACTCTTATTCTGACGAAATCTTTCCATTTCGCAGAAGGGAGTCGACTTTATTGGCAGAGACGCTCTTCTGAGACAGCGCGAACAAGGAGTCAAGCGCAAATACGTGCAATTGCTGTTGAACGATCACGATCCCGAGTTTGATACTTGGAGCTGGGGCGGCGAGCCTATTTATCGAAACGGACAGTATTGCGGGATGACCACAACCACGGGTTACGGATTCACTTTTAAGAAACAAGTAAAGTATCAGTGTATTTTTTTCTCGTCCTTTTTATTTATAAATAAACTCCAAAAAAACTCACGATAGCGTTATTAACATGTTTTTTTTTTCTCCTCAAACGTTGATTAGGTGTGTCTTGGATTCGTGCAAAATTTGGATTCGAAAGGCCAGCCGCAAGAAGTGACGAACGAATACGTGTTATCGGGCGATTACGAGGTGGACGTCGCGGGCATCATGTATCCCGCAAAGTGCCACTTGCACAGTCCGAATCTACCCACCAAGTTCCCCGATAAAGAGAGAGACGCTTATCACGCTACGCGCGATCAGCACTCTTTGTGATCCAAGCGATAAATGTCTCGAATATATGTACGTACACTACTCGACATTGATTCGTTCCCTTTTCCTACGGGGATCCAGGGAAAATGTATTTATTATAACGCTTCCAGCCTGCAGTAGTCGATTGGTATAAACTTATCACCACTGATTATCAAAACTAATTATGAATATTAGTATGATATATATTAATAATATATATATTTATATGCATAATATACAATATATTATTCATAAAATTGTATAAACATAATATATAATATATTTTACATAATATATTATATATATGTTTTATAATATATTATAACATAATATACCATAATATATAATAACATAATATACCATAATATATTATATTATATATATTAATAAAAACAATATTTATATAATTGTATATATTAGTATAAATATATCTAATATAATTGTATATTATATAAATGATAAATTATATTATATATTGTATAATACTATAACAATATAATTATAATTATATAGATCATATTAATATTCATATATTATTGACTAATTTTAATATTATTTTAATGTGTTATTTCTAAGTCCTTTATCACACAGTGCAGTATATTTCGGTGATTGATAATCAATGTCTGCTCCAATAAACTGCTGTTGGAGGCATCTAATATCTATATATAAATCAATACACACTCATGTACGATACCTATCCATCGTGAGAAATTAAACTCAATAGTATACATTTATTCATATTCGTCAACAACTTTTTACATGCAATATTGAATCATTGATTTTCATCTTACTGTATACATAATGGATGTATATACTTTTAAGTTGCCCCCCACACGGAACCAATCAATATCGGACAGTGTGCAAAAGATGTATATAGCAAGATTTAACAAAAATCGTTTAATATGCGTGTAATCGCTCGTAAAAATCGTTATATCAAGTGATCAAGATCACTTTTCAATATCCGGTGCGCATTATAAGTCGGATTCTTGATTAATTCGATGAACGTAACGAGATCTAAAGATCACAATAGAGATTCTCCAGGACAAAGGATCGTGTAAATAAATTACATTGGGTTATCCGTTATCCAGCTCTCTTTCATCTTGTTACATAACTATTATTCTTAAAAAAATCACACATTTATATATATATATACTAATACTTTATACTGTATGTCACAGGTTTTTTGAATGTATCGTGTACACTTAAACAATATAATTCCTTCTAAAATGTATTGTATATTCCTCCTATGAATTTTTTTTTTATTATCCATCGCATTGCGCAACATGCTGTCTCTCTATGTATCGTGTATTTATTTGAAGACACAATTGTAGTAGTAATTGTACATGTGCGCACGCGAAAATTGTCCGTTTTGTATTTGTTGAACACTATTTGTTATTTGCGCGTAAACTCCTGTTCCACCACGGTACACTTTAAATGTATATACTGACATTTTTGCATTACGTATACACAATGTCGTATATGTATGATACACAGCGTGAAGTACATTGCTCGAAAGACACATTTAGTGAGGTGTATAAGGGTTTCTTTTCCTTTCTCTTTCTCTCCTTTCGATAGTCAAAGTTTCTCTTTATTAAAATATTAACGCAATAATGTTCGCTTACACACTATATGAATTATCTTACTGTACACATATGTGAATGATCGTGTAAAGGGAAACGTTCTATCACTCCGGGATCTCCGTCTCCGTGGTAGGCACCTGTTTCTGCACCATACACGATCTTGCTACGGACTCGAATAATCTGAAACAATAATTGAAACATCGAATTTGAAAGAAAAACATAAACTACTATTTCGGCTATTTGAATCTTTCAAGTTAGAGAAAGCAAGACTCACTTTTCAATCTCCGGTGCACAATGTACAAACTCGTGCGACCAGAATTTGTAAGTAGGATTCTTGATCAATTCGATGAAAGTGATCAGAAGACCCCAAGGGTGTGGTCTGTTAACAATCAGTCTTTCGAGAAGGACCCTGGTGATCTGCTCCTGTATCGCTTCCGTGTTCGCTTCGGCAAACAGGTAGAGAAGTGTGCAGCTGAAGTAATGCGTGTGACTGTTGGGATATCGCAGTTGATTCGCTATGGCGTTCAGGAATAAGTAGCGACCCTCGGTGTCGAGATCGACCGCCAGATTCTGGAAGATGTCCATGTGCGCGGAGTGCGCGATCGTGGACATGTTGGGTGCGTGGCCCTTGCTGCGAATGAACGCTATAGCCTGCGTCCCCACGTAGAGCACCAGGGCATTCATCAACTGAATGTTGTAACGTACGCCAGCCTCTTGGGACACTTGCAAATTGCTGCGCAGCTCAGACAGGAAAGTGACCGGAGCGCGAGCTTTCAGATAAGAGTCGAGCTCCTTCTTGAAGGTCAACGGCTGTATCGTGGACGCGAAATTGGTGAGAACGCGCGGAGCGTGCGCTATCTCCTGGAGCATGTCGACTTTGAGGTTCGGCGTGAACGGATCGGGCAGCCGCATGTTTCTTGGGAAAGCGCTCAGTATCAGATTCCTCATTTGTATGCAGTTTGGCGGTATCACGTCGCAAAATCCATAGTGATAGTCGCAGAGGAACTCGGGAAAGTCATGCAACAGCACCAGCAACACTCGCAGCGTGCCCTTGTAGAGGCTTGTCACGGGCTTCGCGAGTTCCGCGTTACGAAGATAGGGCGCGAGGTACTTGAACAGATCGATGAGGAGTTGCGCGTACATGCCCCAGCATTTTTGCTGCGGCGTAATGGCGAGCATACGTCCTATGAAGACTCGGTGCGAGACCAGTTCCAACCAGGCGTAACAGAAGCCAGATGCTTTCGCCGGACGTAGAATGTGCAAGGTGTGACAGAAAGCCGTCAATACTTGAAAGTTGACCGCTTCCAGTACCGGTTCTGGTGCGCAGAGTTCCAGGAAGAGCATGATGAAGATTCTGTGATACGGCAACTGCTGAAAATCAGTACCGCGTATCTCGTGATCTTGCAACAACACTCCGGCTACGATACCAAGCACTTTGTTCAAGAGATTGATCTTGGTGTGAGTGTTGGTGGCATCGCCAGAATGCTTCACTAAGAGCGCTACTAGACGTACAAATGCATCCAACGAGTGGAAGCATTTGGCACGCATAATAGAAGGAGCTGTAGCAGTTTCCGAGAGAGCGCGATAGCAGAGATCGACACACATCTGTGTGCTCAGCTTGAAAAATCTCGTGATCAAATCGTCCGTCTTGAGAATGCCGTGGATATTCATTTGATGCACGAATATGCTGAATGCTTTGGTAGAATCGCGTGCGTGTTGCGGACTGTGATGCATCTGTACCCATTCGCGCAGCAGATACTCTGTCTTTTCCATTAGTCCTGGAGGATCGTCGAAATCACGAGCCTGTAAAAACACAAATAACGCACGACGTACGTTAATCATGATCATAATTATGGATATCGAAAAAGATAGAGATATTCTGTACCCATTGTTAACAATGATCGGTGTCTCATGAATTATGGAAAAAGATTATTTTCCGTTTTACATAAATTGTATTAGATTCTATCATTTCGAATAATTGGAAGCTAAAGTATTCGTGCAAACATCAATTTTGCTTGTTGTGTCATTTACGTGGTTTTTTAAATAAATAAAATATCGATAATCTTGTTAACGCTAAGTACGAAATATCACTGTTGGAATAATCTATTTGAATCAAATAATCTGGACAATCTACTTACTCTCACCTGCAGGATTCCGGAATGAATGTGTGCCGTAGGCCCTGCTGGAGCTCTGTCCACCAGTACACCAGAATCATGATTGGCCCGCAGTGAATCTACTAGACTTGTTAATCTGAAGAGCAAGATTCTGAAATGATATGAATCTTATGTATATACTTGAACAAAATGATGACTTTGTTTCTAATTTAGTATTATAATTTAGCGACTAAAGAAATTTTAGAATGTTTATATAAAAAATATATAATTCCTATGGCGTTGAAATTTTATCCGATGTAAAGCGTTCAAAATGCGAACACTTTGTTCACTTAAAATAACCCCTTTGATAAAAAAAAAAAAAAAATAATCAAAGCAAATATAAAAGAATAAAGAAGAATAAGAAGAAAAAAACGTGGTTATATTTTAATTCAAAGAGAGATGGATATCTATATTGAAAAAGAATTCAGAACAGTCCTCCTGATTTTAAACAGAAGCAGACTAAGTTTATAGTTTGTGCAGTTTTTCGAAAGCTAATATTTAGCAATTTATACGTTACCCTTCCGGAGGTGTTCTGTGATGAGCCATTCGCGCCAATATTTCAATCGTATGGAACAGATCGGTCTCGGTAACATGAGTCGCTTGTCTCTCGTCAATCAAATAGAGCTGAACCAATTGCATGGCGAATGCCGTTGCCATGGTGTTTCCTGCCTCCATAGCTTGCGCTAGAGCTACGTCGTATTGTGGAAGACTGATCAAATGAGATCTGCGAAATAATAAGGTCCACGATTAATTAAAGTCTTTCGAATAGCTTTCATATATTATGTGAATTTGAGAGACCGTACCTTATGAGGTAATCCACGGCTTCGAAATTGTATCGAAATTCTTCTCTGCACTCAGTTAGACAACGAGTCACATGCTTATTGGTCCATTGCATACCGTACGCACGTGGATCCTGAAGACACTTCAAGATACGCAAGTGCAATTCTCGATAGCGCTGTATAAGATTTTCCGAGTCCATGACCCCGCTAGAAATGATAGGCCCATCCAGCAAACCTTCGACAGCCTGGAATAGCCGTAAGTCGTCCATAAGTCTCATATCATTTAATCGACTGAATGCCACTAGTTTATATTATGTTGAGTAACTAACTTTCTTTAACAATGCCATAGCAGCACCGGCGTCTCTCGATCTTCTAGTAAGAATAATCGATTCCAGAAGACTGTGAAGAGCAGCATGCTGCGGCGGAGGCGCCGCGGGTCCCATGGCGGCCAGCAGGACTTCCGCTTCCGCGGCAAGTTTCTCCAACATAGCACCCACCTCGTCATTGTTGACAGCCGCCGCGTAGGCCGCAACTTGTTGCGCTGTGGCAACTGCCACGGCCGAATTAGGCGTGAACGCGGTAACGGGAGTCTCCTTTGAAAAATTAAAAAAATAGAGCGATAGAGTCTCACAAATCTTTCTTGTCATGTTTTTTTGTTTTATAAGACTGATAAAAACAGGGTGTCTACTCAAATTTTGTTTAAAATTTCTGATACTAATTTATTTAAATTATTTATTAAAATTAATAAAATTATTTATTTACTTATTAAATAAATATAGTATTAATTTATTTAAGTATTATCTATTTAAAAAATGAATAATTTTCTATGAAATTTATAATTTATATAAGATCTTGATACTAAAAATAGATTGTCAATAAAAAAACCACAAAATTTTAATAAAAATTTAAATATTGCCAAGATATGTTAGACATGTTTCTTAAGAGTTAAATAAGAATAAAATTAACAAAAGAATAATTTTGTTAAAAATTCCCTGAATCAAATTTCATAAGAATTCCCTGATTTTTCAAGGCTGAAATTCCCTGAGAATACCAGGTTTTTCCCGAGAGTATACACCTTGTAAAAAAACGAATATTTCTTACATTGATAGGTTTCGGCATGAAGAGTGCTTGTGTGTCCCGGTCGGAAAGCGGCAGGAATCCTGGAATATTCCTGGCAAATTCTTCATAAACCGCCATCTGCTGTAACGTCACACCACCGACTTTCAATCGGATTTGCTCCGGCATCCGTTCAGCTTGATATTTGGCTAGAGGGTCGCAGTATCGTCGGCCCTCTTGCCGAGCGATTTTTCGCAGTTCCATCTCGCTAAGGAGCCGCTTGTCCATCTCCGGTATCGCTTTCTCAATGGCAGTCTTTTGTACGAATGCGCACGCGAGTTCCATGTTATCGGCGGCGACTACATTCGCCGCTTGCTCAGCAAGCTCCTTCTGCTGCGGGGTTGTGCCGATCAATGCCGTGAGCAAGGCTTGTTTCAAATTCGTGCTGATGGATGCCAGAATCTATGGCGCGAAGAAGTAAAAGATTAATTCGATATCGATTCTTTGTAATATAAATTATAATTTCTTTTAATAATACTCTCGTGTAGACTTACTTGATCGCGACACGTGATCATGGCCATGCCGGCGGTTAAATTGCGCACCATGTTACGTCCAGCAGTCCTTATCCGTAATTCTTCCGGATCCAATGCAAAATCTTTTCTCACTATCTGCTCGCTAGTTGTAAGAGCTATCTTGATAGATCTATCGACGACAGGATGGATCCATTCTTGAATGGCTCTTTCGACCGCTGGGCGAACGAACTGCTTCAGATGAGGATGCGTTTGGAATAGAGGCAACTGAAATCAATATATCCATAATAAAATAATGTGCACTCTTACATATAGGAAGATTATATATATAGACTTGTAATTTGCGCTATTCTTAAATTATCATTTAATAAAAGGTAATTTGCGAAGAAATACCTTTTGTCGAGAGAAGAGAAAAGAGCAGGATGAAGAGATTAGTTCGAAAAAAAGAGGGCGATGATAAAGATATCAATAGAGCAAGCTTTAACATACCTGACTGTTGATAGAAATGTGCTGTGATATGTTGGCGATTCCTGTCACAGATATATCCATATAATTGAATCGCGGTTCAGGTGCGCCGCCGGTTGGCAACGAGGGTGTCGTATTCGCGGGAGGCGCGGTTTGAGGATTAATGGGGCCACTGCTCGTCGGACGTCCGACCAATTCCTCTATAGGCCCCTGAGACTGTTGCTGCTGATTGTTAGTAGGTTCCGATTTCTTGTTCGGATGCGACAACTGGTATTCCAAATGACGCAATTTTTCGGGATCTTTCAGATAAATGACTGGTTTTAGTTCCTACGCAGAGCCAAAATTCGATTTTAATTCTCTGTAGCGAATCGAAAATCGTTATATATATTTGCTGCAAAGTCAAATGCACTCTTACCCCGACATCGATGCTCAGATTCTTGCAAAGTACCTCTATTTCGAACTTTAAATTTAATTTCAAATCAGGTTCCTGATGTAGTTCAGCC
Organism: Prenolepis imparis; assembly: GCF_030444845.1. Lineage (NCBI taxonomy): Eukaryota > Metazoa > Arthropoda > Insecta > Hymenoptera > Formicidae > Prenolepis > Prenolepis imparis. The sequence goes on from NW_028141160.1 coordinate 22,526,922, forward strand.
AAAACGTTCATAATCGCCATAGTCCAGGGATTTGGCGGACGAAACACGCGACTTTTCGCACAACTTTCAAGCACTTTCGCAACAAAGGGCACTACGTAAAGTAGTTCTTGTTGCCCTTTGTGATATGCTTCGACGAGTAAACTTTTTAGATCTATGTCTATCTGTTAAGTAATTAAAATTCGATTAAATTTATACAATATAATTTAATAACAACACCATAATGTAATACATGATGTTTACACTGATAATAATATACCTGTAAAATAGGCTTATTTCTGCCAAGAGTTAACATTCCGAGCCAGTGTCCTAAATTCTTCAATAGCGATCGATCCGAGAAATTAGCTATTCCCTTATCGCTTCGTAAAAGAACCTAAGATAAAATAAAATTTATATAAAAACTTGAACAACAATTCGTGAGATTCTTCTTCATAACTCTCATAAATATTAACTTATTTACTATCGTTATTATTACAAAAATATCTCAAAATCATTCTATTTACCTTGATATTTCGAAATGTCTCTCTTGTGACCATTTTATTGACTTCAGGTAATTTTATACAATCCAGAAAATTCGAGTACAGAACATGAAAATTCAATTCTATACTGGCACGTTTCATCACTAGATATTGCGCCATCCACGGCCAGTACTCCTCCGTGACAATTTCGCGAATTTCATCACATTTCTGTTGCAGATTCAACTGACTGAGATTATTGAAGATGAAAGCCGTTTTGTCCTGTAAAGCTTCCGGCGGCGTCGTGATTTTTTCCTCCTTGTCCGTCGCCACGAGCAACGTATCGATATTCGTTGCATTGGCGACCGAGGGCATAGATGGCTGCGAGAGAAATACACCTCGTGTTACGAAATGGGATTTTTAAATAAAAAAAAATGTCGAGAAAAAAATTTGTTTATCGAACTTACTCGGGCCGAAAGAGACGTAGTCGGAGTCGTGGACGGTTTCGTCTGGGTAGTACTAGTCGTGACGGTAGTCGTAGTCATGGTCTTGTACGGAGTCGTGACCGGAGCCAACATAGCCGACAAAGTTTTGGGAAGAACTGGACCTTGAGGTCTCGACGGCGGTTCCTGCCCCTGCAGCCCGTATTCTATGTACTCTATCAGATGCGGCGGGAATTCGTTGAAATGCGGAATCGTTCTAACGTGTTCGCAGTACGTTTGATAATCCTTCAAACGACTCTTGAATCGATCCAGGGCCGTTATGCCGAAATAGTACATCTTGCTACCCTCAGGTTTCTTCAGCGCATCGAGGACAAATCTCAGTGCCAATCCAAGAGTCATGTAACTATTGACGAGGCCCCTCTCGATGATTCCACCAAACAATTGCGCCGTTATTTGCAGTTCTTTCTCCGGATATTGCGGGAAGAATCTATACTCCTCGAATAGATTCCGCAACATACAATTAAAGACCTCTCTCTCCCGTCTAATACCGGAATCTTGAAATTTCTTCAACATATCGAGCACCTCGTCGATCGACAGAGTCGGGTGCGGCGGATGATTGTATATACGTTGAAAATAGCTGTTCGCCTCGTCCTCAACCTCCTTGGACACGTTTTGTCCCATGTCTGGAAATAGATTCGAGGTTTCCGGGATCCTCGCTTTCTCGATGCCGGTCGGCGGTCCGAGACGTCCCAATCCACCGATCGTACCACCGGGAAGTACAGACGGCCCCTGAGTACCAACTGGACCCGAGTGTAGTTGCGAGGATAGAGGCAACATAGGGAACGGACTCGGAGAAGGTCCCATGAGTCGCGAAGGAGAGCCGGGTGCAGAAACTAGCGGTCCTAAGGCGCCAGGCAAGTTAAACGCGGAACTGCTTGGAGGTCCGAGACCGGTACCAAGACCCATAGTCGCAAGACTCGAACCAAGATTTCCAAGAGGATCCACTTGTTTCGAAGAAAATAACTGTGGAATATAACATCAACTTATATAATCGCATACAATCTTAAAATAGCATAATTAAATAATAAAACAAAATTTGCAGAGAAAACTGCAGAACATGAAAGAAAATCAAAAGAAACAGAATAAAGAAAGATCAAAATACCTGACTCCCCAAAGTTGCCGGATTAAACGGTTCTATTCCTCGATGTCTTAAAACTCCCGGTGGTGGTGGTCTATTCATAGTGCTCTTACTCAACATTAGACTGCAGTTCTGCACCATCGTCATTATCAACTCCGACAGTTCTTGAGACACACTTCTATGGTATGCGGAAATAGAAAAATCAAATGTAATTTCCATAAACATTTGAAAATTAGACTAATATAATAAATTAATCTTAAAATGATAAATTAATCTTACAGTTTACAAGTTCCAAAGAAAACATACCCAGCGCAAACTTGCAAACAGGCCAGTATGGTAGTGAGTGTTTCCTGCGGCAACTGACTCGCTTTAGGAACTGTAGGATCCTCCTTTATAGGACCCATGACTTGAGGGCATCGTCGTTGCAGGAATTTCACACACGCGGCGACGAAAAGTTCTCCGTGATCTCTAATTTTATCTGTTAACCATTTCTCTAGCTTTAAATACTCTCGTCGAGACGCCAGACAAGCGAGATCAATGACGAATGGGAAGGATTGTGCATTAAGTAAGGCAGAAAGAGCCTTTAAATCTTGTGCAACATCCAAAATTCGAGACAATCTTGTTTGATCATGATCACCACGTGTATACCAATCCGCCATGGCATGCATTATAATCGTCTTTATTTTGGCATTATTTGCATGCCACGCGTGGTGCAGTATCACAGCAGAATTTGGATGATTCCCGAGAAAGATCGGCAATAGGGTGGTAAACAATTCTTGTCTCAGTAAAGTAAGCGGTGGATTTATTTGTAACAACGCCAGGACTAGCACGTCCGGGCAGTGTTGCACCGGCCACTTAAATGTCTCCTGCACAGGATTATATAAGCCTCTTTCGGCCATATGAAGAAGTAATTCGACTATGTTCAGTGATCGCCACGTTTGACCTTCCTTGCTGTCGCTTTCAGGTGCTGCCTTCAATACGTCGACGGTTACCGAATGATACGGATAGTCGGCGAAACAAAATATATCCGGACATTTAAGAATCTGCTGAATCAGAGAACATTGACCCTCTACGTTATCCCAGTGTCGATAGAAGAGCTCGACGGGAAACATGTCGGGCGGATATCCCTGATGCTGGAGACCTAATTTGAGGCCCGTAATCAACAAGCTTAAACCTTGTCTATCCTTAATAATAAACTCTGCATGGTCCAACTTCACTACAACATCGTTCCAAGATAATGTAGACTGCTGAAATGTAAACACATACGATTTGTAACTGTATTATATATTATTTAAATTATAAATATAAAAAATTTATTTAAGAAGTAAATTTATTATTTTAACAAAAGATACACAAGCATGTATATATTTATAGTGTTCCTCGATTATACAATTCTTTTTTAAGATCACGAATAACTTGTTTCTCTCTCAATTTAAACGAGTTTTAAATTCGAGATTAAAAGCTGAAACTCTCATTTCTCGTTTCACTTCTCGACGAGCTATCAAAGAATAATTCCTGAAGAGTAAACAAGTCTGCGGCCCGATTATAAGATTACAGTCAGTTTCCGAGAAAGGTGACTTGATTTCGTAATCGAGAAACACCGTGTAAAAAACTATGTAGCAAATATAAAAAGCCAGACACATAAACTCACTATTTCTTTTAAAGTCTGAATAAACACTTCAACATTCCATGTCGTAGGGATGCTACTATCCAATGATTTCTCCTTATTCGAGTCCTGCGAGGCAGCCGAGTTGCCCCAAAATGATTGCAAACCTCCAGCATCGTCGAGGTTGCTACAGCTACGTGCCATATGCGCCAACACACGAGCAACGCATGACGGCGATATTTCTCTCGCGCCTAAACCCGCCAATGCTGAACGACATTCGTCCACGCTACTGGTAAAGCTATATCCTAATTCCATAATCAGTTCTACCAAAGTATTGTTATCCTGAAATATAATAATAAATAATAAATAATAAATTTATAAAGTTGTATTTAATTTTTCAATACTAAAAATGATCAATGATAACTGAATATTAACCATTTGATTGACAGCCATGTTGAACTCTATCTTGAATGATGGTGTTTCCCCGTCTCCTGGGTACAAGAATGGTGCTAGCACCACTGGTACCAGTTCACGGGGAAAATCGCGCCGAAGGTTTTGAAGAAATTTTTCCTTCGCCTCGACGGGTAGATTATAAGGATTGTTGGTATGAAAAACCTGGCCGAGTATCAACTGAAGAACCTGTGGCAGAGAATCGTGCAGACCACCTTCGTGATGTTTGTTACTTGTTTCGGAGTTTATATAATTCTTTATTAATTCGGGCAGCTGCTTCTGAGTATGCTCTAAGGCTAACGAACAGATTTCTGTGTTTTCCGAATGTTGTAAAGCAATCGCAAAGGCAACCTCCTGCACCAAAGTTAAGCCAAGTGTTTTTTTTAAATTGACAAAAAACTTTGGAGAGGGATTCAATGTCTGAAAAAAATTACAAAAGAATTAGTACGTATACTGTCTCATAAAATTCATTTGCTGTAATAGTAATATATAATTGTGCACAAAATACCTTTTGATGATGTAAAGGATTATCTACCGCGAAGCACAGATTAGATATAAAAGAAGGTTTGCTCAGTAAACTGTTGCACTCCTGTTTCAGCAACTTCGCTTGGTAATAATCTTTCGCGCTCGACTCTGACTGTTCACCCTTAGAGAAGTCAACGCACGAGATCAGACAGCGCAAGAAATGTCGGTCTGCTTCTAGACCGTGCCACTGCACCAACTGTGAAGAGATCATCGGAATTAAAGTACAATTGTTTAAAGTTCCTCGATCTTTAACCACTTCAACAATAATATACAAATCAGTACTTTACTTTATACATGTGTTATCATTATAATTTACATTTAACGCACCCAAATGTGTTAAATAATTTATACTTTCGCATTAAAATTATAATTTCGAAAAAATCCTCGAAGATATGAAAAGTGAAATGTATTGGATACACGTTGTGATCTTATAGTATAAAAGAAGCTTATATTTGTGCGAGGTTAAGATAGAGAAAACGGAAGTAAACACACCAGGTCGATGAGTGTGAGAAAAACCTCGATCTAGCATTTAGAAACGATATGTTAGAAAAAAAGGAAAAAGAAAAAAAATAGATGTGTATAGATATTGTTCGAGCTGGAGAAGAGAGATTGGTTTGAAAATACCTGCGAGGCTGCGTGCGAATTTTTTTACGCGTCGACATCGCACCGTAAAAACAAAAAATCGATGAAATCGCGAGAAAACGTCGAGAAACGCTAAACGAACATCCTGTATCTCAGAGGTTTGCGTCTCTCGAAAGGTACAAACGACAAAGAGCGGAAGCGGGGGGAAGGGGGAGGGGAAGGGGCCAAGGGAGGGGAAAGAGGGGAGGAAGAGATGGATTCGTAGAAAAAAAGATGATCTAGATGGATTAACCGACGAGGTGTTCTTTCCCCCCACCACCCCCCATTTCGAAAATTTCCAATAAATTGGAACGAAATATCGTGATATACTTACGACCGATATCTCCTGACAGCTGTCCTCGTAATTTTTCTTACTCAAATTCGCAACCAAATAACTGATTTGTGACAAAGTAAAAGACAACGAGTCCAGGTTCATAGTTCCATGAATACGACCTCGAAAGCTTCAAACGCGTTTGAAGCTTTCTTCGGTATCCACGAATTGCCGCCGCCCCGGATTCTCTCTTCCTCGTTAAAAGCATGAAAGTTACATTGGCACAATCCTATGACCAACATCGGGATTGATTATTATTGGGATACGGATTTCACAGCAACGTCATGGCGTGTGCACAACACGGACGAGGCTCACTCGAAAACACGTAACACCACCGGACTCTCCGAGCGAATCTGTACGTCTGTCTCTCTCTCTCTCTCCCTCTCTTTCTCTTCCCCTCTTGCGTCACCGCGAATATTCGTCGCGACAAAACGTGTTAACGCGTGCACAAAAAGTCACAATTGTTCGCACTGAGCAGAGTATCGTGGCCCCCGGTGTCCCGTTTCTTCGCGATCGGATTCGTCCATGACGATGACGATGCTGATGATAATTTATATGATAATGAAATGGAAAAAAACGGCGAGATAAGGGTATACGAAATCCCTCCTTCCTTGGGAGATGCGCACTCGTGTGTTTCCGGACTCGTTCTATGTACAAAGTACAATGACGCTGCTCTCTCGCGTATATATATACATATAGGCGCCAGAACGGAATCCTCGAGTGTTGAAAAGCAAATATGGCAGCCACAACGTTGCTCTCTCTATATATATATGTATATTTACAACTACGTATTTCGACGGATAAAAATAGGATGCATTATTTTGTTGAATATGTTTACGTCTTTTTTTTTAACTTTGCCCGGCACAATATTTCACTTCTGACAAAAACTTGAAAAAACACAACTTTCTTCCAGCAAGAAGACGCGTAAACACCAAACGTCACATGATTGGCTGTCGAATGGAAAGATTTTTGGGACTTTGAAAATTCTCTATTCGATAGCCAATGGCGAGCGAGATTTGTGTCTACGTGTTTTCTTATTGGAGAGCGTCCAACAAGACTATTCGCAGACTAAAAACCGATATACATGAAACTGAATAAGCATAAATCTAATGAAAGTAGAACGTAAAGCGAACTGATTGTTCTGTGAATAATCACAGGCGAATGAGAAAGAGAAATAATTTTTTTTCTGTTATATATCTCATTAAATATTATTTTCAATCAAATACAATCTAAGATTTTACTTCAACTATAAAATTTATTTTAACGAGAAAAAAAATGATAAATATATCTATTTTTCCTTATACAATATACTATCTTATTTTAATCGATTAAAAAACTTTATATTTTGTATTGTATATACAACTAAAATTATGTTTATAATTTTTGAATTATTAAATATATAATAATACATACAGAATTATACACAAAATTTTTAGTGATCCGCTAAGGGATCATGCGATTTATTGGATAATTGTAATGGCTCAGGCTCTAAAGATATACGTCCACATGAACCTGACGACCTAAAATCGATCAAATTGAAGAGATGTTTTTCATTTAGAAAGGAAATTTTGCATATATATGCATACATCTAACTTACACATCCTTCAGAAGATGCAAAACTTGCTTGTGTTCTATTCCTTCTAGCCACAAATTCAATAATTCCTCTCGCTTACATCTCAGCAATTGCTTGCAGGCATTTAAATTCTCCTTCACAGCATGAATCTTTTCTCGCAATGATGTGACCTTCTCAGACAATGCACTGAATATCTGAAATAAAGTGTAATGCGATACAATACGCAGAGTTACAAGCACCTGTATTTTTCATTACATTCAGATGTCTGTATTTACTCGCATAACTTCCATAAGATCTTGATCGTGCGATGAAACTAATTCCTCCAACCGTTGATCGCTACGTTTGTATTCTTTTTCTAATTTAGCCTTCTCAATTTCTCGTTGCTCATTTGTCTCACTTGCTGATAAAGCACGAATCACAGAAATCAACAGACCACTCTGTATGATATACAAGATATATAAGAGATACAAGTAAATATCTGTTTAATAATTTGTGCATTTTGTCCCAATTATAAATTCAGTAAGAGAAAACGATTCAGTTGTAAAATTTACTTGCCGTTTCTTTCGTTGGTTTAATTCCACGCGGTGGTTTAACAGGAGGTATCGTATTCATCTTTTAATTATTTATGTTTATGTTTAATTGTTTGAGTAGCTTTCTGAAAAATAAAAAGAATTAATATTAAAATAATTTTGCTAATTTATAAGAAACTTGGATCTATAAGTATTATTTATAAACTTAAAACTTACATTATTAATAATTTTTATATTAACTATATACAAAAAATTGTATTAAGACAAAGATTAATTTTTTTTCTTCCTATTTTTATATTCATGTATATATAAACCAAAAAAAGGAAACCAAATTATATATATTCACCAGTCCACTTAAATTACAAAATTTCTTGCACAAAATGTACAGTATTGAATTTAATTGCAGCTGAATCGTTACATTAGGTTAAGTTATTGTGTATGAAAAGATGTCATTTTTTATCAAATGCACTTTCTTGCACTTCAAGATGAAATAAATATATCTTTAGGCCTTGAACAGAGAGAAACATGAGAGCGGCCACCGCGATTCAGCGGACGCGTGTACTGATGCGCCCCCTGAGAAAGTGGACATAAACTACGTCGTTACGCTCGGTAAAAAACGTAATAAATGGTTCGAATCCGTGATATGGTTCGTATCCAAACTACTCAGATAAGAATCAAGTTGAGAACCGAACAGATGAGTCAGACAAGGACCAACAATTTGCTCTGGCTTTGTCTCACCAACGATGAGCGTCTCGTGGACTCGTGCGGCGGCAGGCACGAGATTTCGCCTTTCGCGCGTAGCGTTCCACGTAATTCGAGAAGGATAAAATTTTATGACGTTAAACTTTGGGCACAATATATAAAAAATTAAATATATTAAATATAAGGTGTAAAATCAGATTATAAGTTAAATAAAAATTATATCTAGTTTCCTGAGTACATTAAAAAAATTGTTTTTTGAAAGTGCATATTAAAAAAAATTGTTGAATTAATTTTGTTTTACATAAATAAATATTCTAATTTGCATAAATAATTAAAAAAAAGTGCGAGTGACGGGAATCGAACACGACTCACAATCAGTAACGTGATAACCACGGACTTAAGTGTACGTACCACGAGACGGGTTCAATTCCCGTCACTCGCACTTTTTTTAAATTATTTTTGCAAATTAGAATATTTATTCATGTAAAACAAATTTAATTCAACAATTTATTTTAATTTGTCGAGTCCACGAGACGCTCATCGTTGGTGAGACAAAGCCAGAGCGATGGATTGTTGGTCCTTGTCTGACTCATCTGTTTAGTTCTCAACTCGGTTCTTATTCGAGTAGTTCGGATATGAACCATATCACGGATTCGAACCATTTACCACGCTTTTTACCGAGCGTAACGACGTAGTTTATATACACTTTCTCAGGGGGCGCATTAGTACACGCGTCCGCTGAATCGCGGTGGCCGCTCTCATGTTTCTCTCTGCCTTGAAGGAAGAAAGAAGAAATAAAAATTCGTCCTTGTCAGCTGTGTTTTCTGCTCTTTCAAGTGCAGCAAAGTGCATTGACGAGTGTACTTTGTGTTACTATTATGAATAAGACAAACACTTGAAAATTTGCAAGATATTTTTATAAGCTTTATCAGTCAGAATAAAATATTGTTTTGAAAAAATAAAAATATAGTAGAATTATCAGAATTATACTTTATTAAACTTGCTTATCATTATTGCAAAGTAAAATACATCAAAGTTGATAGATAATATATTTATTACACTGATTTAAAAAAACAAGAGGGATTAATATGTAACGCAATACATAATCGGTTTATTATATATAATCTTTAAAAATACTTTACATTTTTATATAATAATAAAGTATCGTTCAACAGCTTCTCAAGAAATCTATGAAACAAACTCAGTTATAAATTGACAAATTAGAATTATTTGCGATATATAGTTTTACCTCTTTCACTTTTTAAATATATCACAGAATAAATTTTATACACACTCTTATTATATACAATACTCTTCTCAGTTCTCAGTTGTGAAACAACACTTGCATGTATACATGAGAAAAATTCCGAATGTTATATGTTAAATTGAGAAAATAAAAGAATTAAAAAAACTAGAGCTTAACATAATCCATTTTTTCTGCTTTTTTTTCTTCTCTTTCTTATATATTTTAATCAATTTTAATGTATTCCAAATTTGCAAATATATACGGACATTAAATCATTCACATATTAATTACATATATTAATTACATAATTATATTAATAGTATTAATTATATACATTTATAGAAAAATGTATACAATTAATATAATTATGATTGTGTAATTGATATGCACATATTAACACATAGTATTAAACAAAATCTGTGACCAACTTTTTTATCAGACCAAAGATCTGAAAGAAAATAAAACTAATTGTAAGAAATATTAGGTGTCAAACATCGGACCGAATTTATTCGTTTAACTTCATCAGAATAGCGAGATGATGTCATTAAACGTTATTGATCTATGTGTCATAAAGATTTGACATAGACCCTGACCTATTTTATTACCTATTATCATTCCTACATTATTACTACACACAGTATTAATTACACAATTAATTATAACGATATTAAATATATGTATGCATATTTTTCAAGTTTTAATATAAGGCCTTTTGATAAAAATTTCTTTAGTTACAGTACTGCCCCAAAAAAAAAGTTATCAATCATAATTCTCTCTTTATATATATTAATAATATATAAATTATAAATTTGCGAGAGAAAAAAACAGAAGGTATCATATATAGCATACACAAGAATTAAGCACTATATTAGATAATGATTTTAATAAATCATAGAACACAGAACAGAATAGAATGTTCAGTATATACTATCCAGGCACCAATATACTTCTGAGAAACATAGTAAAATAGAACAAAAGGAAAAAAAAAAAAAAAAAAAAAAAAAAAGATTAACTTGTCATTAACCACAAGTTGAAAAATATTAAACTGTATAAATTATTTAGGAATGTGCCTTGTGAATAAAACGACTAAATTACCTGTGTTTGATTACTAGTGATAAAAAACAATTACCCCTTTAAAGTATAATATAACGGTCAAATATACTTCAAAAGAAAAAAACGAGACTTTTTGAACTTTACATCTGCGGTAACTGCTCGATCGGTGTAGCAAATTTGAAGTCTTCTGGGAAGAGCTTAGGCGCACTCAAATACATTAATTTGTACGATTGTCGGATTGTGACGTCTGCGACACCAGCGATATCTCCAATTTCCTTTTGCGACCTCTTGTCCTCCGAAGCCTGTGTAGGATAAAATATCCCATGAAAATAATGAAGATTATAGTATACAGTATATTGTTTCTACGTTCTAATAAAATATATTTTACACACCTGTGACGCCATATAAATCGCTGCAGCTGCAACTGATATGGGCGATCTGCCAGGTACAATGTCAATCTCCACAGCTTTTCTGGCAATGTGTGTAGCGGCCCTCTGCACCATGTTGGGAAGACCGAGATTGGAGCAGAATCTGGACATAAAGTCGCCCGTGGTGATGAGATCGACGCTGGTTTCAAGAGCCTTGAGAATCAACTTGAAACATCGACCGATCTCCTTCTTGCTTATCTTGCTGACGGCGCAGATCTCCTTGAACGTGCGCGGCACGCCTTCCTGTCGACAGGCGATGTACAAACACGCGGAGGCGATCGCGTCGTTGGCGCGACCCTTCAAGTTCTTGCCGTCGTGCACTTGCTTGAACAACGTATTAGCTCGGTCCACAATAGTTTTCGGCAAATTAATACGATCCGCCATACCGTTGATCTCGCGAAATGCATTGAGCAGAGCTCTGTCGGAACTGCTCATCTAGAGGAATGTATATTTTTCGTAATTTTAATATCATTCATTGTGCAAAGTAGCAATAAGAGAAAAAATGTAATACTGACTGTACGTCGATTTTGATATTTGGCAGTACCAAAGCCATCAAAAGACGCAGCGCCTGTTCCTGGTCCGATCATCGTGGACAAATCTGCGCCGTTCAGAAGTGGATTCTCTGGTCCACCGACACGCGATGGATCTATTCCTGATTTCTCATTGCTGAATGTCCTCCATTCTGAACCTACATCTATCACTCTGCGACATAAAAAAATTAATGTAAGAGTATCGTTCCCCATGTAATTAGTTTTATGCTCTTATTTGTGCGCTTTTACCTATCTCCCACAACTAATCCACATTCCGAGCAAATCTGATCTCCTGCTCTGTAATCTTCTATAAGTAGGGCATCTGGATGTGCATAACAACAGATCTTGTTTGTATCGTTTCTGTAAAAAAACAAGTTTTAAAACTGAAGACTTCACGTCCACACATATAACTAAAATCAGTTTAACTTTAAATTTATGCAAGAAGCTAGTAAGCGATTGTATAAACGTAAACAAATAAGTAACTTCTTCAACGCAACCTCATCTCTAGTTGCAAACATTATTAACATATCGATGCATATTGCGGCTCTTGATTTATAAGGATATTTATTTCAGTCTAAAATCTTATCGCACTTAATTTATTCGTCTGCTGATTAAAAGTGCACTCTTGACGTGCAATAAATAAAATCTCGTACAACTATATACGTGATCTTAACCTTTACCTCAGTTCGACATCGATTACATCGAAAATGCGATTAGTTTAACAATTATTACATCGTTGATAATAATTCCTGCAAATAATTACAATTTTACACGACTTACCGTGACGAACTTGCCATATTTTCGCTGATTTTCGCATTTGCGAACACCGTCCAATCTGTCCACTATTACCACAGGTCGCAGTATAAAAACTATGCGAGATTGACGAACGCTGCTCACCGATTATACAGAGTAGAGAGCCTCATAGGAAGAGAGTGGCAAACTCGATCACGTGACCTATCTTCTGATTGGATAGAGGCGTTAGAACACGTGTTCTAAAGGTCACGTGTTCGAATTTGCCACTCTCTTCCTATGAGGCTCTCTACAGAGTCGCAGCTGATTATGCGTGACCAATCAGGAGAGACCATCCCACAACAGCCAATCACAACGCGCGTCTCAATTGCATCTCAATAAGCCCATCTAGAAACTATCTATAGTTTCGGTGCCACGCTTGGCTGCGTTCGGAAACGTCACCCGAGTGCATTCCCTCTCTTTTTATATCACTGAGAGAATAGTGATATAGAAAGAGAGGGAATGCACTCGGGTGACGTTTCCGAACGCAGCCTTGGAATTCGGAAAGCGCATATTAGGTTGAATAAGAAGAGTAAAATATTTCTATTGTGATATAAAGGAGCAAAATTTGTAAAAAAGAAGACAAAAATGTGAGTAAATATATATGAAAAATATGTTATACGATTCCATAGTAAGTGGAAAATCCCTAATTTAATTTATCTATCCGTCATAACCTTTATGCGCACAATAGAGGTACTTGGATCTAAATTAAGACAAAAATTGCGAAGCTCAAAGAACCGTGAAATTAATCAGTTGACAGCATATTAAATATCCTTATAGAAAAAAAATACACATAGCTAATCCACTGTTTACAAGCATATCTCTAAATGTTAATTATTTAATATTACTAACTGTTTACTAATAAATTGTTCTTGTGTTACAGCGAGAATTATATAGCGTAATGCACTGAGTGCCACAAAAGTCAAAGGATTCCCCTCAGCATTGCATATAGATTCCAATCTAACGTAGCAGTCTAAATCCATCAAAGATGGAAAAATCGCAGAAAATGGCCAAAGTGGCGAAGGTGAATAACAAAGCGCCTGCGGAGATACAAATCACCGCGGAGCAGCTGCTGCGCGAGGCGAAGGAGCGCGACCTTGAGATCCTGCCGCCACCGCCGAAGCAGAAGATCTCGGATCCGCACGAGCTCGCGGACTATCAGCATCGCAAACGTACGGCGTTCGAGGATATCATTCGTAAGAATCACGAATTGGATCAAGTACGCGCAATGGGAGGAATCGCAGAAGCAGATACAGCGAGCGAGATCGATCTACGAGCGTGCCCTGGAAGTGGATCATCGAAACATTGCGCTCTGGCTCAAGTACACGGAGCTGGAGATGCGCAATCGACAGGTCAATTATGCCAGAAACTTGTGGGACCGAGCGGTGACCCTGTTACCGCGAGCCAATCAATTCTGGTACAAGTACGCTTATATGGAGGAGACCTTGGAGAACATCGCTGGTGCTCGTCAAGTCTTTGAGCGATGGATGGAGTGGGAACCGGACGAACAGGCCTGGCAGACGTACATCAAGTTCGAATTGCGTTATAAAGAGATCGATCGAGCTCGACAGATCTACGAGCGCTTCGTGATGGTCCATTCCGATGTGAAACACTGGATAAAGTACGCCCGTTTCGAAGAATCGTACGGATTCATCAAGGGTGCTCGCGCGGTGTACGAAAGAGCCGTAAACTTTTACGGAGACGAGGGCCTCGACGAGAAGCTGTTCCTGGCGTTCGCCAGATTCGAGGAGGGTCAACGGGAGCACGATCGCGCCCGTATAATTTACAAGTACGCCCTCGATCACATCCCGAAGAGCAACACAGATTAGTATGTGTATATATATAATTGTATATATTGCGCGTGTGTGTGTGTGTTTGTTTGTTGCTGCTGTTGTGTGCGTATGAGAATGTATGATTACATTTGATTAAAAATATCAATATTTTTATATTTCATATTTATCATTTTTTCAATATAAAAAATGTGTAATTTGCTAAGTTTAGAGTCTAAGAAACATGAAAAAAACGAATAGAAGAATAGGAGAATAGATTATTTGATTTTTTTCTTCGTTTCCTTCCTCTCTCTTTCTATCTAACAAAATTAAATGTGAGGAGAGAAAGATAACGAAGTCTATCATATTTTCATTTGCCAAGTTGGCCACAATGTGTTTTAGAGGTTATAATCTTACACAATAATTCAGACTTTAGACTTTGAGCCACGTCAAAGAATTTCGATAAAAATAATAAGTCAACTGTTGACATTTAATTAAAGATAATTAGAGAATAGTTGCACATTAATATCTTTCTGCAGCAAGAATGGCGCGTGTTCTTGTAGGTGTAAAAAGAGTAATAGACTATGCAGTGAAGGTAAATATATATTAACTCTTTTTATATTTTATTAAAATATAATGCACAGAAAAAAAAAGATAAAACTCTTAAAATATAACAAATACTTTTCTATGATGAAATAAGATTATATATGAATGCCAGTCTTTGAATAAAGATTTATTTTAATGCATTTTTTAAACCTACTTTCTTAGATTCGTGTCAAACCAGATAAGTCTGGAGTGGTTACGGATGGCATTAAACACTCGATGAACCCTTTCGATGAGATAGCTATAGAGGAAGCAATTAGAATGAAAGAAAAGAAAATTGCCCAAGAAGTGATAGCGGTCAGCTGTGGACCGGCTCACTCTCAGGATACAATCAGGACTGCCCTTGCCATGGGTGCAGATCGTGGAATTCATGTAGAAATATCTGGCCCTGATTATCAGACATTGCAGCCCATTCACGTCTCAAAGATACTGGCAAAATTGGCGCAAGATGAAAAAGTGGATTTGATAATACTCGGTAAACAAGCCATAGATGATGATAACAATCAGACCGCACAAATGACTGCCGGTGTTCTGGATTGGCCATCTGGAACATTTTGCAGCAAGGTAATAGGACAACAACATTTCACTTTATCGTATCGATGTCTTACGCTTTCTTCTTTTTATTCAGGTTGAAAACAATAATGGTGAATTGACTGTTACACGTGAAATTGATGGTGGATTAGAGGTCATCAAGATGAAAACTCCCGCAGTGTTAAGCGCTGATCTTCGTTTGAATGAACCACGTTATGCGACTTTGCCAAATATTATGAAAGCTAAGAAAAAACCTATTAAGAAAGTTACTCCGAAAGATCTCGGAGTGGACGTAACGTCGAGAATCGAAATACTCTCGGTAGAAGATCCGCCAGTTAGACAGGCTGGTGCGATATTACCGGACGTTGACACCTTGATAAGCAAATTGAAAGAAGGCGGCCACGTTTAGCTGACTCTGTTACAGGGTAATTATAAAAATTAATAATTAATAATTAAGTATTTTTTTTTTAACTTTTTAAGCCTTGGTTTATTTTGATAACTCCTTTTGTATATAGCATAATAGTTTTGTACATTATCAGAAATTGTGTATGATATTTCAATAAATTTATACTATGCGAATGAAGAAAAAATTAAATATTTAATAATACATTACACAGATAAATACAAATTATATGAATATACATGTGCATAGTGCATACATATATGCATATACGCTTGTATATTTATATAATATATATAAAGATCTCTTTTTTGCGTTTCTTTCCAGTATTTGCCAAATAATCAATTTATTCAAAAGAAAAGAAGTGGAACATCCAATATATTTTTGAAAAACGATTATTTAAATATATACATATATATAAATGCATCATTTTTGTCTCTTCTGTAAAAGGTAACATCAATAACGATAACTATAAATATATATTATTATTATTCTATGCATCAATTTATTGCGATGCAATGCAGATATCATTAAATTAGATAGATTTAATGTCACACTTAATTGACATGTCGTAATTCTAAAATTTTCAAGAAATGTTGATAAAGTTCGTATGGAAATATTTTTCTACCGACAGAAATTCATGAATAATTTGCATCTTATCAGCTTCTCTGCACTTCTACTTTAATATATCATGTTGTAATATATGTCGCAGAGAAATATGAATATTTATATGAATATTAATCAGAAAATAGCATGTTATTTATAATATTAAACCACTTTTTAATTACTTATTTAGTGCCTTATCCAAGATTCGGCAAGAAAATGTGTCCAATCAAGACTAGTATATCATATATATATATATTAGATATTTACCAGAAATTGATATATAACATGATATATCAATAATAATATTTTGGCTAGTATTTGTGTTCTATATAATCATCATTAAGGGATAAAACTATATTTCAATACCCGTATATATAATTCTCTGAGGAAATAAATATTTTTTCAACCGTCGAGCGCTCGACTAGGTCTTTTTTTTTATCGTATTTTATATATGTCAAATATATATCTTTCCAGAACTTTTTTTTTTTTTTGATTCGTTGAATACTGTTGTTTCCATGTCATTGACATTGAGTACAGCCCTGCATAAAAATTCATTGTATCATAACAGTCTTTTGTGTATATATATATATATATATAGATTTTGTAAAATGTCTTCTCTCAACAAAAGCTAAGACTCGCGCGCAACATTTATTACATTAGAACCTTCCAATCGTATCTGCTATTGCTGGTATGAGTGATCGGTGGAAAGGGAGGAGGATGTAGCTGCCAGCCATCGATACCTTGACGCGCGGTCAAGCACGCCAGATAAGGTACCCTTTGAACTAATCTAGTTACTTCGGCGGCCGGGGGTATCCTGCCACCGGTCAACTGTCTGGTGCAAGCTGCCAGGGAAGCTGCATGCGCCACTATTAAAATATTTCCAACCGTACTCTCTATGATCTTCTTGATCAGCTCGTAACTGCGTTCGTAATACTGCGCGGCGTTCTCTTTCGGAGGGAGCTCCTTCGCCTTCACGATCGGATCGTAATCGAGATCCACGTTGAAACCCGTCTTCAGCAACTCCTCGGAAGTCATCCAGACGGGGATGCCGTTCGGATACCAGGCCAACCATTCTATCAGACCTGGCTCTACCTTGATCGGAATGTCGGACTCGAGTCCCTTTAGAATATGGGCGAGCGTCTGAACGCAACGCAACGACGGCGACGTGAAGGCAACGTCTATCTTGATACTCGACGACTTCATGGCCTCGCCTACCAAACTTGCCTGCATCTCGCCTACGGTGGTCAGCGGGCTGTCGTTCTGAAAATCCTGGATGTTCCTGGACGGCACTTCCTTGGGCATATTCAAGTCACGGCGCACATAGCAGCCGTTCGACTCGAAACAGTACGGGATCCACGTGCCAAAAGTGAAGTCCACTCTCTCGCCGTGCCGACATATGAAGATCTCTCTGGACGGTGTTTGAGGCGCTTCTGAACCTGCCATCTGTAAACATTTGGAAACGTATGTATGTATTATAAATTCATCAGTGATTATTATATGACAAAGAACAAGGTGTATTTTACAGAAATAATTACTGGCTCGTCGACGATGGGAATCCCATCGGGCGTGTCGACGGAATCGCTCGGAGACAGAACCGGAGGTGGTCTTCTGACTTTCGGCATCTCGTCCGCCTCTTCCGCGCTTTCGCTTTTATTGTCGGTGATCGGCACGGTGGTGTGCAACGTCCACGAGTCCGATTCTGCAGTCCTTTTGGTATGATTCAACGGTAAGTGGCCAGATATTCCGGTCAACCAAGAGATACCCTCTACCCAGCCGTCCGTGGACGCGCTACACGCACCTTCTGGAACGTAAATGTAATCTCCCACTCTTAATTCCAGCTCGTCGTGTTCCCGGGGCACATGGGCGTGCGTCACTTTGTGCACATGCAAATTCTGCAATCTCGAATCTCTAGAATATAATCTAAGCTCCCAGTTGGCCGGCGTGTTTGGTCTCAGTTTCTCGACCATCGAACGAAGTGGTTGAAATAAGTTGCTGGGGAACTGGTAAGCCAGCGTAAGATGCAGAGACTTTATTTGCGGTTCGGCAGTGATACCTAAAGCGGCGATTTTATTGGCATAGCGAACAGCGATGTTCTTCAGCCATTCCGCGTTTACATCCTTGACGAAGAGGCCCATAAAATTAGGCGACACGTATGTCTCCAACTCGACATGTTCATGTAATCCATCTTGATGAACCACATTCTCAAGAGCATTTACTAATTCTTCTGTGAACTCGTCGGAAGCCTACAAAGATATATGAACACTATGAAATATATATTCAAATTAAAAAATATCGAATATATAAAATATATCTTGTATTTTCTTTTCAGTCAAGTAATAATTAGAGATATCTTACATCGAAGAAGGAGACGAGTGTAATATGTGGTATAAAGCTGTGAGCACCGTTCCATCCTAGATCTTTACTCTCCGACCAAAACAGCTCGAGCTGTTCAGCTAATGATCCCGTTGGACAAGCATAGAGAACGTACTGCCGCTGTGTATCGGAATCCAAAGTTGGATCTCTCACGTGTGCCAGCAGCCAATCCGATGCCAATTGTACACCGCGATATCCTGTTGCAGCTAATGCCCTTTCCCTAAACATACATATCACGATCAATATTAAATGTAAATATGAAAATCAACAAATCGTTAATAATTAATCAGTAATAATCAGATATAAAAAAAAATATGTATCTACACTGTCGGAGGGAGAATGATATATAGACAGATAGATAAATATTTTTATCAAGAGATACGAGATAGTGACAGATTATTGTAGAGAGAAATCAACTGTCGGAAACGAATGAAAATAATTAAAAGCGACTCATTGAGAAATGTCAAAGACAGAATTTAAATAACAGAATTTAATTTTGCTCTCGATCGAGAGAGAAAGAAGGAGAATAGTGCGAAATAGCGCTATTGAAGGCTGCGTTTGACAGCTGTTTGTTTACAACGAGTAAACCACACGCGTCGACAATACGTCATATAAATGTCACGTAAACGTAATTCCATGTCACACGGCCATACGTACGCCCGGTGTTTCGGGAAACCCAGCTGCAGGAGCGTTTGCAACGGTGTCAGATGCTGTTTCGAAATTTTCGTAGGAGTCGGATTTTTCCGCGGCGGCAGCGTCGCCATGACGGTACATAACTGCGTTTACCGACGTTTATTCCTCAGGGTAGCCAATAGCCGCGCGAGCTGTCGCTGGATACGAATCCAAGACTGGGGAAAATTTTTAGAGAATTAGCCGGCTACATCGCGATCGGATCTCACTTCTCACTACGAAGAGCAAGTCGATCATCGGCAAGGAAATATAAAGGTAAAAATATCATGTATATTGTATTAAAATATTGATATTAATTGTATTTTCAAGTTGTTTGTACTGAACGTTATCAGTTATCATTGATATCAGAGATTAAATAACCATAATCTTTCGTGGAGCACGATATATCTTTCCTTTATTATCATCGAGCTTTTAAGGCTCCTGGCTCCTTGCCGACCATGTCGAAATCGTGACGTCGAGGCGAGAAAACACACGCAAAAATTTCTTAGATGCCATTTCGAAATGAAAAAATATTTCGATGAAACAGCACTTCAGATGGCTTTAGCACACTCTTAAAAAACCCCGAAAATTATCCTTTCCCCTTTATAATCAATCAACAGCTGTAAAATGTAATATTATGAAGCCCAGTCCGTCTGGTCTTTGCACATGCGCAGTCATTCCGCATGTCAAAGTCTGATATCTCGATCATTTTACAGATGTTGATTGATTATAAAGGGAAAAGGATAGTTTTCGGGGGTTTTTAAGAGTGTGCTAAAGCCATCTGAAGTGCTGTTTAATCGAAATATCTTTTCATTAAAAAATGGCATCTAAGAATTTTTAGCGTGTGCTTTCTCGC
The DNA here is from genome assembly GCF_030444845.1 of Prenolepis imparis. Lineage (NCBI taxonomy): Eukaryota > Metazoa > Arthropoda > Insecta > Hymenoptera > Formicidae > Prenolepis > Prenolepis imparis. The sequence continues at coordinate 22,547,146 of NW_028141160.1, forward strand.
CTCTGACGTCACAATCCAATATGGCCGCGGTGAGCACCCAGGAGCCTTAAAATTCAACAACTTAATTTCACAATTTTAGAAACTAAATAAATTCAGACACTGATAATTAAAGCCGATTAATTTCATCAATAAATAATTTTAAAGTTATTAAATTGATTTTAATATCTTATGAAATATTCAACGATATAAATTTAAATTTTTTTGAATATTTTTATAGTTAAAAAACTGTTAATATACTTTTTTTATGAGAAAATATATTATTGGATGCTATATAATTTTTCAATATTTGTTATTGGATTAAAATTATATTCTATCTATAAAAAATATATCAGGGGGAAGCGTGGAATATATAATTCATTAGATAATTTTTTTTACATTTTATATAATTTGTATTTCATTTTTCTTTGTTACCTCTTTTTTTTACCACGTGTTCCATAACAATTTCAACAATAAACACTCAATCGACGCGATTATTATTTAGAGTTAGTGTAAAAAAAAAAAAAAGAGAAAAAACGCAGTGACACACGTGGATTTATATATTTTTGTTTTTTTCATTCGTTACGGCATTCTGTTACAAACACTCTTCACGCTGCAATATTTCGGTACAGAAGTAATAAAAAAGTTATAATATGCGTGTGTGTATACACATATACATACACAACACACATTGTATATATATATACATATACATACATACCTCTTATTTTATGTATATATATGCTATATTCATGCCTATATACATATATATACATATGTATGTATATATATTTTTTTAATGTATATATAATATTTATATATAAAATATAGATAAAGTAACGTAATATACACGTTATTGCTCGTCTCTCATGGGATTCCTCGCTCGCGTTCGCAATTCGTACATTCTTTTTATATATATATACTATATCCTAAGAAAATCTGATTAAGACACTCACGGACCGTTCGACGAAAATTTTAGACATCGTTAAACTGCGAGATAATTTCATCGATTCGTCAAATGCATTTAATAATAAAATTTTTAATAGCTAAATTAATGAAGATTTTAAGTTACACAATTTAACGCACAAGCGTGTCTTTGAACAAATAAACATTTTATATAATCTAACTTATTGCGTATTATTAGAACAAAGATAGAGTCAAACACACATCTAAAAAGCATAAACATAAAAAACCGTAGATGCAAAGTATCCATTATAAACAAGCGAGTAATATGAATAAAATAAAAGGAGAATTTCTCATTATCTCTTTCCGTAGAATCTCATAAAGTTTTTCTTAAGTACATGCAAATGAATTCTTTTCTTCTACAATTTCTACAATTAATAATAAATTAAGAGAAATGATTTAAATAAAATTATTATTAAAAATTTTAGAGATATATAACAATATAATATTTCTGTAATAATAATACAATTATTCAAATCATCTCTCATCTTTACACATTTTAAAAGATTCGTATTTCGCTTACATCCATAAATAATATTCTATTTTATTTTATTCACATTACCATAATATCCGTATAGCGAGCTAAATTACGCTAAAGTTTACTAAATATGTAATAACAATTGCTCCTTGATATTTGACTCGAGTTTCTAATATTGCACATTTTGACATATCTGACGTCGCGACAGATTTACAATTGACGATTTACAAATTCATCAAGATTGCACCGCAACCGCACCGTATAGTCATTCGCAACAATTTTGTACAAAATTTGTACGTCTCGTACAAATGATCTATTATGAGGATCACACATCGAACATGGCAAAAATGCAATCTTAAGTCCTCTTTGCGGTAATATGTTTATTTTTATCGAGTATAGTTTATCTCTCGAATTTGCATAGCGTTTATTTTCTTTTTTTGCGCAGATTTACGAACGCTACAATATATTATTTCTGCACCACATTTAAGATATATATAGCATATCACTGTCGATATTTTGCTGGTTTAACAATCACGTATTTTCTCTTAAAGATCTAATTTCGATCCGAGGATAAATTAAAGCTGTATGTCGTGTAAGAGTAGAGATTCCGACTATTCTCCGAGAGAATAACACATTCTTTACATTATTGTTAGCACATCGCAATAAAGGATATATCTAGAATCTATTTACAACAAGTATTCAAATCGTTGAATCTTAGTTGATTCTAAGTAAAAAATGAGATTAATAACAGTGATATGAGAGACACTATATAAAATTCAGTTACATTCTTTTAACGTAGACATATCAAGCTCGAAATTGAAATTATGAGTGCAAGAATATAATCATTCATTTTTAGAGAGATTATTTTAATTTTATTGCTGAGAAAGATTCAACTTTTACATTAAAGAAAATTAAAAACAAGAAACACATGGAAGAAAAAAACTAAAAGAATTGTATTCGCGTAAATTAATATTTAATTATATTATATAAAATTAAACTGTAAGAAAATAAAGATTAATTCGTTTTAGCGCACATAATTTCAATTTCGAAAGATTTTCGTGAGACGATTCTCCTTCTTGGCGTATTTATGAAAAACAAACACACTTTTAGAACGATAAAAAATATAGATATCGAATTTTTTGCAAAATCTATGTACAACAGAATTCACATATTGGCACTAGTCGTTGGCAGAATACTCGGATTCGCAATCCTCTTAACAATGTTACAATATTTATTGTTTTGACATACATTTCGACGAAATAATATCGTTTGCACTATCTCAAACGTACAATTTCTCTTTTTAACTCGCGACTGCATCTGGCAGTTGCTCGTAACTCGTTAATGTTACAGCAAATATATTGCGATAAAGTTTAGCATTCTGATATTATTGTCATAAATTATAGTATAACGATATTCGCATTGCATGAAGCTTTGACGTAAATGTTTTCATCGACAGAAAAATTGATATTCGTAATGTGATAACGTGAACATTTATTTGACAAAAATGTATATATTTATGTTGGAAAATTTTTCTATCTTCAATGCATTACATTTTTTCTACGGATAATAAGTGCAAATTATAAGACATTTCTACCAAAAAGTATGTAGAGTATACTTTAGAATTATTGATTTTTTTAACTTTTAATAGATTGGCCATTTCTTTCGACAATTTATGTTAGGAAATATTTGGAATATACTAAATTGGAGAAAGATAAATTTTAACGTATTAATTATATTTTGTTTAAACACACATTTTCATTCATACGTGATTCACTTGTGATTCTATTAAACGCTTCAAATATAAAAAAAAAAAAAATTAATACGCACCACTAGCATGCGCAATATGTAAGAAAAGTCGATAATTCAAGGATTAATTAAAGAGAAACTGCCTTTCTCCGTTGGCAGTTTCTGGTTCCGATCATATATATATTAGGGTGGTCGTTAAATGGAAGATCATGTTGGATGGTCATAAATCAGCTCCAAATTTAGAAAAAATGATTCTCTAATTTTTTCAGATTTTTATTTTCAGCCCTGAGTCTCCCTGTTTGCACGTGAAATACCTAAAACAAAAGCCCAATGTATCATCAGGACTACCAATACAAGAAAATAAGCTGTATTAAAAAAGAATACAAAAAAAATTATATCTTCAACAAAAAAAAATCAATGGAAAATAATAAATTAATCGATATATTGATCACTCCGTAAAATAATAATTTAAATTTTTTCACTCGATTTGTGTGTAGTATAACACACGCAACTCGAGTGAAATACCTCATATACGATGTTTTACTATTTTCACGGCAATGAAACGTATTTCATAAAATGTCGCTATTTTAGACTAAAACTAACTTAAATAAATATTTTTTAAATGAAAAAGAAAATTACGTGCCAACAGGGAGACTCAGGGCTCAAAATAAAAATCTGAAAAAATTAGAGATTTTTTTTTTTACATTTAAAGCCGATTTACGACTATCCAACATTAAAATTCTGAAAACCCATATAAGGACCACCCTAATATATATATATTACACGATAATGCAATACAAAAAAAATATAATAGATTTTCCATATATAATAAAGCATTTCCATAATGATGTGCATTAGTATTTAGTGAACGTGATATCTTTAAAGACTATAAAGAGGGGGAGAGAGGATACGCTGTTAAATAACAGTGCTACAATAAATACGAAACGAATTTAATTACAAAATTTATAAAAACATCTGTCACGAAATGTTGAAAACAGAGAGCATATTACGCTCATTTTTATACATATATTATAAAAAATAGAGTGTCTCAAAATATCATAAAAATTTAGATCTTGATTCTATTATAGTGCAATTTGCTGTAATAATTTATTTGGATTATTTTCGGTATATATGCAAGTAAACTCTCACAGAAATAATTGGAAAAATTCTATACGGCAAATTAATTCATTATTATATGTCGAAAGACAAAACGACTGTCTAAATGGATGTTGAATTTGTATGCGGTGTCAGTCTCACATAATTGGCAGTGAGTATTCTCGGAATACGTTACTGAAGTCCATCTCAGAAGAAAGGCATTTTTCATTCCGATCATTTGGATATATTTATAGGTACAATTAGGAGTATTTTATTTACGATAGCGATTATAATCTTATAATCAGATATATACTTTCTATGAAGTTCAGCACTCGATCTTTCTATTCTTTTTAAAAATCGCTCCTCTCGTCTCGTTATCAATTAAATTTCGCATTCATCTTTACATTATCTTTTATATTAATTATTTTTTCTAGCGTGAGAAATGCGTAAATATCAATTTCGTCGATCCTTTTCTTACCAATCGCAGTTTCTCCCAAAAACGAAAGTACGAAGGGGGGCGAAGAATCCCAGTTTGCGATGAATCGTAAGTCGCTCTGATCCGCTCGAAAAAATTCCGCGATTTTTTATCCGTCCCGATTATTTATCCCGGGCATGCAAAAATATCGCGAGTCCATATTCCGAGTCGTTTCCGTCATTCGTTTCCAAGCGCGACGATTTCCGCCCGTAGCACAAAAACGAGAGGCTTAAACTACTACTACTACTTTCGTCGTCGAAAAATCCCGGTGTCATTCCCGATCCTTGCTAAGATCGGACGGCAGGTCGCCGCAGGTGGACAACGCCGTCGTCGTCGCCGTCGTTGTCGTCGTCGTGGGCGACCTGGAGGTCATCCTGGAGGTCACCGGTAAGGACAACCCCGCCGCGCTCATCGCGACGTTCAGCGGTATCGTGATAAACGGTTGGCTCGATTGTGACGAGTTTGTCACCGATGTCACCGTACCTATAAGGGAAGTTACAAGGAAAAAGAACGCGAATGAGATATACTCCAGCTATTTTTTTCACGATTTTTTTTACTTTCGACGAAATTCGCGCGAAAAAATCCATGCAAAATTATAAACAAAATTACGCCGAGAGTAATTTCTGATTTATTATCTCTTATTTTTCTCCTCTTCATATTAAAAAAATATTTATATATATAAGACGCTGTACATTTATTTTAATGCTATATAATGCGACTAGTTTGCGTTATGCAATCTCATTAGTCATAATCTACGCGATTATCTCTGGGGATAATTTAGCGGTGAATCAGATGAGCTGAGAGAAGCGCGCGAGCGATTTCCAAGCGAATCCGTCGAGCTTCCCTAGAACCGACTTCTCAAATTGTGTTCCAAATCCTTCGCGTAACGGCATTTCGAAATGAGTACGAGCGCGATAAATTGCGTAAAAATCTCGTACGTTTCTTCGCAGCGGCAAAGAGAGACAGAGAGAGAGAAACCTACCTCCGTCTTGAGATATTTGCACCGGTTGCCCGTTTTGTCCTATGCCGAGCAAGACCCCTGGACTGGGCGAATAAATGACACTCTGAGGCATCTGGTACATAATCCCTGCAGAGAACGAAGGCACATTTCCTAGGAAATCAAAGAGGAATTGAGTGTGTGTGTGTGTGAGAGAGAAAGAGAATGGCATCTAAATGTGATGATTGATGATAGAAGGTGAAATTTATCTCGAGGAAAAAATCATCGAAATTCGCGAACGATTTTTTGAATATAATTTTTAAATATTTTAATTATTATATTATATTTAAAATTATTATATTTTAAATATTTTATAATTCCAACGCGAGATAAACTCTTCCCCAGAGGACAATTAGTGCGTTGAATAGAACCTAGTGGGGAATAAAGGAATGTAAGATGTAGAAAGAGAGATACTCTGCATTATATATATTTCCCTTATTTGTATCGAAATTGCGAAATCCGTCATTCGACATAACGTTAAACTCGTTTTCTCTCTCTATGTTGGTTACAGATGTTATATATGAGAAAAACTTAGGAATGACGGTCGAGCCACTCGAGACTTCAATCCATCCGGACCACCCAGGTGCGAATCTGCGTTCTGATTCACCGAATCTCCGGCGATTATACATAAATTACTCCATATGTATATATTTATCGGAAAAATACGGTAAGTTTTCAAGGAACGAATCGCCGGCGCGAAAATAATTATTAAAAAAAAAAAAAACAATTGTAATCTCTCTTCTCCACGAGGGATAATTCTCGATACTCTTCAAACCGAATATTGACTTGCGATATATAACACCATTTTTATATAGAGCCTCTCGAGAGAGATCCGTATTCCGATAACAAGTATTTAATCCAACAAGATGTGCAAACTTGAAAGGATTAGCGAGTTAGCGTGTTAGTAGAGCAAACATTTCCTTACATATTCAACTACTAGGATCTATTAGTCTTCAAAAAAAGTCATTAAAATACATATTTCTCTCTTTACGCGTTAGTGCTCGTCAAGTCGGTGTGAAGATCTTCTGTTAGAAGCGCATCCAAAAACTGTCTCGAAAACAATCGTAGAGTGCAGTATGTGTACATATACATGTATATACACACATATACACACACATAGGAGGAGAAAACAAATCGCAATGTCTCTCGCGTACGCTTTCTGCATTCGAACGAGCAAACGCTCCTAATTAAAGGCGACTCGAACGTCCATCCTCCATTCGCTCATGATAATGGGACCTCTCGCGCGTACCTTCGTTATACCGGAGGGATGTATTATACATTCGTCGCTCTCTCGCGGAATATACCGAAGGGGGGAGGAAAGGGGGGGGGGGGACCATAACGACCGGTGGGATTATTATCGAATTGGAACGAGGGGGGAGAGACCCCGAGACGAGAGAGCGCGCGAGAGGAAAAACGCGAGTCGGGTCGCGAGTCTCCTCGTCGGTCGTCGGCGACATAGAATGGCATCCACGCGACAACATTAGCATCGATATTTATGTGTACACCTGCAACCGTTCCGCGGCGCGGCTTTCGACCGGATCCTACTTCCCAGTTAGGCATCGCGGTTGTCGTCTAAGTTTGGTCATCGTCGGCGACTCCTTACGGGCTCCCTACACGGATAACCCCGTCATCGCTCGCACGCCTTTCGCATTTTAAGTGTTCTTCCTCCCTCCCCCACTCCCACCCCTCCTCGCGTTCTCCTCCACCACCTCTTTTATCTCTCTCCCACCTTTTTCTCACGCTTCGTTCCTTATTCTGTCTCCCTGTCGGCGTGGATATATGTTTACCTGTCTACTCTGTCTACTATCTCGCTCGTCCCGACCAGCTGTTCATTATCAGCCGCGCGATGATGAGGTCAAGCGCGACGCAAATGGTATCGGCGACAATTGAACGTGATTAGCATCTAATAACGCGAAGAAGGGGGGAGGAATGGGGGGCAAAGGGAGAAAGAGGCGCGAACCTCGGACCTATTAACGCGCTTCCGTTCTTTCTTATTATAATTTATCCCTTAATAGATTGATTAGTCCGTGAGACAAGTAATTTTCATTTTTTTTTCGAAGCGAGAAGGATACGTTGATAACATGCGTTGAGGTTTGTAAATGAGTTCTATGTTATGATTCTATAAAGTTTCTCGTTATACGTGGAAGGTCTATTTCTTCATTTGTGAAAGGTATATATATGTATATATCATCACGGTCGCATGAATAAACAGAAAATCGACGTAACCGCAGAACTTAATCTAACTAGAACCTCGACAGAACTTAATCTAGCTACAAACTCGGGCATAATAATTACGCCTGCGTGAATAATACGTGTTTTTTTTTATCCCGCGATAATGTGAGTGATATTCGAGTCCTTCGTTTCTTTCGCGAAAAGGAAACCACGTAAACCTCGTCAATAAAAAAATAATAAAAAATAAAACAAAAACTATGAATGTGCAATCTAATTAGAAAATATGAATGCCCGGTTTTTATATTCAACGCACATTTTTCTATCGAATGTTGAGATAAGATATTTTTATCGAAGCATACGCGGAATATATTAATTTAAAAAAATTGCATATATCTATTTCGACGACAATCTTCACTTTTATCGAGTTTTTAATTTCCTGAATCTTGAATATTTTTTTCGAAACTCTTTTTAGATGTTTTATATTTAGTTCTATTCAAAATCGGATAGATAAACTTTTCGCTCTCTTTGATTAATCATAAGAGTTCATATAATATTTAAAACGCCATACAATATCCTTAATTTAAAAAAAAAAAAAAGAAATATATATGTATAGAGTGTTTTATATGTATATTTTCTATATATTTTTATAGGAGAGATTCAGTGAGAAGCTTCTCGAATTCTAATCCAAACACGGCTCTTCGACAATTCTCGCTATAGTAACCGCGCATGATGAGACTCACCCGTGTGATTATTCTTGAGAGGATCCTTGGCGTCCCCGTCGCTGGTGTCGCCGTCGCTCTCGTTGGCGCAAATGTCAGATCTAGGTGATCCGCCTTCCTCCTGAAACCAGGAAAAGCGTATGTGAGTAACCGAAAATACTCGTGAATTTTAGGAGGCCGGTAGAGAAGGGGGACAGGACTGATAACAGGGTCACATCTTTCTTACGCAGCGACAAATCGGTACCGGACAACGAGCAAAGAAACGAGAAACAAGGAGAGAGAAGAGTACTTATCAAACGTACGTACTTATGTACGTATCTACCTACCTACCTACCTACCAACCTACCTACCTACCTACCTACCTAGCGGACAGAGAGAGATGCGCGAGCTCTTGTCGGCGCTCCTTATATGGCCACATCTCTCTCGCAGACTCCACTCGCGCGCGATGCACTCGCGGAGGAGAAGAGATTCTCGCGACCCTCGGGCGGGAAATTTTCTTCCCTTAGCGCTTCCTTCTCCTTCCCTTCGCGAATACCTTTACGCGGAGAATCCGCGGCTTTTGCAGTAACAATCGTACGATGTACTTTATCTGAGATATCTTCACCTATATTTCGTTCACTTAAATATAATGATCACGATTTAATTTTTATTTAGAAACTAATTGCTATACATTTATTTGCATTTTGCAAATATTACATGCACATTACAAGTAATTTCAATTTTTTCTTAAATAAAAGAAATATAGCATTTCTTTGAAAAAATTATAAATATTTTTTTATTATTTTTATTTCTAAATAACATTTTCAGTAACACGTATACATAAAGCTATACGTAAAGAGAGATAGAAAGAAAGAGAGAGTTCGGAAAAGATTAGTTTCCTCAATTGTATTCCATTGTTAAAAGCAGTTTTCTCGATTTAAACGGGGGCGCACGTTTCCCACCTCGCAATTTATGCCAATTACCGTTTGATTCGGCAAAACGGTCGACGATATACACACGTGCGGGAATTATTATCCGCGAGAGAGAAAGAGAGAGAGAGAGAGAGGCCTGGAGAACGCGCGGTACCAATTGGAAAGCTCGAAAAGCCGGAGCACGCACGTTCGCTTCCGACTACCGCTGGTTCACGTACCCGGCTCCCTTTCCTCCCCTTCTCACCCCTCCGCTGTTTTACCGCGAGCGGGTGTACGTGTGTACGTGTAGAGAAGGCGCGACAAAAAGCAACATTCCTGACTCTTAAGTCGGACTCTATATAAGTGTTTGCCATCGCGAACATTGCCTGTATATGGCGACAACCGGGCTTTGACAAAGGTGACCGTATATGGAACTCCGCTTCCATCTTTCGTGCGTGCGTGCGTACGTCTCTCCTTCTCTCTCTCTTTCTCATATATGTGAAAATATCTCTGCAAGTCTCCCTCTCTGTCTCTCTCGTTTCTGCCCCTCTCTCGTTGCGTGTCTCGCGCGAGAAGCGATACACCTGGATGCGCGCCTTCTTCGTCTGCAACCCCGATAAACGTCCACAGCGCCGTTCTTGTGCCGTTAAATCATCAATCGTGCCTCGACCCCGCGGTAGCGAAAGCTCCACGCGTGTTTCCGGCCACCGGGGTTACGCGAGTGTTCGTTAGAATAACAATTTTAGCAGTATATCTATACTAATCGATCTCTCTAACAAGCTATAGGGACTGAAATTTGTTATCAACATACTTGTCAATTTTTTCTTTGTCTCTTTGGAGAACGATTTCAGGCCGAATAAGGGCGTTTGACGAAGAAAAATAAAGAAATTTCTCATAAAATGCGTGTCGTTCTTATATAGGTATGCTATCTTGAATTGCGTTTCTTACCCTTGGATTTCTACTTCCGCTTTTTGCTGGTTCACGCTTTCTTTAACAAATGCGTCAGGTGTTCGATCTTACTACTTAATTTTACTCTTAAATATCGTAACAATTTCAAGATTAGTTAATTTATTTTTCCCTTAGTCCCTTTCCAAGATGTCTACTCGAATCTTGCAAAAAATTCCCTTAAAATTCCCTGATTTTTTATTCAAAATTTCAGATATAAATTAGAGAATTTTTAGATGCAACTTTGAAATAAGAATCTAATTATTGTGCGCTTTTTATTGCATTTTTAAATTATAAGTTTACGAAGAAAAATATGAACTATGAGAAACTTGAGTTTCGAATGTTATTTGAAAGAGTAATGAAAAAAAATTGAATAACTTTTATAAGGAAAATATTTTTCTTCATATAATATTTTCATTCTTTTATTAACAAGACTTACAATAAAAAGATTGTGCACTGCAAACTTGAACTGAATTAAATGCAGATGCATATCTCGTATCATTTTATTAAATCTTGCTCGATTGCTTGCGACAGAAATATTGAAACATATATCTTTTTTAGAGTGCCAATAAAATTCTATGAAAATTCCTTGATTTCTCTTTGAAAAAAAACCCACCCCTGAAAATTTTAGGTTTTCTAGATTTTTCTTAGAAAGTAGACACCCTGCTTTAGTAAGTTGCATAAGTTTGACAAGACAAAACAAGTCAAATAAAGATAAAATAAGCGCCATATCGATTGACATATAAAATGAGAGATCCTGAAGACATTCAACGCATCAACATTGTTTTATATTTCGGGATACATAATATTTTCGTAATCTGCATTATAATAAACGCTTTGTGTGCTATATTATTACACGCTATGTGTGCTAAAAAAGTATAAGAACTATTTGCGTTCACCGCGTATGTGTGTGTAACGAGAACTAAATAATAACACATCTGGCACTTTATTTCGATATTATATATCCAAGTTATGAAACCACGAAAATTAAGCGCCAAGATCGATTATTGCCGATATTCTTAATATGTATATATGTATATATATCGTTCTATCATTATTATTATTATAGCTAATTGGTAGAAGAGTACATTAAGAGAATAGCCGAATTGTGTTATTAAAGAGATATCCAGATTATTTTCCTATTCGAGATTGGAGAACGCAAGACCTACCTTGCCCGCTTCTTCCTCCCGTTTCATCTCCAAACTTGCGAACGATGTTGCAGTTATTTTCGAGATTGTGTCACGCGATAATGATACTCGGATATAACTTACACGCTGCTTCTAACGCACCATTAGAAATAAAGGAATCCCTAACGCGCACCGCGGAATGTTTTCGGACCTCTAAATATATCCCGAACCAGATTGTCAAAAATAGGCATATATATTCCGCCCCGCTGCCTGAAACGCGAAATAAGACTCTAACATCTCTTCGTAGCCCGAAATCCCTTATTACGGGAGACTTTATTGCGACGAGCTCTCGTGCGTCTCGACAAAGGCCGAGAAAAATGTTCATGTTGATTTAACGAAAAAAAAAAATGTCAAAAATGTGGAACTATTTCTCGACACGATTAAACGCATTTTTCTTCAATTATCAATAATTAATCAAAAATAGCGATGTATATCTATATAAAAAAAATTATATATCGCGCGTAAAATATTTTTTTTTCAATCTTTTAATACTCCGTAAAAATTACTATTCATTTTTAAATTAAAGCGTATCGTTTTTTATTATCGTTCGACTCGATAAAGATTTCTTTTCTTTTTAAAAATTATCTAATTTAACACGATTTGCAAAAGAAAAGAATAGAGGATCTTTAAAATACCTACCTGACTCGCGAGAGTGAAAAATATGATATACATGATAACACATTTGAACACAATGAGAGAGAATCTATCAGCAGAGAATCAAAGTGACAAGGTTCGCACGACTACAGGGACTATATTGTCGAAGAAGACGAAGGTATATATATACGTGTGTGCATCTCTCTGTGTATGTGTCTGTATCTGTGCGTGCCGTGTACATATATATACTATACGTAAAAATATATAAATATTATCACAGTATTTTTACAGAGTCGCTATATGCTCTATATGTACACAAATACTATAAGATACAAGACTAATCATTGTAAAAAAGCCGCCATTATTCGCAGATATCGATTAAAAATCATATAATTAATATTATTATTATTATTATTTGTACTCTCTGCATGCCGACGCGCGCGGGAATAGATTACATCTCTTTTTTTTTCTCTTTTTATATACATATCTATTTGTGATCGCGAGGCCCTCCTCTTGTCTCTCTCGGGGCTCTCCATTCCCGCCTTTTATTTATTTTTTTTCCCCTCTTATCTCCTCCGTTTCTCTTTTCCGAATACAACGATATGGTATAAAAATCAACAAACAATACATACACACATATACGCATGCACAATGCCGATGGTGTCGCTGCATAAAGGAAATGGGGGAAGGGGAGGGGAGGGGAGAAGGGTCTAAATACTAACTACTTATTCTACGAGAAAAAGACAATCTCCAAGTAAAACTACGCATGCCACAGTAGCGGTACACAACACATTATACAGAAAAAAAAGAAACAATGGACGAGACACAACGATATGCTAATAAAAAAAGGAAAAAGAAAAAATGCGCAACAATACTAAGCGTGCATCGCCGGATTCGCACCCACGCCACCGATCCGATGGATGAAACATGATTTCAAGAGAGAGACAGATCGAAGCTCGTCGCTTCTTCGTGAGAGAACCCGTTCAAGAATCGATCGCCCGTCGATCTCATCGAGACGCAAAATAAGGTACACGATATGAAAAAGGATACCGATATCCGTCTGCGACTTACAAATAACAATGTGTTTTCTAATAAATAAAAAAATACCGACGTCTACATCAATAAATATTATTTAAGTTAAATAAAAGAAAATAAAAGAAAAAAAGAGAGCTGCTGGACGAATGAGTGTTAACAGAGTATATTCGGTACTCTATTATTACTCACGTATAATTCATCACATACGACGCTACGCTTTATATAATATATATGTATATATATATCTATACCTACGATATAATTAATTAATTAATAATAATATCTTTTCTTTTCTCGCATTCTCGAATATCTTTCTATTTCGTTCACGACGTGACTCCCGCCGATACATATCGTCCTTTAGCTAAGCGCATCCGAGCTTTGGAGAGAGCTTTGCCTAACGAGAGCATCATACGAATTTACCCGCAACGAGACGAAATATCTTACAAAATTTGCTCGAGATTTAGCCGATGATTCGGTTACGATTCGCTCTGGAAGAAACGCTAATGACGGACCCGCGTTTCTTTCATGTTCCTTCCATTATGCCTAATCTTTTCGCATCTCAACAACAGCGTAAATCGTGTTTTCACCCTTCTGTCGCGCACGTGAGAGCGCAATACTTTATCGAGATTCACCGATATACGCGCGATATAAAAAAAAGTAAAAATATATATGTATACATATGTTTTACGTATATATATTTAAGTAAAAATGGATCGAGAGATTGGACTAGATTTTTTTCGCGCGTGAAATCGGTCGTAGATATTAATATTATTATGTAACAGACCGACATTAAAAAATACTTGATTGTAAGAGAATCGATTACCCTCTCTTTCGCGTCATAGAATTTGATAAATACAATAATGCAATAGCATTGCATATTCGCCGAAACAATGTAGTTCCAAAAGAGAAATTCCATCAATATAAATATAAAATAATCACGAGGACAAATTTAATTATTAAAAATTAATATCTAAATATAAAAAGATTACAATGTCCAAACATAAATACACAAAAATATCGAGTATCTCATATTTACTATATGCAAAAATTCGAAAATTCGCGAATTAAATCGAAATTTGACCCGAATAATATATTTGCGTATCGCCGCGCGATATCTCGCAGGAAATTAATCATCGTTGTTTTCCTTGTACACAGCATAAATTGCACAAACTTCCTTACGAGCCGCCGACTCGTGAGAGTAACGGTTATTATTCCCGTCTTAAACCTCGTCGAACAGAACCTACCTAAGGGTATCGGCGCGAGATAAGCGTCTCTCCCGAGTCTACGCTCGGATTCACGGGCGAATCGACGAACGAATCTAAAGAATAAAAAAATAAAAAAAACACTTGTGAAAAATGCCATCTCAATACGTGAAATGCGACGACAACGGAGGGAACGGAATGCGTATATGTAAGGGTCGACGAGCGCGTACTACCGTTGGGGGTGCGAGTGCGACATGTGGGGATGATAGGCGGCGTGATGGGGCGGCAGGGGCGAGGGGCAGGATTGCTGATAGGGGCCTCCGGCGAGCATCGGGCCCGGACTCGAGCAGGGCACCAGGTGCGAGCTCGGCGAGGCGGCCGCCGCCGCCGCCGCCGCTGCGTGCGCATGCGCTATGAGGTGCGCGTGCTGCGCGTGCGAGGGTGGCCCGTGCTGGGAGCCGGGCGGCGGCGGCGGGGGCCCGGGATGGGGCCCCGTGTTCGGGCCACCGCCTGGCCCGCCACCGGGATACCCCGTGTGCAGCGAGCCACCGTGCGGCGAGCCGTACACCAATTGCCTTACTTTCTGCTCGTCGTCGGCAATGTTGTACGTCAGCTCGGTCTCCTCGAAGCCGGTGGCCGACATCCTCTGGTCGCCCGACGAGCCGGACGGCGGCGGGTCCGGGCTGTTGAGGCACGTCTGGATCAGGGCCTTGCCGGCCTCGCTCGTGATCATCGGCTGGAGCTTCCGCGTCGCGAACGTGTACACGTGGCCGGTCTCGCTCGCGACCAGCAGCATCACCTGCGTGCCGGTTAGCGTCGACAGCTCGTACGCCTGCGAGTGGTTAATTCCGAGAAGCAGATTAATTTATTATTTCATAAATCGCAGATTAGATCATTTAAACTGTTTGTACTGATAATAGACTTGTTTGCAGAAATTCTCAAGCTTTTCATCTTGTTGCCTTCTCTTCTAGAAGAGCTAAAGTGAATTAAGAGAGTCCATTTTTTCCACTTAGAATTTTAAATAAAATTTTAATTGTTATCATACAATTCCTATATATTAAAATTTAATTCATCGATCGAATAAAAACGTATCTGATAAATAGATTTGATAGACTTTAACTCTGACATATAAATTGAAAAAAATAGCATCGATATATAAAAGCTACTATGCAAGAAATTTTTCTTCCTCGATGCATTTTACAACGAAAAAATTATTATAGCATTTTAGGCTGATGATCAAAATGTGAATTAAATATTTATGTGAAAAGTGGGCTTTCGAATTAAAAGAAACGCTATGCGCGCAAAAGAAATTTAACCGTGTTATAGGCCATTTATATAGATAGTATCGCACGATCAGATAAATCTTTCAACGGTATAATCATCAGGTGATGTATTTCGCATAAAATATGTATATAAACATAATTTACATGTACGCATGTACATGCAACATAATTTGTAACATTATTTGTAAATCTTTAGGGTAGAATCGTCTAATTTTTTTAAAAATACATATAGATATATGTATATGTAGAAAAGTGGAAGAATTATTATCGATATCTCATTTTCCTTCATATATATAAATAATTTTTCTAAAATTATCATATTTGTCGAAAATATTAAATAGTAAATATATTATCTACACACTCTATACTCTAACATTGTCGCATTCAACAAAGTGCGAAAATGAGAAGAATCTTGATGATCAAAGATGTACATAATTTGTTAAATATTATGTTTCAAATATATTAAATTATGATATGCTTAATTAAAAGAAAATATAAATTATATATTAAATTTATGTCAAAGACTCTGATATTAATATGCTGTAAATAACGGTGATATTTAATCACATTTACATTTATATATATATATATAAATAATGTATTGTATTCTTATTCTTTGTAATGCAAATACATTTCAAGACTTTTGTAATGCCAATGAAAATTTAATGTTCAGTTTGTTTGCGATAAATCGATTAATTATCTTCAACTTGAATATACATGTATAGTCGAATAACGGAACATCGTTTTACGCATAATAATGCTCTCTCTGATTTCATTATAAGTCGATGTTATCTGTAAACATATGATCCTACGCAAAAAAGGATCTTACATCGATCATGCTATCATGCGTACTATCTTGTTAATGATTAGAAAACACGTATATAAACATGTGTGACAATAGTTGCTCGCATAACTAAAGTCAAAAATTTGTGAAAAAAATAATTTCATATTTTTTAGCAAATTTAAAATAATTATAAAGCCTAATATTCGTCTATAAAAAGATATAAGGTCAATTGTAAAATATATAAACCAGCATTGACAATATTAAATTATCATGAATTTTATGAAACTTAATCATGATTAAATATAAATAATTGGAATATGCATCATCGCGATGTAGTGTCTTATCACAAAAAACAGATGTGGCATATCTGTAGGTTTATGTGCGCGATATGCTTTTCAAATATTTTTTTTTTAACCTTCCTCACACGAAATATGTATAACTCATCGAAATCTTTTCGTCAAACAGATGAGTCATTTATTAAATCGCGGTTTTTATTAAAAGTAATCTGGATCGCCTCGACAATTAAAAACATAAATTCGGATTCTTAATTAAAGTCTGAAAATTAAAGGTAAAATATATAAAATACTTCGACATGTTCTTTGTGGACATAATCTTAATCAAACCTTTAATCAAACATGAGATCATGAACATTGAATTTATCACTTCCGGAACGATGCGGATTGTTTTATAATTTAAAATCTTTCTCTCTTTCTCAAACGATATAACTTTACTTATTTCGTTTTTTTTTTTTTTTTTTTGGGGGGGGGATTTTATATGCTGCCGCGTTCTAAATTAATGTGTTATAACTTTATTTATGGGAAAATTATTTTATATATATTTTAATGTAATCTCGATTGAAAAATTTAATATTTTACAAATAGTAAGTAAAAAAAGGCAAAAATTTGAATTTTTTCAAGCAATTACTAATGTAATTTATGCGATATATAATTCGGCAGTATTAACACATATCTCACTTAAATGCATCATGATTATTTACAAATTTGATGTCGTTAAAATATATACAAATTATAAACATGAAAAATATTGTAGAATTATTCAATTACCAAATGCCTTTATTACGCAAGAATAAGTTTTTATTTCATTCTTCACTAAAGAGAAGAAAAAGATATTTGTTTAGAATAGTAAAGAACATAAACCCAAAAGCAGCAAGGATGAGATACCAGATTGGAGATACGAAAGATAATTAATAGTCGCCTTTTTTGTAAATAAACAATTTCATTTAAATCTAATCGGTTTGCAAAAAATACATGTTACATTTTTATTCGGATTTTCTTTTAAGATATTTTAAGATATATATTTTAGAAGAATTAGATAAAAATATATATCACGGTGATAATTTGACTTTTGTGATAGTTTATGTAAATATGTTAACAAGATAATGGGAAAGAGAGAGAAAGAAAGAATTATTGTAGGAAAATTAACAAAAAAATACATAATAGTTAAGAAATAAAAAGTATAAGAGAGAATAAAAAAAATTTCAAAGAAAATCTTCTCAAAACGTTAATTAGCAGAATAATGTGGCAAAAAAGAGAAAGGAAGAAAGAGATCCGGTACCTTATCCAGAATATTTAAATTTAATAAAAAAAAAAGTTCTAATTAATTAATAAAAATTAACACAATTGGTACACAAATAATTTTAAAACCATAAATCCTCAATTTTCGTTCGCGAAATTTAAAGACATGTCGGTGCAAAAATAATTTTTCTTTAAATACAGTCTCGTAATAATAAATTTTTATTATATTTTACTTATGCAATCCACCAATCAATCTATAATCACATTAGTCACTCGTCACATACATACGCTGAGAAAAAAATACTGTTGAATCAACAACATTTTTGTAGTTAAATTTTATTTTATTAATTCAATGATACTGACGTATTTGATTAGATTAATAATATCATTGAATTAATAAAATAAAATTTAACTACAAAAATGTTGTTGATTCAACAGTATTTTTTTCTCAGTGTATATATTATTACGACACGCGTTTCGATTAGATTCAGATAGCGTGAAAATTATCTCTGTATTTACTTTTAGCCACGGCAAAATGCAACGATGTAGGCAATCTCACCGTTCATATACGTATATGCATCCAAAAATGAACTAAATCCGCATAATTATTCTTTATCCCTGACTGAATTCGCGCGCGTCAGATTTTAATCGCGGTCCATTTCGCGCGCGTAGGTAGGATTCGATGGAGCAATACAATAATATCATCGCGCGCCGACTGAAATCTCCGGATTAAGAAACTCGAGAAGAAACTCGTCTCTTTTAAATTGCAGTCCAATCTTCGTGTCCCCGATAGAAAAACACAAAGCTAATCAGAGTGAACGCGACCCTAGCGAGTGGCGCGTAATAGCGCTGTCACTCGAAGGTCTCGTCGCGGTGTCTGATATGAATCAGAAATCGGAGAACCGTGCAAAAAGGAAACGTTTGATAACTCCAGTTGTTGCTCTTGTCAGTTTCGATACTATTTTTATAGAGCTTAATATATGTATACTTTCTCTCTCGTAACGTAAGTTAGACACGGTCCAATCGACACCGACATATATCATTTATATATAATTATTATTTATAAATTTATATATATATATATATTTATAATTATAATTGTATTATATATATATATATATATATATATATATATATATATATGTATATATGTATATATATACATATGTGTATACAAACCTTCTTCATGATGCCGGTCTTCCTCTTGGAGAACGTGGTGTACCGCCTGAGCTTGTTGTCGATGTACTCCATTTTAATTTTCACGCGACCCTTGGTCTTCTTGCCGTTGGAGGGTGGCGACTTCTTGGGCTGGCCGAGATTGGTGAAGGACTCTTCGAGATTGTCGGGGACGCAGTCGGCACCGGGGATGCCGGACATGCTCTGCGAGAGTGCCTGCTGCCTCGCATTACCGGCGTCGTCGCCGTAGCAGACGTCGGAGGAGGTCGGGCGCTTGATGCCCCGGGTCTGGACGGGGCCCGGGACGCCTGGCGTCGCGGCGCCCGCCTGCGCCATCATGGTGGCGCCACCGCGGCCCATTTGAGAGGCCGCCGCGGCGAGCTGGGACGTGGACGTGGGTCGGCCTCCGTAGATGGTCTCCGCGCCGGTCTCGCCCCCGATCATCCCCATGTAACCGAGGCTCGTGTAACGACCGTCTCGTCCGCCGCTAGGGTTGTCCATCGCGGCGTCGGCGCGCACATTTAATCCCTTCCCCACGACGGCGGCGCGTCCTCCTCGCGGCCACGGGATCGCGTGCGGAAAGTC
Organism: Prenolepis imparis; assembly: GCF_030444845.1. Classification (NCBI taxonomy): domain Eukaryota; kingdom Metazoa; phylum Arthropoda; class Insecta; order Hymenoptera; family Formicidae; genus Prenolepis; species Prenolepis imparis. Next base: position 22,566,983 of record NW_028141160.1, read on the forward strand.
TCGGCGCAGGGACGACGTCTCCCACGTGATCGATCATCTAGAGGTACACGGGACACAAGAGCAACGCGCACCGCACGAGCGCTCCCCGCGAACTGAATGCGCGCGCCGCGACGAGTATCGTAACTTGACCTACGTCGGAGAGGCGAGAGATGCCTCCGCTCCGCGTGTGTCGGCCGTCGGCTGGCGCTCGACCCCCACCGCTGCGACTCGCTGTATCACGACGCCGCGAAAAACTAGTCCTCGGTAGCTATACGGACGCGCCCGGATGGCGATTCGCCCCGAAATCGGCCTCGAAAAATCGCCACTCGATCCCGGATGACGGATCCACTGGCGGATCGTCCGGGCGTTCGTTCGTACCAAAGATATTTCGCCCCGAAAACGGACGCGCAGTGGTACAACGCGCGACGAGAGGGCGTCCCCGGCTGCCATATTTAGAAGTAGACGTTACCATATTAGGGAAAGTTTGCCAAATATGGTGAACAGAGGTGGTCCTTCCTTTTCGAATAATCGCACGGCGCGCCGCGCCGAAACACCAATCCAACCGACAGTAGCCGCTTCCTGCACGCCTTTCCGACCCCCTCTGACCCGCGAATCCCCCTGTATACTCTACTCTCCCATCTATGTATGTACGTACGTGATCGCGGCGCTTCCGACTTTTATTCTACATTCTACGTCGCGACATTAATTTCCTCGCGCCGGCGAGGAAACACCACCCTTGGGCCACGTCCTCCTCGTCCTCGTCGTTCACGGGACTCTTAATGAGACGTTAACGGCGTTACGCTGTCGCGCGAATACGTTCGATGCATTTCTCTCGGTAATTGATCGGCTCGCGAGTATCCAAAGATGTTTTCCTTTTCACGATTTTTATCAAATATATCCTGGAATTTTTACATCGCATTTATACGTTTGCGGAGGAATGATGTCTCTCTCTGTTGAAATATTTGACTAAAAATACATATTACTCTTATCTCTATATAGTAGAATACATTTTTAAATTATTTGGAGAGAATACTTTTTTTTTGTTATATCATGTACAATTAAATCATATATTTATATTCAGATATATTTTTCATTATCATTAAGAGCTTGATGTACGTGCTAGGACATTTAATATTTTCTTTAAAAATGCACTTTCTCCCTCTCTTTTACACACACACACCTACACACACACACACACACACATATATGTATCTTATATATTAATTATATATATATCTTATATATTATATAATTATATAAATATATATATCATATTAATATTATTTATATATTAATTAATAATTAAAATGTATATATAATTAAAATATAATTTTGCAACTGAAATATTTAATTAAATAGTAATATTTTTAAAGATCTTATATTTGATTTAACTCACTCGATCAAGTCCCTGTTGCACTTCATTTTCCCTACGTATTATCTTACCGAGCATTTAAAACATTGTTCTCTAAACAAAATTTATGAAATTAAGGTTATTCCCCCGAGGCTATCGCACGAGCGTGAGACATGAGGGCGTCGTGAATGTCGCGTGCATACGCCACTTGTGCTCGCACAGTCAGCAAGAATTGCGGATAAGATAGCGCCGATCCCTCCTGCGTATTCACTGTATCGGTGCGATTTGTTATAACCGACATTGGTAGATATCGAAGAGAGCTATTATTCTGTGACAGACACTCGACGGAGGTCTTCAGATGCAGCTCTATCTGATCGCAGATGGAATAGAACTCTTCCATGTGCTTGTTGAATCGATGATCAGGCTGATCTATACCCTTCATGGATCCTACGTCGACCAGACTATTTTGATGCAACGTGTGTGCCGCAGTTTTCAGAGCTATGCCCAGAGATTCTCTCAGAGGTCCAACCAGGGATTTCACCTTGGATATGTTGTCCAGCTTATCTTGCGTTTGCTGTTGCTGCTGTTGTTGCGCCTGCTGCTGCTGTTGAACTTGTTGCTGCTGCGTTTGTTGCGCCTGCTGTTGATTTTGAGGCATTTGAGGGTTCACTGGTTGTCCCATTTGTCCTACTCCCATAGCTCCAGGCTGTTGAAGCGGTGGAATATTCATCTTGCTGCTAGAATATAATCGTATATGATTTTTCTTGAACTTATCGATTTAACACATATAACAGACAATAGAAGAGAAGATGAAGAGAAAAGAAAGTGGAAAAAATCCTAAAAAAAGTTTCAAGAGAGAGTTAACTTTAAATATATAATAATTTATATCACATCTTTACATACATTCTACTTGTTTTAGTTCTCAAATGGTGTCTCGACTTGATATTCATTAATTTACAGAAACAAAATTTGATCAATTTCTATAAAACATTATTGTTTCTCCTCCTTACCGATTTTTCTAAACAGAGCTTGTTGAAAATTAGATAAAATTATCGATGTTTGTTTATACAAGAGCGCATATAGACATTGCAGGTTAGGAGAGCTTTCGAAATTGCGCACAAGCGGAAATGACGGAGTCGGCGCACGCGCACGAGAGACAGCCGTTTCGAAAGCAACGCCAATAAAAATACTCGCCAAACCGAACTTCCTCTCAAAAGTCGGTGTAATTTCCGTTCGCGGACAAATAGCGAGAGAGAGAGAGAGAGACACGTATAAAAAAACTAATAAATTATACAAATAATTGAAAATGCAATTATTCGATCACACAATATTATACAATACGCAGGCCATCGGCAGCTCCTATATCGCCTATGCGCGAAGAGAAGAGAGAAGAGGCGCCGCGTCGCGACGCGATCGCGCGCTCACGCGAACCGGCCTTTAGGCTCGCGCCGGCCAATCAGGGAGCAGAGACGCTTGGACTCGCGGCGGCGAACGGCGAGTCGAATTACGCATGGCGTCCGACGCCATCTAACGACTGGCATTCCTGCTCCCGCTCCCGCCTGGTGAGACCCAGAGGGGCCATCGTGTCGAAGAAAGCGCGGAACTCTCTCCCTCGCTCTCGCTCGCACCCGCTCCGCTCTAGCGTTTGGAGTTTTTGTTGTCTCGCCGTGTGGTGCGTGTGTCCTCTCGCGTGGCCTCCCCTCCCCCCCTCCTCCTCCTCCCCGCGGTAAAATTCCTTCGCGATAACGACGCGTTCGTCATGGCGCGAGAGCGCCGCGCGAAATGATAGGCGCGCGACCGGGTTCTCTGCGTGTGCTCGCCGGCCAGGCGTTCGCAGGTACGAGCTAACCGTCTTCTCGTGCGTCGGGCATCCGCAAGAGCGGCGACAGCGGCGACGAGGACGACGACGTCGGCGGCGGCGGCGGCGGCGGTGGTGAACCTCCTCTCCCGGACGGGATCCCACACTGCGCGCTGACGGATTCCTGATCAAACGGCGGTGTCTCTCCCACCCTCCCCCTCGTCTACGGCGCTGCGGATCAACAACAGGTAATTGTATACGAGGCTTCTACGCCGTCCAGCTGCGTCCCCCCCGCGACGAAAATTCTCTCGCCCGTGTTTATGTTTACTCCTTTAATTACCCCCCTCTACCCCTTTCGCTCTCCTCCCCCTCCCGCCCTCCCCTCGTGTGTGTCTCTTTGCTGCGTGCGAGTATTGCAAGTATATCCCGCCTTCCGCCTTTCTCGATTTTCTTTCGCCGCTTTTCTCGCTCTCTCGTGCGTTCTTCTTTCCCTCCGCCTCCTCCCCCTCCTCCTTCTATCCCTCCGCTCCCGCCTCGTCGCCTTCTCTCGTTCGCGAGATTATTAGCGGGAACGAAAGTATCGGTCTTCTTTATCATCGTCGCGAGATCTCGCATCCGTGATAATAACTCGGATTGCTTACAGTTCTTCGCGCTATGCTCGGAATGTCGCAGAGGAGAGTGTAATGAGCGGTATAATAATGCATGTACTCGCGATGATAATTGTGTTATGTAAACTTTGTATTTATCTTGTGCGGATTTTTTTCTTCCCCTTTTGTTTCTCAATTGCTCCGATATATATTCACAAATAGCAATAGATACGAAATTCCCAGCTTGTTAATTAGCATTAATTTTAATGAAAATTTATACGACGCTGTCTAATTACTGAAACATGATTCAGTACACGAGATGAATTATTTGTAGAAAGATCGTTTTACTTACTGTTTACATCTACGCGTTATTAAATATTTCTTCAAGCATTCTCTTTATATAAATAAATACAAAGAATTGTTCTTTGATTGAAAGAGTAGCATCTTAAAATCAACAATATCTTAAATAGGTACGTCGCCAACTTCTCCACCAGCCACTCCATGCTTCCCATGAATGCCATGGCACAGAAAGTGGTACCAGGATCAGAGTCCGGATCGATGAAACCCTTGACAGGGACCGGACTGAGCTATGTCACGCTACAACCACCCAGTCAACCGCTTAGTCTGGTGCAAGATCATAGACCATCCGTGTATCAGACACCACCTTACATCGGTAGCAATGTGGAGGAGCCAGAAACTGAAAAATTGATTCTAAATGGCGTGGAGATTACAAAGACGGAAACCGAGCAAGATGTGCCTGCTGTTACAAAACAAAATGAATCCAATAGAAACAACAATTTAAGTCCTGAAAATCCTCCTCAGGAGCAACCATGCGAAATGCAACCGGAACAGGTTCTGACATCGTTAATGGATTTTCCATTGAGTACTCGTAAGTACATTTTATTACTCGCAAATGCTAATAAATAAAAATTATTTTACTTGAAAAGAAAGACATTATATAGAAAGACATTATTTGATTACATTTTACAACTGTAAAATTAGTATTCTTTATTTTGTATAATAATATATATTGATATATATTTTAATGTTTTATAATATTATAAAATGCAATTTGAAATAATAAGTTATATGAGACAAAATAAGTACATAATAAGTATAAATAAGAAAGCATAGATAAACATAAACAATTTAAGTAAAATGTAAATAATATTGCATAAAAAAAGACCAAATACGAAATTCATGTTTACATGCAATTACATTTATTTTTATAGCGCTAAACACACCGGCACAGAATAAAGTTGAGGAAAAGAAGGCTCCTGTAAATAATGGATCGAAAGAATCAGACGGCAAAGCCGTTAATACACCTGTACATATAAAACAATCTCCGCACAAACCAGAAGATGTACAAGCAAAGAACGAAGTTCCAAAGGCAAAACCTACAAATCAGAGTTTGAAAGTACCAAACGATAATGCTGCTGCAACATTAACTAGTACATATAAACCTGACGCAAAAGTCACTACCTCTCCAAAGACAACTAAACGAAAATCTAGAGAATTGAAAGATTTAAAAGCAGCGTCTGCTATAGTCGCTGATGGAGCAAGTAAACCTAAGAGGAATCGAATTCAGACACAACCCTATCAAAGTCCATTACCAGAGATTGCTTTATTGGTCAAAAGCCTCAACAAGACTCCAGGTTCTAAAGCTGCTGACGATAAACTTATTGTATTCTACAAGTAAGCATTCCATCTTGTAAAATTCTTCAATTTAATATCTACGCATTTGTTTTTTGTAAGTATAAATTGTGTAATTAAATGTTTATATTTAGAAACGAATTTTTGGCTGTGAGGAATGCCGAGGGAAGTTTTTATGTTTGTCAAGCGATGCAAAATATCTATAAATCAAGCAGACGTATTCGCATACGTTGGCTATCTCAAGACAAAACCAACGGTGAATTCTATTCACCAGATTTCTACGATACCATAGGTATTATTTGTCAGATATTATTTGCACATGTAGCATTGTTATACATTCATCTGTTATATTACAAAGATATATATACTGTATGTATTTAACTGTTTTAATCGTTTAATTTTCAGATTTTGATTGTATATTAACAAATCTGAATCTAAACAAAGTCGACAAACATAAATTCTGGTTAACACGAATAGAGCTGCTACGTACAGAGAATATCTTAAAACGGGCTATCGATGTTGAGGCTGGAGTATCTGAAAAACCTCGAGTTACAGAGGAGCATCCCGATGGATGTAAGTAATTTTGATATTTTAGAATAATAATCAAATGCTTAATAATTCTATTTTGTTCATGTATACTTTATAATACACATTTTCCTTAAACAGATATAATATATAATGAGCAATATATATCACAATGTTTTAATTTTTCTAGTGGATTTATCGCTCTACAAAGATGAGTCGCAGTTGAAGAGAAGAAAAGGCTTGCCTAACGAAAAGTCGAGTCCACGTAAAAAGTCTAAACGAGCTGCAAGTTCCACGGATGACGACGCGGACGAGGAAGAATCGGATCGAAATCGGAAAACATCCAAGGCAAAGAAACGATCGGTCAATAAGGCATTGGCGATCGCTAAATCCGTCGCGAAAGGCACTAGCAGAGCAGAGAGAGCACTCAACAGAAGCACAAAATCTGGCAATAGTCTAGGCAACGACAGTGCTACTACTGCCGCTGTTACAACTACTGCTACCATCACCACCACTGCTGCTGCAGCGGTTACCACTACTGCTACTGCTACCAGTGTTACTACTAGTACGACTACCATCAATCCCGCCAACGTGACGGATGCCAAAAATAATGCAGAGTCGAAGAAACTGGACTTGAAGAAAAACGGCAAACAACAAAGCAACAATAGCATCAGGGGAGTTTCAAGAACAAAACTCGGAGGTAAATAATTTTATACATGTACATATTAAAGTGCATTATCTGTCGATGCGTTACTTTTTTAAGTATAGTTTATTGCGGAAACGGAAATTTTACCGAAATTTTAGCTGTTTATAACAAAATATAAAACATTGTAAAACGTAAATACTTTTTAAAATAATTTATAGACTCTTGACGCGATAATATACATCACGTATGGTTATTCAATTGACTGAATGGAAAACATCTTACTGATGTACAATCAATTTAAAGGTTCTGCTCAAGCTATACAACAAGCCAATAAAATGGCAGGGCGTCCGAAGCGCGTGGCCGCTACCACCGGCGTTCTCTCGAGCGAGGAGGCGCCTTCTCCAAGAAACAAACCGCGCGGTCGAGCATAAAATTAACTTAACGTTGCTTTTTTATGCTATAGTTACAGCCGAGTCTGTATCGTAGGCAATATGTACGTGTGGTACACCTCTTGAAATTGCAATCAATTTGTTATGTAATATATATACATATATATGGATTTCAAGAAATTCTTAAATGTATCATGTGTTGCGATAATATTATAGTTCAATGATACGGGATCAACGACTTGTGTCTCTGATTCGTCAAGTCGCATTTAAAAAAAACAAAAAAAAAAGTTAAAAGTTAAAGATAAGAAAAATAAAGACTCAGAGATTTATGCGAGCGATATTGTGATATCATACAAAATTTGTACATATCGTCTACGTCTCAGACTCCTTCAGGAGAAGAAAGTCACGGAATGTGTGGGAACGGTACCTTGAGTTGAGTAATAACTAATCTACAGGGTGTCACATACTAATGCACTCTTGCAATAGTCTATTTTTGATGTTGTGAGTGAACCGTACGTGATTCAGTTAATTTTAATGTACACACTTTCCATTGGATATGATATATACACTATGTACAAATATACATGTGTGGGAGGGGTGGGAATTATATGTATTCTGTAAAACAGGAAAAAAAAGAAAGAATAAGCTACAGAGAAATGAAAAGTAGTATCGACAGAAAAAAACGAGAACAATCCCGAGTATTACCGATCTCGCGAGCTAATTTCCGATCGATCGGATCTCGAAGTACAATATATTACTGTACATTATGCTGAATCCTTGCTGTTAAAAAAAATAGCCCGTAAAAATGGTCCAGCGCCTATATAAAGACAGGCAGAGTAAAGTGCCCAGGGGAATTGTTTCCTTGTCGAGTCAAGGATTCGCGAGCGGAAAGTAGCACATTGCTTATAGTTTCTTGAATTCGCGGCGGCCCATCATTGTAAAATCGCAGGGTTCATGTTAAACAAAGAGAGAAAGAGAGAGAGAAAGAACGAGCGAGAGAGTCGTGCCACATTATTACGATTTAGCCACATAGATGTAATTCTAGAAGAAGTGAATGAAACAGAGCACTTATTTAGAACGTTAAGTCTTGAATCCAATTGTATAAATTTTTGATTTATTTTAATGTACGTGTTAATTTTAATTTTTTTTCCGTCACTTATATATAGAATATATAATGACGAAAGTGTATATTTATAATATTATAGATTAGATGATTTTATGATTTATATACACATATATGTGTTTATATATATAATATATATACTATATACTTATAATATACAATATATATACTATATAATATATATACTGTATACTATATGTATAGTAATTAAATATATACCTTTATAATATTATATATATAGACTACACATATATATATACATATATATATATATTTCGCGCAAAATTAAATTCATATATATATATATTTTAATGTAGCACACATACATATTTTATATCGCGTCGACGTACATTTGTTACGGAAAACGCAAACATATGTCAGCGTTTCTTTGCGAGGAAAATTCACATTAGAATGTGCATCGTTTGTTTGTGTAATGTGTAACGTGACATATATATATATATTTGTTTCCCCTCTTTTTTTACGCTATGACAGTATACAGTAGAAGTATATGAGAGAGAATCTTATAAAGCAGATAGATTATTTATAACGTTATAGGGGGTGTTTGTCAAGTTTGAGCGAACGAATGCTCGTACGTCGTCGATTACGCGAGGACACTCACGGGTTTCTTTTTGACTATAAGATTTCGATATCAGGATATATATGTGTAAACGTATTTTATACATCGGCCGTTAAGACACATTGACGTTTCCCTTGCTTGATTTCGCCCAGACACGTGTACATATAAAGCGATTAGATAATCAAAATTGTGCATACGAATGTAGCTACAGGAAGAAAGAGAGTAAGAATCTCTCTTGCGGCATTTTGAGAGTAAAATTACACGGGCGATCACGTTGCAATTTGCTTAGCATATGTAATTTACACTCGCTTTTCCGTTTATCGAGATAATAACACAATCCTCGATATTCGCTTCTTATTTTTCGACGATCATCATGAGCGTTGCACATTGAACGTTGGATGCAAATTCGACTTCAAATGTGCCGTTTAAGAAAAGAGGGAAAAAAAAAACAGGCATATCGACCTCCGCTCGAAACAAAAAAAAAAAAAAATAGAATACGATATAATTATCATAACTAAATGATTAAGGTGGATTTATTAATTCTCGAGATATGGGACACACGCGAGTAAGATATCAATCCTGTCGTTATTTGGTCCATTGCACATTGTATTTGAGAAATATACGCGTACTGTATAAATTTAGCGAAGGATTCTAATATAACAAAATATCACCACATACAAAAAACCGCTCGTATTATTATTGTTATTCGATTTTGCTTTAAGGAAGTGCTTGCGCGCCGTTTTCTTTTTTCTTTTTCCTTTTTTTAATTTCTCTCGCGAACGCGATCGTCAACAACAACGTGTGCAATCGGTAAAAAACGCAATTAACGTGTAATTGTCGGCGTGTAAGGCATGTTACGATAAACGTCGTCGTCTCACTATAATTTTATGCAGTTTTTAGCGAGAAATCACACACACACATACAGACATGTTCTTTCTATATATAATATATCCCCGACTTTATTAGAATATGATACGATATTAAGATATGTTAATGAAATATAATTCAAGTACGAAACGTTACGCGAGAAATGATTTTTCCCACAGAGAATTCATTTTGCCGATATTCGTTCCTACGTAGGGGATTCCTTGCGTAGGAATACGATAATAATTTCGTCTCAAGCTCGGTGTAGTTATTCCCCCGATAACTCTTAACGACAGATAAGGAATGAAACGTAGGATCATCGATCGATGATGATGAATGATCGGACGATGTTTGTCTCTTGCTAGCATCTGAAATTGAAGATAAGCACCGCGTAAATTTCTTGTAAATCGATCAGGTGAGCACTCGACCTTTTTGACTCGCGTAACGATTAAGTGTCTTAACATTAGCTCTTATTAGATATACATCTTACATAATAAGCGCTTCGGATGCTGATTTGCTAAAGTAATCAAATAAAACTTACTGTACGATGTATATATATCCGTTGACATATATCGATCATGGTATATGTATAATGTAGGATACTAAGCGATCATACATTTTTTTTTTTTTCTTTTTTCTCGCACCATTTTTGCGTCTTTTTTTTCTTTTTCGATTCTCCACCTTGTAGCGGCAATTTCGAGTACAACACATGTGTACATATACTATTATATACTTGTTCGGACTTACGCGAGAGTCGGAATATATATCGGCGGATATAATAGTTCGTTCGTGGGGACGGATTCTTCTTCTTTCGCTCTCGATCGCGGTAATAAAATAAAATTCTTATAAGATAAGTAAAAGCACGTGTGCGCGCGTAATTTTTTCTTCTTTTCTTATTTTATTTTCTCTCTAGTTTTAGCTCAAGTGCGACTCGTTCGCGATAAAAATATTTACAGCGGAATTGTATTATGAACTCTGTCATGCGCGAGCGAACGTATAAACAAATTTTTTATTATTTCCGGTTTTTTTTAAATCATCCATTGTGATTCCAAGACAAAATTCGGAGAATCTCATATTTAAAACCCGATTAAAAAATTACATATTCGTAATTTTTTTAATTTTTACACGATTTGTAAATTAAAAAAAAAATTGTGCAATTTTAAAGAGATATGTGATAAGGATTACGATGCATGATGGGGTTGATAATAAACTTTCGAAAACGTGAGAAGAGAGCAGTACTGTTAAAAAAAAAAAAATGTGAAAATTATATAATTAATACATAATCGAGATTAATCAATCATTTTTCGTGCACTTGTGTATCAGAAATTTCGTCGAATTGGTGCAATTTTTGCGCGTCTCGTGCTATTTTTAAGCGGCAAGAGTTTCGTATATTTGTAAGAAAAAAAAGAAACGTCCTCTCCTTCCCCTTCTCTCCCCCGCCCCTCCCTCTTGAGAGGAGTTTCTTCATTTCTAATTTCGAAGATTGATTTATCTCTTCTCTAGGATAACCGTAAGAAATAAGAGATAAGCATTTTACGACCGATCCGATATTTCTCGGATCTAGAGGGTGAGATATGTATTACTCTTCACGCAGTTCACGCTCTCTCGATGGTAAGTCGAAAAAAAAAAAACTTAACGCAGGTACACAAAAGTGTTTTTTGTACAAAGGTCATTTGGTTATGTATGTATAATAAAGTGACGTCCAGAAATAATTGCGAGGCACCAATTCTTTCGAAGCTTGAGCAGACACTTGACGCGTCCCTTGTTTATTTTTCTTCTCTTAATTTTAATATTTGAAAAAATTCTGCGAATTTGATATTTATTTTTTTGTGTTATACAAAATACTTTTCATCGAATAAATTTTTTCGACGCTTCAATTCTACGATTGAATAATTAAAAAAAAATCCTAATGATTTTCAAGGATATTACGCAAACTATGCATTCGATAGATAAATACGAGTGGTATAATGTATAAAAACATGTTTTAATAAATATCAATAGAAAAAAAGTTACAGAAAATATCTACATAAATTACAAATATCAATATATAAAATTACATGATTCGCAACATAATATTATCGAGGATCCTTATGTTTGTGTCTCTCAATTATCTAATCTTAATATACGCTATTGCGCTCACGCTAAAGGTAATCGTAATACTTTTCTCATTGATACCCGAGACGAGAGATATTGTCGAGATTCATAATTCGCATTTACACGCGTTACATCACGCGTGTTTTTCATTCACCGGTGGTGAATAATCGCCGTTTCAACAACAGTAGCAGAACGACGCGAATCTTAAATAATGCAGTTTAATGTCCAACACGGGACTTCACTCACGTGTGCGATGAGTAAAAAAGAGATTTGCGGAAAAAAGATCCAATGTTCGCAAGTACATGCGTGAAACTTGTTATATAGACATTACAAGGCACTAGAGTAAGAATTTAATCGTCACTCTCTCTTTCTAGATCTCTTTTTAGATCCACAATCGTACTTTGCAGACAACGAAAGAGCTTCGTCTCTCGTAATTTAGAACTAGAGATATACAGGTCATATTTCCGAGACGTTATTCTCGAATGTCAGATTTTTTCTTGTGAAAGCGTCTTCAGAGATAAATTCTTTATCGCACAAGTTTTCAATTTTTAACGCTGTTCCTTATAACTCTAAAAACATACCTTGAATTGAAATTTTATTAAGTTTAATCGCACGCGCGAAATTATTCGTGGAATATCTTCTCGTTATGTTTCTCTCTCTTCTTCTAAAGCTTAATTTGCTAACAATTTCTCTTTATTTCCTACGAAAATGTCCCTCGGTATTTCCGCCGAAAAAGAGTATCTTGAAATGGCCGTACAACATAATTGCTAAGATGTAACGCGATTACAAAAGTATAAGAAAACGCTCTGTAAAATATATATATGAGAGAATCGAACATTTCTTTACCGAAAGAATTCCGTTTCCTGTGTTCAAAAATCTAAATGTATTATATATAAGCACCATTAAACTTGGGTTCGGGGAAGAGAATCATATCAACCTCTGATTACAGGAACATTCGTAGGAGAGACTGTTTCAAACTTTTTTTTTAATTATCGTTACGACTCTAGACTGTTTGTTTCTCTTAACGCTTGTATACTGAAGGAAGGATTCTCTTTGGGATACTTTTTTTTATGTACAACGATGGGTAGCCGTAGTTTATCGTAAGTTTGAGTGAAAAAGGAACGTCTGCATTTTTCTGTTTCGAGTAAAAACGTAATTTTCACTCCTATAATATGCGCAATAATGTGTATTCTATCGTTTCTAAATCCTGAAATGCATTTATTTGTCGTAATACGATATATTGTAAGCCTGAGATTTTTATAGTAACTATATCTTTGTTAAAAGAAAAAACTCGCGCAAATAGAGTTTACTTGTTTTAGTTTACGCCGAATACGCGTGTCTTTCGCAATAATTTTTTTAAACAAACTGTCATTTGTTATTTACAATATTGGAAGAGTGTAAAAGAAGTCACCTCTCGTCTAGACGATGCTTATAAATTTACGCAACAAAGGCAATATCGAAGAGCATCGCAAGTATTCGATGCATTTTTCGAGAGAAATTCAGTCGTTTATATTAGAATAAAAATATGCGATGACTCGCATCGTTATTATTCGCGTATTAACACTACGGATATATATTTATAATCGAACGATGCGATATATGTACAAGTTGCAGTTTGTCTTGTACAAGAGAACAAACTGGAGATTCAATGAATAACTTATATGCCGCGAGATTGCATATCGATTTCTTAAGATAATCTATGTAGCGGGGTCAATATATAAGAGCTCGGAAGTATAAAACGCATCTTACGACGCTATTTGAGAAAAATATTAAATTATATCGCCTCGATATCGAAATAACAGAGCATAATATAAATAAAAGTTCTCTTCTAAAATATATTCCACTGTATTGTAAAGGTTTTTCCAAAAATCTGAGACATTTATAGGAAAAAAAAAAAAAACACTTTATCGCCAATTAGACCAGAGCCTCGGTGTGATAGTGATGATAGTGGTGATGTATGTGCTCGTGAACGTGCTTTCGGCTGGACGTGGCCGCCACCGCGTTCTGCGAGAATTCCCGCTCGAGCCAGCGCACGACCTGAGCCATCGCGCGGGCCTGATCCTGCTCCCGCGTAGCGTGCTTTAGCTGATGCTTCTTGGATCTGCCGCACTGTTGCGACTGAAGGAACTGCGCGTCGTTGCGCTGCAAATTGTTGTGATTATTGGTAATCGTCGTTTGATGATTGGCGGTTTGCTGGTTGTTGTTGGGCACGAGGTTAACGATGTTGCGGTGGGTCGTGTTGCTCGTGTGTTGCGGCGTGTCGTTGTTGACCGTCGGCACGTTGCGATTCAGCTTCGAGTACGTCGTCTGGGGAGAGGAATGTACCGTCGCGTTGTTCCTCGGTGTCGCGTGTCGCGTCTTTCTGTGATTCGCCGTCCGCGATTTCGTCGGTGTTTTGGGAAACGACGCGGAATGATGGGTCGTGCTTTCCCGGATCGGTTTGTAGTAATTCGTGGCCGCTTGGCGAGGAGACGCCTGACAGTCTTGATTATTGTGATTCGAGGTTCCTAGATTAGGACTCTGAGATGGATTGCGCGGTTGCTCGCTGTTTTGATGCCGTTTCCTGCGGACAAAGAAAGAATGAACCATCTGCGACGATTGCTTAAGACTACTTGGAGTTTTTATTTTACATAAATATTGATATTTATATAAATGAAGATATTCTTGAATAATATATTCGAAGACATTGCCAATATTACCAATATTAATTATCTACCCGACACAAGTTAATATAAATTTGAATAATTTAATATGAGCTGCGATAAAACTTGATTGAGACTGATTGACTCTCACCTTGATGTGTGAAAACTGAGATTATTTTTTTCCATGTTAGCCTGAATAATCTCCAGCAATTGTTGTCTTTGCAGAGCGCCGCTCCGTTTCCTCTGATTCATCTGATTCATAAGAAGAGGCGTTAATGGTGAGAACGTGGGGGAAGTGTCACCACTATCGTCGCTCACATCACCCTCCGAGCTGTTTGAATAGGGGGATGGTAAATGGGGCACAGGACCGACTCTTTTGCGCAGCTCCTCCTGTTGCACCCGATTCGCACGGGCTTTCTCGTCCTCATCCTCGCTGTGAGTCTCCACTTCTTTGCGCTCAATCTTCTACAATAGAAACGATAGAATGGATCAAACATACATAAACGTGAGTTTTTTTGGATAATACGATATATAATAATTTATTCAAATAGAAATTTACAGGATCTCTAATCTCAAACAGTTTTTAACAGGTCTCATTATCATTTCTATCTTTTAAATATTTTTTAAGATATCTGAGATATAATTTCTTGGATATATATTATCGAGAAAACGTGAAAAATTGTAAAGATTCAAGTCAATTTCGAAATTTGCAAATATAAATTTTATTTATGAATATATATATAGGCTCTGAATTCCAGATATTCATATATCTGTCAAACACAATTTTTAATAAATCTTCCATTATCATTTCTATCTATATTAATTATATTGTTTAGGATATCTAAAATATGGATATTATTTGCCAAGAAATTGTAAAAAATTGTACATTTAAGTTTCAAAATTTCTATAGAGGATCAAAACGCCCCATTTATTTTCTCCCCTTCCTTCTTATATACCCCACCGAGATTGGCATCCCGACGACGACAGGATGCGTATCGTGCGCGCCTACGGCTCGGATTCGTCGGCTATGTATTATATATACATACGTGGGTATTATACACGGAGGAATGTAGGTCCCGACAGCGATACCGCGTTGCTCTCCTCCTTCTAGGAACTCTGCTCGCGTAATGCCGAGCGGTGGCGGTTGTCGCATGGCTGCAAGGGGCGACGTGCTTCAAATGGCAGCAGGACGACGACGACTGATTGTGTTGATGGCCGCTGGGCAACGTCGTGGTCGTGGTCGTCGTCGTCTGTGACGTTTGCGTGGCGTTTGCGATACAAGGCGCGATGACGTTGCGCGGCGTCTGTCTACTGCTGGTCCGCTGATCCGGCGACACCGTCAGCGTCACATTAATTATCTTGCTGCCGCACGACGGTACCTGTATGGTCGAGGCCCCTAGCCTGTCGTAGATGGTGGTCACTAGACCGGCTATGTCGTCCTTCGTGATCTTCCCCTGGCCGTTGAAGTCGTACAGGGTGAAGGCGATCTCTTTCAGCATGTCACCATCTTCCGTGACCGACACCTTGCAGGCGACTTGCTGCTACAAGAACAAAGAATCGCGTTCAGATTAAGCTCAAGACTGATTGAGTGGTGTAAAAATATAAAAAATTAATTACAACAGGTAAAACATAATTTGTAATTATTTGGTATAGTATTATAATTTTATGGATAATATAGGAAGTATTGAAAAAAAATCTTGTAAAGAGCAAATAGTTTTTGCGCTTGTGTGGAAAAAATATAATGTAGTAAATATTAATATGCTTTTCGTTCAACAAGTTCTATTGATTGACTATAATTGATAATATAATAACTATCAGTTTTCATTTTAATTATCTTGAAATTGATTTTGAGTATGAAAAATCTTGTTGAAATCTCAACAGTGAAATTTATTAAAGTTTATATTATTTTGTAATTTTAAAGTAAATGGCACTTGTGATAAAATAATCAGTGTTTATTTGACAAGACACTGTTATTAGACAAGAGAAATAAAAAGAATATAAAAATAAAAATTATCGCTATACACAAACAATACATTGATATCGTACAAAAATTAAAAAGAAACAAAATAAATAATATTCAATTATAAAATACGTTATTGAACAAATTGTGATGAATTAATGTTATAAATTTTTCCAAGAAACAACTTTTGTACGATCTTTAAGTAATTACGAATCTCTCGTTTTGCTATAAATCTCCATTTATCTTTCTCTCTCTGTCTCTTTTCTCTACCGAGATATATAAATTAAAGTATTTCACCTCGAGACTAAGCTGTTTCGTTGTACCGCAAGTAGGCTGTTCGTCATTACCAGTAGGTCCTGCTGCAGGTATGCTCGAGCCATCAACCGCTACCTGCGGCGGCTCCGCAGGGGAAATTAAAGTCGGTTTCGACTCCGTCGTCGTCGGCGGTGACGAGACATTGCAGGTCGTCGGAACCCCCGTCAGCAACTCCTCGGAATCGCTACCTTCCGCGTTAGTCCCCGCAACTGCGAGCAGGCAACAGAAAGAAAATCTCATTTATGCAAGGACACAACAAGTTCCCAGAAACTTTATTCTACGTAATCGTATTTTCGCTTTTCTTTTTCTTTTGTGCAACTGCTAAAAATCGATTTTTTTTTTTTTTTTTTTTTTTTTAAATATAATAATAATAAATTGAAAAGGCTCTAATGTACACAGGGAGAATTTTCTCTTAGAATTTATCCTGAAAATCATGGTAATCGTGGGACAGTATGGTATGGAAAGAATTTTATGAGACTTTCTCCGATTATTATTTATCACAATAAAAATAATATCTATTACAATAAATATAAAATATGTTTGATTAACTTTACTATGCAGTTTAGTAAAATTAATCAAACATGTTTTATATTTTATTATGATATATTATTTTTATAATTAAATAATAAGTAAATTCTAATTTGGCTTTTATTAGCCCTTCTCAAATTTGATTTTTTCTTAATTAGATATTTTATAAGACGATGCGGTCGGAAAATTCTCGCTCGCTCTCTCGTCGCGCGCGATCTTCGTGAGAGAAAGAGAGACGTACACGAAGAGGAGCGAATAAAAGGCGGCATTTAACACGCGCCACATCCGCACTCGTGGCCGTGTGTTTGTTGCAGGGGCGGTATTTTTACCCGCTTCTCCGCGCCGGTCGCACGGTGCTCCCGTCCGAGGAGGAGACCTTTCGTGAGCTAGTAACCGGAAAAGCAGCTGGAGCTCTAACCGATCGAATTTTGAAATGTCTCGACTTTGCGCAAGCCCGCGGTAAACTTTGAATATTTCTATAATTTTTATTTACAATTTTTTACTTGCAATTTTCCATTTTTTCTACAATTTCAGCGAGCCTAAATTTATTTTCAACGATAAATTTTATATATATATAATTGCAAGCAAAGATAAATAAAAATGGTCGGCTAATAAAATGGAAGAATTTTATGTCAAATCGCGCGTTTTAAATTTGCGTGCCGGCACGTTATCTTAAACAATTTTTTTATATTCCGTATTGTAAGCTTTGGTTTTATCGTCAGCTATTGTGTAATGGGTCATAAACTCGTCCCACCTAACGGATACAGAGCACGGATGTACATACGATAGACGTAGTGTTGAACTCGAACGACAGACGAGGGTATATGCGTGCGCGCACGTGATTGTGTGAGTGTATGTGTTAAGTGCAACACAAATCTGCCCTCGAAATTTGACACTCGCACGTTATAAATTACCATCAGAGTAGAGAACTAACGAATCTGCGATATATCATTTTCGGAAGCTGCAACTCGATGCTTTCAATGTACAATGTATATGTGTGCATTAAATATTTAATGAATGTGTGTGTGTAATCTTTTCTTTTAATATTATATCTTGTAACATTTTATATCAAGATTTTGTTATAACTTATTGATTTTTTTAGAAAAATTGTTTAGTAATTGTTTCATGTATTTTTAACGCTCGCTGTTACATCTCCGTATTCTCTTAATTAGGATGTAACGATCGGATACGACACTTTTCAACACTTTCTTTTTTTATTTCAATGCAAATGTGTGAAGAATGAAAACGTTGGACATAATGACATTTTCCCATTTGTATTCATGTTTGGCCAAGTAGGAAGTGTGTAACAAAGGAGGAACGCGCAGAAGAAAGTCTTAAAGAAACATGTGTGAAAAACATGTTGAGAATACGGGGAAAAAATAAGGGTGTCAATGATATATGAAGAATCGATTGTAAAATAATTAATTGTTCTAAAAAAATTACATTATATTATTTTAATAGTATTTAATATTATTTTAATATTTTAATAATTATAATATAATTTGTTATATAATAATAAATATTAATATTATATAATATATATTTATTATTATATATTTATTGTTATAATATTATTATTATTAAATATAAGCAAAATCTTTAAAAATATTATTAATTATAAAATATCTGATTATAAGATATTTAATGCAGCAATTCAACATACAATTCTTTAATTCAATCAATAATATTCGTAAGATTTGTAACGAAAGAAACTGGAGAAAACATAAAAAATATATTTAGAATGTGTGTATGTGTGTATTTAAAAGTGTCGCATAATTTTTTTTTTTTATCATAAAAAAACATACGTAACTTCCGCGTTATTTTCAATACGTTATACGAGACATACGTGTAAGCTTGCAGACTAAACAGGTCGAAAGGCAAGAAAAGT
Organism: Prenolepis imparis; assembly: GCF_030444845.1. Classification (NCBI taxonomy): domain Eukaryota; kingdom Metazoa; phylum Arthropoda; class Insecta; order Hymenoptera; family Formicidae; genus Prenolepis; species Prenolepis imparis. The sequence continues at coordinate 22,585,902 of NW_028141160.1, forward strand.
GTAAGTGTGACGTAACACCACGTGGCATTGTACTTCTATAGTATTTTAGCGTTATCCTGATGACGGTTCGTTTCTTTCGCGACAGGACGCAATTGATTGTATTGGCGCCACTCAGCGACTACATTCTTTCTTTTGCTTTCTTTTTTGTAAACCTATTTCTTTCCTCCTTTCGGTCGCCGCCATTCTTCAAGCATTTCTCCACTTCGTTTAAAGGTACTCGATTTAAATTCTTGTTCTTATATATTTTAATTTTAAAAGAAATTTACAAACTTTTATTCGTATAAATCTATAGCCTTTTTTTTATTTTTAATAATAAGACGATTTTGTCTCGAGTTTATTAGTGATAATTGTTTTCGTCTTTCGCGATTAAATTGCGTCTCGTCATCGTCGAAAACAAGTTTATTGTGTCATCGCAATTCGCAGGAAACGTTGTATGTAAACACGATGTAGTTGCGCGTGTAATTTTAATTTAAGAAAAAAATACCGCATGCAATTCGATTTATCACGACTTTGAAACGACTAACGGAAATACAGGAAGGAAATGAAAATATAGTAATTTACGATATTATCTCGTTTCATCTCTTGTTTTTCGTATCTGCAGCTGATATTTAAATGCGAATCTCTATTTCTCTTCCAAGAACCATCTCGTAAATTTTCCCAACGCTCGTCAAGGCCGAAAGCTAGACGACAATAAGAGCGAATGATTTTCGGCGTCAAAGCTCGAGCGCTACCCAGATGTCGGTCAGACATAAAGCTTTCTAAAAAGTTCAGGTAAAAAAAAGTCTTTCGAAGAGAAATGCTGAGGATGACTCACAAAGCGAAGCGAGGTAATGCTATAATTCGATGTTATTTTCCCTCGACGCAGACACAAAAATACGAGAAAAATATGTAAGCTACGCGTACGAGTTTATTTATAATATAAAAAAAAATCACATGCTTCTCGTAAAGAATTTTCCAAAGAATTTTCTAAGTAAAACGAAGCCGGTATCGCAATTTTTTATTTAATTTAATTTAGATATCTTTTTTACTTTATTATATATTTTATTATATATTATATATATTATTTTATTATATGTGTATTATATTTTATCATATTATTATATACTGTAAAAATCTTAGTAATATAATTTAACTAGAAATTTATCTCATTAATAATTCCGCTCTTGGAACTTAACGGAAGTAAACATTCCTTCTTCACAACTCCGGTTTCAATAACATCCTGTATATGCATTTTCTTTACGATATCGTCGCGACGGAAGAAGCATACGTTCTCAGAAGAGGAAGAAGGAATCATTACCAGAAAAGGGTCTGTAGCCGGCGAGGAACCTTGTTCGCCACCACTTTACCAATCCGGTAGCCATGGGACCTTCATGCGTGCGTGCGTGCGTACGTGCGTGCTTGCTGCTTGCGTTCGTGCGTGCGTGCGTGCGATCGGCGTGTGCGATCCCTCTGCGCTTCTATCGCTCTCTCTTTCTCTCTCCGTAAACCTTTGACGGCGGCGAACACTTTGTGCTTCTCCCCGAGGTTACCACTAACACGCCATCCTGGAAGCACGCGAGATGTCCGACGATGTGTTCTCTCTCCCCAGGTTCTTCTTCCGATCAGGTCAAATAGTCGGATAGTATTTTCTCCGATCTGTCACTCGTCGCGTCAACGATATATTATACATACATATATATGTACATAAACGAGAGAGTCACACAACGCGGACGTCGACTCGTCCTTTTACGTACGCACCATTGAAATTCCGAGCGAGCGCTCGCTCGCTTACAACAGGACGCCGCCGCCGCCGTCGTTGCACTCTATACGCACCGTACGCACGTGCTCGCGCGGCGTAGTCTGCCGAGCGAGTCCGAAAAAAATCAGCGGACCGCGACGCCTTTATGGATCCACATCCTCGGAAGAGGAGCGTGCGTGTTTTTGTCACTCGCGCACGTCACGTCGAAGCGAAACGCGGACACGCGCGTCGAGAGAGGTACGGAAACCTTCCTCTCCCGCTGGTAGAGGAGGACAGACGCAGAGACGCGTAAACGCGTCCCTCTTCCCGCGCGGCTCGGACACGACTGTGTCCGCTCGTCCTCGCCTAAAGCACGTTCCCTTCCCCCGCGCTCCCGCCATGCTCCCCCCACCACGCCGCGCTTTCCCCACCACCGCAATCGAGTGGCGGCTCTATCATGCAGCAGCTCACCACCACCACCATAACCATCGCGCGGGCCAGGCAGGCAGTCCAGTGTCGAGGATACCCGGCTTACCCCGAAGGTAGGGAGGCGCGGTGACTCTTCTCGGCGCGTACAGCATCCTCTCTCTGCTCCGTTCTCTTATTTTCTCCTTCTCCTTTGCATACCCGGTTTGCCGGAGAGCGCGCGAGCTGTCTTCCTCCGAAAAGCGCACGGTACGAAGCCCGATTTACACGACCTAGAATTGTAACGGTGGTACTGTTGTCCGTATATAAATCATAGATACACATTTCATGTATTTCATTATATACTATAATATGTGCAAAATATTTTTTTAAATTTATCTTATGTTTGAAAACAAAATATTCTACCTGGATTAAGGAAATTTTTCTGCGATAAAATTCTCTCTTTTCCAGTCAAGAGTCGATTATATAATGAGCTGGTGAATTATAATAGGATTTCAATTTATTAATGTCTATTATAATTCATAGAATTAAAATTCGCGGTGGATAAAAGAATTTTATTGACTGTCGAATCATAATTATTAGAATTCGACTCTGAATATTTTCGTAAATTATACGAATGTAAAGTCGGGCCTGATAATGTCAAGGAAGCATTACTTTTGACGCGAGAGAGAGACGAGATGCCTGACACCGTCAATCTCGGAGTTGACACATTAACATAAATTTCGCTTCCGATCGTTGGACGACAATTGCGCGCGATTCGCGATATTTGTGAAGAAAAATTGACTTTCCAAAAACAATTGTTTTGTATTTGATTTATATGCACTCGAGATTATATATGTCGCATCTTCGTCCAACGTATCGTCAAAATACCGCCGCAGCTAGCGGCCGATCTTTGACTTGGTCGTTTCCGGAGTAGTATGCAAAACAACGTCGCGTCGAGCATCGGAAATTGCGTACGGCGCGTGTTATTCTGTGTTTGGATTCTGCACGCGATGATGTAGCTCTTACGAATGTTTCTCCGCGAGGAGAATTTTCAGGACGATTTTCAAAAGCTGATTTCGCGAAGATTTGAAAAAAGAAAAGGCTTGAAAGCTTCTGCGCGATTTGTCGTGTTCTCCATTTTTTTTTTAAATTAAATCATATAATTGAGGCGGATCGAATTGCTATCTAAGAGATCACATTCTTAAGTAGATATTGCCTGATAAAAGAGAAAGAGATGTTGTTTATCAGTCAAACTGTGTATTTTTTTAATTTCTTCAGATTAAGAAAAGAAAGCTATCTCAAGACTTATCCAATTGACTTTAAATTTTAATACTTTGTTATAGGAGTTTCTGTTATCGAATGTATATTTTACAAGACAAAAGTTGTATTGCAAATATTATTTATATTAATTTGGATCGATATTAATTATTTAATATCAATTTTATTGCTTAATATCAATTAATTAATATCAAAATTGAACAAAATAATAATAATGACAGTCGTAAAGAAAATTCATCGGTATCACAAAATTCAACCTTGATTATAATAAAATCACGCGTTATAATTAATCATTCAAAATTTTCGACCGCAACATTGAAGGATTTAAAATAAATAAAATCGATAATTATTGTGCCTTTATGTCTGTAGAATTATGGCAGTAACTTAATCGCTGTTAAAAAAAAAACCTAAACTTTCGGCCTACTTTCGCCGCGGAAATCGATATCCTTGCCATTGAATGATTTTGATCCGTTTGCACGGATGTTGTTTACACGCATGTGTCATCTCGTTCGCAAACGTACGGCTGTGTCGCTTCAATGAAGCACGAGTCGAACGGAGAAAAGCAAAGGGGGAGGCAAGCAAATTGGGATAAAGCGCTCCGATTTTGCATTCTTCTCTCTCTCTCTCTCTCTCTCTCTCTCTCTCTCTCTCTCTCTCTCTCTCTCTCTCTCTCTCTCTCTCTCTCTCTCTCTTTCTCTCTCTCTCTCTCTCTTCATTGAGATGATTCTTTATTTACGTTGCTTCACCGAGAAAGCATGGAGGTACTTCTGCGCAGTACTACTCGGAAAGGTCGTATATGGAATCGGAAATATACTCTTTTTGGAGACTGTACCCGCACGCTATTATCTCCTAGCGGTGTTTCAGAAGAAACATAGGCGTCGCCATCGAGGAAGATTCGCCGCTTCGGGATATATATACATATATATACCGGCGATATCCCTTTTCCCTCCCTTGACACCCTACTACCGGTGCCGTCAGCTACTGTTAGACACCAACCACGCTTCGGCGAAATAAAAAATAAAATAAAATAAAATAAAATAAAAAAAAAGAAACAATTAACTTGGACAAAAACGACCGAGGTTCCTTTGTATACAAAGTTTCGCGCTCTGACCGGCGTGTAGCGAAATTAAATATCATATATCGCGATATATATTGACGGCTTCTGAATCCTTTGACAGTTCCTCATCAATTCTCTCCTCTGCCATATTTTCAAATTACATATATCAAATAAAATTTCATATTAAAAATTGTTTTCACTTGTATATGTATATACACATGCATGCCATAATAATTTTTAAAATACACGTACCATATAAAATTTGAAATTAAATTTTATTTTATTTTGTCAAAATATTTGACACACAATTAAAGATTGAAAAAGTAATATACATAAAAATAGAAAATAAAATAAAATAATAAAAATAGAAACACGCATCTTTTCGCGAGGGAAATTAATTTGATATCGCTTTATTTACGCGTGTGAAAAAAATATACATATATAAAATAGGCGAGTAAGACAATAAAATTTTAATACGGACGAATTATCGCTTTTCGAAATGTATGGGACTAATTATGTAACGGCGGGATTAAATGACGGAACGCAATATATATCGCGATGTAAAGGACGACTCCGACAATTTGCGGCGATCCGGGCTTTTCCGTCCCCGGACGACGACGCCACTGGATCGCCGGTCGGCGGTGCTGAAGCATCCCCCTCGCACACTCCCTATACAGAAAGGCTCTCTACCCATGCCATGCCATGCCACGCTGTGGCGTGCTGTGCTGTGCCGTGCCGTGCCGCGTTATGCGGTACGGTTTGCCGTGCCATCTTCAGCCGCGTAGCGTGGCTAGTTGTTTCTTTTCTTTATTCCTTTGTCGGAAAGTCGGCGGCAAGTCTCGTTTTTAAGAGGCGGCAGAGAGAAGGTCGACGGAGAAAGAGAGAAAGAGAGGAGAGAGAGGGAGAAAAAGGCAAGGGGGGAGGGGAGGAAAGGCGGCACGGCGAGGGGAAGACAGAGGCAAAAGGGAAACTGCGGCGGCCGACTAGGGGCGGGACGGAAGGAGCGGGTCGGAGGGAGCGAGATGACGGTTCCGCGGGTAGGATAGGGAGCTAAGGGGGACGGGGAAGGGCCCCGCGCTCTTGCTCTCTGTTCGGCAGAGTAAGGGGGAATAAAACGCGCGGCTCAAAAAACGCGAGTACAGACTAGCCTCGAAATAACGCCGGCAGCGAGAGCTCTTTCTCTCTCTCTCTCTCTTTCTACCGCGTGTTTCCGTGTGCGCGTGAATTCGCGCGAGTCATCTATTAATAATAAACTATTTTCAGATGCGTTTCTTGTGAGAATTCAATCGTTCTCTTTTCTCTTTCTCTCTTGCTCATCGCGCCCAAGTGATCATCTTCTGTGCGTCACAGATCGCAAGAATCGAGATCGATCGTAATTCGGATTCTCGTAGAGCACTTCGAGCTCTCGATCGACTTGGCGCTATGAATAAAAATATATATCGGAGTAGACCGAACTCTTGATAATTTTCATACGCCTAATCGTTAAATGGGAAGATAGCAGCTGGACGCGAGAGAGACAGGTCCAGCCGCTAATTAGACGCTCGAGAATAAAGCGTGTCACGCGTACCGAGACGTCGTCGGCGGCGTCTGTCAAGCGTCGCGCGCAATTGCGTCGATTAGACGGTAACGGCGTCAAAAGGGCGAGGTAAATATTTATCGCGAGGGGAGCGCTCTCTCTTGCAAAGGGGGATAAGGCCCGCGAGGTGCGCGGAGGCCGCCGACACGCAGGACAGGATACAGAGAAGGCTATAATACGGTTTTGCCGCTAGCGAGAGCGAACGACTCTCGTCGGTCCAGCGACCGGCCGACCAAGCATGCTTGCGGACTCTCTCGAGACGTGGCTCGCCGGACGATACCGGCGGGAAAGAGCGAGCGAGAGAAAGAAAGAGAGAGAGAGAGGGAGAGAAAGACCAGTCCGGAGCGAACGAACGAACGTATGGTGGAGCCTTGGTCGTGTTACGGCGCGGCGGAAAGGGGGATGCGGTCGGCGCGTTTGATCTCAGCCGCGGGCGCCGACAAAGCGCTCGTCTACTCTCCTACAACGGCGAGCTGTCCCGTGGGTGCGCGAGCGAGAGCGGCATCCGTGTGTTGACCGGCAGAGAGGGAGAGAGAAAGGCTGACCGAGCGAGCAAACACTCGTGGGAGCGAGAAGGATGCAGAGCGGAAAAGAGAGAGAGAGAGAGAGAGAGAGAGAGAGAGAGAGAGAGAGAGAGAGAGAGAGAGAGAGAGAGAGAGAGAGAGAGTGAGAGAGAGTAAGCGCGAACGACAGAATCATACGGGGGTATATAAGAAAGGTGAAGAGATCGGGAAGCTTGAGGTGCAAGAGAGAGAAAGAGGAGGATGAGAGAGAGACACGAAGAGATCCGTTCCACGATTCATCGTGCTGTTGCGTTCGCTCTAGCATGGCGCTCCGCGCCACTCCCTTAAGATATACATACACATATACATACATGCACAACGCCATCGGGTTTGCTATTAATAAATAATGCTCTCTGTAGTCCGCATTACAACTAAAATTCCTTCCACCTCGTCGTCTCCACCTCGCGCAGAGAGAAGGACGTATTCTCGATTTCGAGCACGACGAAGCCGCTCGTTGAACTCCGCCTTCTCTCTCTCTTTCTCTCTCTCTCTCTCTCTCTCTCTCTCTCTCTCTCTCTCTCTCTCTCTCTCTCTCTCTCTCTCTCTCTCTCTCTCTCTCTCTCTCTCTCTTTCTGTTCCCGTCTGGACACGCGGTTTGTCTGTCACATCACGGAGAGACACGCATTTAATGTTCACGGCCTTTTCTCCGCGTGTATATGTGCATGCGTTTCGTGGGATCGCTGCGGAGGAGAGAAACGCGTCAATTATTTCACATCGAGAAAAAGTTGTACCGCGCGGAGAAAAAGAGAGAAAGATACGAACTCTTGGTACCAGATGATTGTCCGTAGCTCGAGACGAGAACTTTAATACTGTTGCATTTACAATTAAATATTCATTCATCTCTAATTGTATGAATGATAATTGTACCTTGAGAACAATAGTGTGTACTTGTATATATTTCTCTATAATTACTTAAAATAATATAACACATTGTAAAGGTTCCGATAGTAATTAAAAGTACATAAAATATCGTCGATGTATTAGAGCACATTAATATCGGTTCTTACACTCTTCGTTTGCTTCTCGTTAATTATATCCTTCGGTGTCGTAACTTTACGCATCAGTTAATTTGCATACGCAAATAATAATAATATCGAACTACAAAAAATCCTCGCCCCCGATCGACGAGTCGATGATAGCCGTTCGGAGTAACGTGTGTGACACATAAATGATAAGCGGGCCTTTGAAGTGTCCCCGGTTTCTGCGCCCAATAAACTCGACAGAAGCAGCCGCCACGCATTATAAATTACGATGTTCATTAGGAAGGCAATAGTTGCGCACGGTAATAAGAGGCGTTTAAGGCCTGAGAGAGGTCTGTGCGCGCCGCGTATCAAAGCAAAGGGGGAGAGAGACAGGGGGGAGATGGGAAAACACATCGAGTTAACGCGAATGAATTAAACCGGCCTCTTCGAAAGTAATCGGGATCGGCGATAGAGTGTGCGATAGCGTGGCGAAAAAATTCCGCGAGAGACATAGTTTCATTCCGCGATATCGAGACGTAGTACTTATGTTAAGAGCGACCGCACTTTCCTCGCGAGGGGAGTGTTTTCGTTCATTGAAGGCCTCGTGTTCGTTTTGCTCCGAATGGTACAACCATCGTCGATTGGACGGCTGCCCGATCGAAGAGGAAAAATAGAGATGCAGATGAAAAGAAGAGAAGAAAGGAATATTTTTATATTTAAAAATTACTCGAGAGAAGCGATATATTGTATAATAACAATAAGCGACATTAAGTAATTAAGTATAAGTTTCAATGTACAGATGTAGAATCTAATGCCATTTTAGACTTATTAACTAGAGAGACCAGAGCAGAGACAAAGATTTTTAGAAATAAACAAATATAAAAAAATAAAAGTAAAGAAATAAATAAAGAAAAATATCTTATAGAGAGAGAAGAGATTGACATATTCTTCGAAAAATAATATATATTATGCAACTTATTTTTCTTAAGATTTATGTATAGCTGAAATTTCTAGTAGTCGATTTTTTAGATGTTTTTTTTATCTATGAAATACGGCAGAAATAAAAAAAAATCTATATGTTTATAAAAAATATTTCTTTTTTCAAAATTGAATATGATCGCGACGATACGATGATCTTTCTCAAAGAGCGCCGGTTCGTGACCGATTCTGATTTTTTTTTTTTTTTTTTTTATTGTCCAAAAAGGACCGACCGATTCTGATGTTACGATTCGTTCCGATGGTTCCATCTAGCTGTTGGAATTGTTACTTTGGCCTTTATCCATCTTTCAAATATGCCGACAAGCGTGCCGACACAGACTTGTGAATCGAAAAGTGCGACTTTTGTACTACTAGATTTCTACACCATAAAAGATTAATTATGGGAGGAAAAAAAAGATGCGTAACGCTTTCGAAAGAGTTCACACTTTTTCGCTTTTCGCTATAATGACACTTGAAGCATTTCACATGCATTTCAGAACAATAGCACAAAAAACATTCTTTCTATATAGATATACAACACACATCTTTTAGAAAAATAAATTAAGTTGAAGAATAAATTGTAAGAGAAAGTTAAAAAATAAATTTTGTAAAAGAAAGAGAATTCTTTCAGTAAAGTTAATCTGAATTTTACGAAATTGATTTTACGTAATAAATTTCTTTTAATTGTTTTTCACATTCAGAAACGTAATTGAAATTGTGTTTCACTCAATCTTTATTTTATTAGTTTATTTATTTCAAATTCATAAACTTTCCGGAGGGAAAAGTAATATATAATCAAATATATAAATATATATAATTATATACAAAATAATATATCCATATATATTTTCTTTCTCTCTTGTACAATCTTTTTCTATATATAATATACATATACAGGAAGAAAAATTGAAAAATAATCAGAAAATTAATTTCTTCATGTTTGTGCAATTTTTGTTTCTTTTTTTTTAGAAAAAATAAAATTTTTTAAAGTAAGAAAAAATTGCCCATATATAATTTTATATGAATTATAATAATTAATAATATATAAATATATAATATATAAATTGTCGAAAAACAGTAATTCCCGTAATTCTGCGATATCTGTTCGGTCAAAATTCCGAATCGATATTACGAGGACGAATTTGAATGAGAAAACTCCTAATAATCGGCCGATGAACGCGAGTTATTTCTTCCTTGGAAAAATCTCGGATATATCGTCGTATTTGCCGATATATATGTACATCATTGGTTGATCGATCTAAATCATTAGTCATTTCATAGTCGATTGTGATGAATTGGATTCAATTAAATGCACGTAACTTTTTGTACATATCAATTTTAACTTATATAAGAGAAAATGTTATTGAGATATTTCTATCATTTGTAAAGTTTATAGTTTTTCTTGTCTCGATCATAGGTTTTTATCTCTTTATTCCTCTTTATTCTCTTCAATATTATTATAAGTGATGGAAACGCTTGCCATAAAGTTGCGTAATCGATACGCGAATTAAAAAAAAAATTGTGATTGAATTGTATTTATGATTAAAAATACTGTACAAGTCGTCATTTATCGAAATATAAAATTTATAGAGTTCTCGAGTGCCATATAATATTTCATAATTGTTCATAATTTGTCAATATTATTTGGAACTTTGTATTATTTACAGCAGTTCTTATACTAAAAGTAGACGTAGCTCACAATCATGTTGTGCTACATAATTTTAATCAATTATATCTTACATAAATTTAATACAACTCATTTCGCAATTATTTTAATATGGTTAAGTTGTGTAATTCATTTCTAATCTTGAAAATCAGCATTTTGCATCTTAAGCAATGATATATATATATATATATATATATATATATATATAAATTGTATTCATAAAATCGCGATCCATACTATACAATAAATTAATTTACATCGACTGTATAGTTTTTATTGTATTTGATTTGTTAAAATATGTAACTATCATAAGTCTCAATTTTGTATATTTTATTATAAGTACCAATTTCCAAATCATGATAAAAATTGTCTAAAAGAAACGAATAAAAACGATTCTCCAAATTTCTGTTGATATTTTTGAGTAATATGTATAAGAGAGAAAAAAAAAACAAAACAATCTGGAAGAAAGTACGAGTAATAAACAGTTGAGGAACTATGAAAATTCTTGGTAATGCGGACAATAAGGACGTTAGATGGGATAAGAATCTCTTATTTATTGTTAGTAATCTTTTAGTATCTCTCTATACGGTAAATTAATATATGTATTGTGTTATAATTAATATTTTACGTGAGGTATCTTGCAAAAAGGGAAAAACATTGCGACATCTTCCGTTATAAACTTCGAAATATTTTTCCAAGGAAATTAATATATATATCGCTCAAGACGGTTTTTGCTGAATGACTCTTTCGATAATTGCGAAAGGATTGAACTCGAAGAAACTTAACTTTTTTTGTGACGAAGAGGAAGAGTTTATAATTTTAGACTTTAATAATCAGCTGTGTCGAGAATGATTCAAATAGCGCAAGTGATGACTCCCGCTAACAGCGTGATAGGGGTGAGCCTTCTGACGATGCCCTTCTGCTTCAAACAATGCGGCATCGTGTTGGCCGTTTTGATGTTAATTCTGTGTAACATCATGTCACGACTGGCGTGTCACTTTCTTTTAAAATCGGCCGGACTATCGAATAAACGCAGGTTTGTACTACTCGCTTCTTACGCGTTCGGTCGCAGAGGCAAGTTTCTCGCGCAACTTTTAATCATCGGTTTTATGCTGAGCACGTGCGTCGCCTACTTCGCCGTCATCGGCGATGTGGGATCGCAGATAATCAGCAAGACGATAGACGAGACACCGGAGGTAATTCGCCCCATTTTGTTAATCATCACCGGAATCTTAATAATTTTACCCCTCGGGCTGCTTCAAAATATCCATCATCTGTTTAACATTTACATCTCTACTGTTATCTTCTACCTATGCTTCGTAATAAAGGTATAATATAACTCGATGTGTGCGTATTCATAAAAATGTTCTAAAATATACCGGGTGTCCCATTTTAAAGGACCCACTCAAATATCTCAGAAACACTACGTTAAATCAAAAAATGTTTCCTACAAAAGTTGTAGGGTTTTGAGGGGGACATAACATAGTAATATTCATATGACCTTGGGCGGCGTCTGCAAGGTCAAGTGAAGGTGAGAATAAATTTTTTAAATGGAAACCCATATTTTTTATTATAACATCTTTTTCTACTAATTAATTTGAACAACTTTTATCTGAAGCATTTTTTTATTTTCTTCAAAATTCATTCTCACCTTCACTTAAGGTTAACCTTCACTAACCTTGGAGACGCCGCCCAAGGTCAAATGAATATTACTATGTTATGTCCCCCTCGAAACCCTACAACTTTTGTAGGAAACATTTTTCGATTTAACGCAGTGTTTCTGACAATGAGATATTTGAGTGGGTCCTTTAAAATGGGACACCCGGTATATACAAGCGCTAGTTATAGCATATTATATATTTTTCTTTATTTTTAATTGACAGATCATAATCGACTCTATCTTTCTGCAAGATTGGTGGGGCAGTGTTAATTGGTGGGATAATATTAATTATTGGAGATCAGCTGGTATTTCCCAGTGCCTGCCAATATTCTTCATGGCTCTCTTCTGTCAAACTCAATTACTTGAAATATATGAAACCATTCCAACTACATGTGTAGAGATAATAAATAATGTCGTAAGAGAAGCATTAAATATATGTACTTTTATATACATATGCGTTGGCTTGTTTGGTTACATTGGTTTTTGTAATTCTCAATCGCTCGCAGGTAATTTAACAGATTTGCTACATATGTATCTTACAATAAACGATGATTGTTGCATTGTCACTGTCATATTATTCTACTGTTCTTAAGGCTCCTGGATGCTCACCGCGGCCATATTGGAATCGTGACGTCAGAGGCGAGAAATAACACGTTGAGATTTCTTAGATGTCATTTCTAAATAAAAACATATTTGCATAAAACAACACTTAAGATCTCTTTAATACACTTCTAAAAAACGCCGAAAACTATTCTTTTCCCTTGGCAGTCAATCAACAACCGTAAAATGATCGAGATATCAGACTTTCACATGTGCAATGACTGCGCATGTGCAAAGACCAGACGGACTGGGCCTCGTAATATTACATTTTACAGGTGTTGATTGATTATAAAGGGAAAAGGATAGTTTTCGGCGTTTTTTAGAAGTGTATTAAAGAGATCTTAAATGTTATTTTATGCAAATATGTTTTTATTTAGAAATATGGCATCTAAAAAATTTTAGCGTGTGTTTTCTCGCCTCTGACGTCACGATTCCGACATGGTCGACAAGGTACCAGGAGCCTTAACTTCTACTACGTTACTCTTATCATTTTTATATTAAATTTGCAGGAAATATTTTACTGAGTTTCGAGCCTGACATAGTATCCGAAGTGATGAAACTGGGATTTGTATTGTCGGTTGTATTCAATTTTCCTCTAGTCATCTTTCAATTTCGTGAGAGATTGAATTACCTTTTATTTAACCGAGTATGTATATGTTCTTGGGGGAGAGGAAAAAAAGAGCATAAGTACATTATCGTTTTAATGCTTAATCTATATACTTTATTGCATTATATATAGGTAACTACTCACGAGCTATTTATCAGTCATTTGCCAAAATCCAGATTTGAATTTCTCACTATCGTAATAGTCAACATTTCTTTGCTAATCAGTATTCTAATGCCAAACATAGAGTTTGTTCTTAGTATTGTGGGATCGACGATCGGAGTAATGATCTGCTTAATATTCCCGGCAGCAATCTTTATATCGATAACAGATAGAAATACTTGTCAACGACTACTAGCGCAAGTAAAGTCAATTTTATCGACAATTCTTGTTCTTTTTCTTGTAACTTTTTGTATGTTTTATACGTAATATCTTTATTATCTATAGTGCGTTGTAATATTCGGTATATGCATTATGGTATTCTGTATGTACGCCAATTTACACCCGATGGAGAAGTCTACAAATGCAAAATCAACCAATATTCTTTTCAATGAAATAAGTCGACAGTTGAATATAACTAAGGATTTATTTATTATCACTCCTAATGTTTCTAATAATTTGATTCTCAATCCTAGAGCAAAAAGTATAATATTGCGATGAATTTATCATTTACTCTCTCATTATTATATCTTAATACTCTCTGATTTTATAATACATTCTATTTTTTTACAGACAAAATTAAGCAGAAGAGTAATATTACCTTTAAAAAGGTTTCGACACCGAAATATGACATTCCACTATTCCCAATACCCGAATTTGTGATTGATATAAATAAAAAACAGAATGTCGAAAAATCTGATAAAACGGCAGTAAACATGCCGAAGATAAAAGAAATAAAAGTAGAAACAATTAAAACCTTAAACGAGAATTTAAATGCGATGCGGATTACCGTAAATACCGAAAGCTCTAAAATCGATGAATCCATTACATTGAAAGCGGAAGAAAAGATAAAGATAATCAAGGAGAAGGAAGGATCTGCGGATCCGCAGAACGATTTTTATTTTTTAGATTAATTTAGATGCGATAAAGAAGGAGGAATCTGAATTGGCGGCTGATGGATATATCCCGATTACCCATCTGAAAATTCTAAAGAAATTCAATCTGAAAATTCTAAAGTCACTCAGCAAGACACAGAAGCAAGAATTCGAGAAGAAAAAGCAGAAAATGCGATGGGATGAGATATTTTAAAGGGGTAAAAAGGAAATGCGGATGTGCGTGAACAAGGAAGATATTTAATCAGAGAACAAAACCGACTTGAGAGAAAACGGTGGATAAGGTTGTCGAAAATGAGGTAATAAAAATAAAATAGTTTTGGAAGAGAAACAATGGAATGTTACGAATGAGATAAAAATAAATAAAACACAATCTCAAGATAAGAATAGCAATATGATAGCTGAAAGTAGCAAGAGAAAATTGGATTCCTTTCAGAAAATTTCTTCCAAAAATAAGAAAACAACCAAAGTTATAGGAAAAAGCAGGTAACAGATTAGTTTCCTTTTATCGGCGAAACGAAGAAGAGAAACTTCAGTTTAGAAACAGAACAGAGTTTAACGATTTAGGGCCACTTCGACCAACTCTGATTAACTTTAATCGACGATTAAACTATATCTCTGTCTCTTTTTAAGAACGTATCAGAGTTGGTCGAAGTGACCCTTAGAAAGAGAAAGGAATCGAGGTAGAAGGTATGGAGGATTATTAAATATCTTATCAAAAAGAATTCTACAGAGACCATCGCAGAAGAGGTATTTAAAGAGAGCGATAATGATCATCAAATTAAGAAAAAGAAGAGAGAGGCTCTTATAAATAAAGTTTCGAATCTGTCGGAGGGGAATTGCAAAGATTTTACAGTGACGAATATTTTATACTCATATCATATTATATGTGATGAATCAATCAAAAGCAAAGGTAATTGTTTCAATATCAAACAGAAGTAAATCAAATGTTTTTACTGTACAACAGAGATTTCGGCAGATAATAAATGTGAGAAGAGAGATACCGCGATGAGGAAGTTTATAAATGGCTCTTTATTTTTCAAAAGTTATTGTATATTTATATTAATTATTAATATTTTTCAAATTTTATGTTAATTATAAATATTTATAAAAATATTAATATTTTATTATATTATTATAAAGATTAAGATATAAAAAGAACAATATATATATATTATAAAGAATAATATAGTGAATAATATATATATATATATTTAATATATATATAATATATATATATATATATATACATATTTGAATAATTAACATAAATATACATATTATTAATATTAATTCCACTGTATTATTATAATATATACATATACATATATACAAAACTTTACACATATATACATAATTTATTTATGTTATTTATTATATTATTATCAAGTTTAAAATATGTACTAAAATTTTTTCTATTTTTGCCTCATGTTTGGGTATATTTTAAGAATAAGACATATTTACTAATGGCTCACACGATGTTTTATATGACTGTTTTAAATATGTTAGACTATCATAAACTTTTCTAAAACTTAAAAATTGTAAAAAAACTAACAATACAAATGCTAATTTCTTAAGAATCAATATATAGATAATATTAAATAAAAATATATTTTCACACCGCTATTTATCTTATTTGAATATATACATATATCCAATTTTCCTATCCAGATAATACCTACATTTTAATTTGAAGAGAGATCCTAATCTAGATTTTAATATTAATGAAAAATTTTCTTTTTATAATAATTATAATTATACAGCAATATTTAGATATTTTGGATACATATATCTTGTATTAAGTATATATCTTTAACATTTAATTGATTCTGCTTTGGTTCTATATCTCTGCATTTCGCGTGTTGCAATTTTTTGCTGATTTCGGAAATGTTAATTAACGCTTTTTATCATTGCACAAAAGTTAAGAGAGCTTGAGTATTCTAAGAGCGACAGCAAGATTTCTTTCATGAAATTTATATATAATTATACATGAGCAATTTTTTCTCGTTTCTTCAAATTGCACTTTTTCTAAAAAGAAAAATAAAGTACAAAAACACGCAAAAAAATTAATCTTTTAATTATTATATTCAATTTTTCTTTATTATTTTTTATCTACGCGATATAGGCAGGTGAGATTGTACAAGAAAAATAAAACGTATAGAGAGAGATATTATATATTATATATATTTATATATTTGATAATATATATGGATTTTTTCCCTAGGTCATTAATAGCTGATTATTCTTTGCAAAATCGTAAGAATTATCTTTTTATTATAAAATGGCATTTTATATGAAACAATTATTTGCAATTTGAAATAGCGAAATTTTCTTTCAATTTAATCATGTTTAAAATTATATAATTGAGTTATTTAAATATTGTTTATATCGATTCTTCCAAATTGATTGATTGAAAACTTGCAACCAGATGGACTTTGC
This sequence comes from Prenolepis imparis, assembly GCF_030444845.1. NCBI lineage: Eukaryota > Metazoa > Arthropoda > Insecta > Hymenoptera > Formicidae > Prenolepis > Prenolepis imparis. Next base: position 22,602,462 of record NW_028141160.1, read on the forward strand.
AATTGAAATAAAAATTTATTTATCTGTATTATCTTTTTTTTTTTGCAGGATCGATTACATACACCGATAAATTATCGAAGCCAGCTATCCGCAAATGTTCTGAAGAAAAAAATGCGGCGTATATTCAGTATGCGACACTTATTGACCTTTCATACGTTAAACATACCGCACGCACAACGGTGTGACGAACCGTGGACATAAATTACAATAATTCCGCGACGACCGCCGGTTCGCGCGTCCTGTAATTCAATGCTTAATGATAGTGGCAGCCGCGGTGATTCCCGCAACTTTGCGATACCTGTTCGGTTAAAATCCCGAACCGGTATTACGACGAGGAATCTGACTGAAAAGAATCCTAATCGGCCGATGAACGCGCAAGAGTCATCGTTTCTTCCTTGGCTAAATCTTCGATCGTATCGTCATTATTTGCCGATATATTTCATTGGTTGATCGATCTAAATCATTAGTCATTTTATAGTTGATTGTGGTCAATTGGATTCAATTCGATGGCGGATACGCGGAACTTTGTGCATGTCAATTTCGCTATATAAGGAAACGTCGTTGAGGTGTTCTGTCATTCGGTAAAGTGCGGTTTTCCTCGTCAATCGCGGCTTTACGTCTCTTTTAATTCCTTTCTTCAACATTCGTAAGTAATCGCTAGCTATATATAGAGTTGTTGTGTAATCGATACACGCGGATTTAAAACAATTGCGATTGAATTGTATTGTGATTAAAATAAAATTTATAAAGTTCTCGAGTGTCACATATTATCTTATATTGTTCATAATTTGTCAATTTTATATTTGAAATTTCGTATTTATACAAGAATTCTTAAAGTGAGACGTAGCTCACAATATCGTGCTCGAAATTGAACATTAATTTTACTTTGCATCTATTATTGTGTCTTCTATAAATTTAATGCAACTCATTTCGCAATTCCCTTTCTAAAAAAAAGGCATTGCATGTTAAGTCGATTCTCGCAAGTATATAGTGTTGTTTCTTTTCCGCGATGCTGATTGGCTGTCTCGATTCGCGTTGTGCGTTATATTCCTAGCATCGAGAAGCTGTCATCGCGAGGGTTAGCAGTTTGACAGTTTAAACAAAATAAAATAAAATTAAATAATATGTTTTAAATAATATATTTTAATACTTCAAATTCGATTAATATTTTTGACAGTTATCAGCTGATGTCTGTCAAAAAATATTAATCACAGATAAAGTATTATAACATATTATATTACTTACAAAATATTATTATTTTAATTATAATATGTTGTAAATAATATAATATGTTATAGTATGAGAGATGCAAGGTATAACAAGGAATACAAGGAGATAGGGGCGTTAAGGAGAACTCCAAAATATTTAGGAAAAGATAGTTTAGGTAGACAAATGTAGGAATGGTAAAGGAATTACTTATAGCACTAGCGAGAATGAGATGTGATAATATGGAGGAAAATAAATATTGGCTAGAGGAAAAGGATTGGAAATGCGTGTTCTGTAAGAAGGGAGGAGATAATCTCAATCACTTTGGGCCACTTCGACCAATTCTGATTAACTTTAATCGACGATTAAACTATATCTTTGTCTCTTTTCAGATACGTTCTTAACGTCGATTAAAGTTAATCAGAGTTGGTCGAAGTGGCCCTTTGTCAAGGAACGTATTATAACAAAAGGTTGGTTTGATAAGATAGGGAAAAATGATGATGAGAGTTAGGAGGGTAAGGAATGAGGAGTTAGAAAGAGAAAAAGGAGACGTACTGTGGAAGCTTTGGAGGGAAAAAATAAAGATAATTGAGAAGAAAAAAAAGGAGGCTGTTAGTAGAGATAGATATAGATAAGAAATAAGTGGTAGGAGATAAGAGGTAAACTGTAAAGTATAGATGTAGATATGTAAATAAGTAAATGGGTAAAGTGAATTTATAAATTCTAAGGGTTATACTTAATTTAGATTAGATAAGATAGTAGGTAAGGTAGAAATAGGAGCGAGTGGATGAATAAGGTTGCGCAGTGTAAGGTCTAAGTTATTATTGTAAACCAAGTCCCATTTCTTGACTGTATATGTTGAGTGAAGTGAATAAATTGTTATATATAATATGTTATAATATGTACTTATAATATATATTTTTTCCGCGATTAATATTTTTTGACAGAAATCAGCTGATAACTGTCAAAAATATTAATCGAATTTAAAGCATTAAAATATATTATTTAAAACATATTATTTTATTAATTTTTATTTTAAACAAACTGTCAAACTGTTAATCCTCGCGATGACAGCCTCTCGAGGAGAGGCTGTTCAAAATAAAATTAAATAAAATAATAATATGTTTTAAATAATATATTATAATATTTAAAACTCGGTTAATATTTTTGACAGTTATCAGCTGATAACTGTCAAGAATATTAATCAAGTTTAAAATATTATAACAAAAAAACATATTAATATTATTTTTTTAATTTTATTGTGGACTAAATGTTAAACTGCTAACTCTCGCGATGAGCGATGACAGTCTCTTGATATACATATGAATAAATTAACGCACAACGCTTATCGAGATAGTTGATCGCGGAAAAGAGGCAACAATACTTCGAGACTTTTGAGAATCGACTTAACATGCCTTTTTTAGAAAGGAAAAATGTATTTAAATAAATAGATATTTAGATATAAATTTGTTTGAATTCTCAAGAATGTAAAATTATTTTTAATTTTCAATACTTGGATATTTAAGATTTATTAACAATATAAAAAAAATCGTTATTTTTATAGTAATATCTTCTTTTATCAACTGTAGTAATAAACATGTAGGTAGATAATTTCATTAGCATAACAGTAACTCAATAAGCTTTTTACAATTAAGAATTATTTTCATGACATAATTTATTTGAATAAATTATTTAAATAAATTATTTGAATGAATTATATCATGAAAATAATTCTAAGAAGCTTATTGAGTTACTTTTTAATGGAATTATCTACCTACATATTTATTACTACAGTTGATAAAATAAGATATTAGAAATCAAGTTATCGATAAACTTGCATAAATAAATTTGGAGAAAAAATAAAATTAGCGCATTATAAAAATAGATATAATTTAATTATTAACGCGCGTTCTATTAAATTAATTGAAATGTGTTATAAAATAACACATTTAACATTTCTTATTTTTTGTTTATATAACATATGCACGTTGAAAAAATCTCTATTATGATACACATTCAAAAATTAAACACAGATATATACAATAATTTATCTTAATTCATTTGTTTCAAGATAATGAATTTGTGATATATATAATATATATTTATATATATTACGATTAATTTGAGATTTTAATTCTTTTAATGTGTAATAAGTATAAAAATAAAAAAAGGTAAATTTAGATATCAAACAATTTGCAAGAATTAAAATAAGAATAAAAAGAATTTGACCGATACATCTATTATTGCAAATTATATTATAATTATCAGAGAAAAAAGATTTATTCCTAATACTTTTATCTTATGTATATGTATTAAAATATTTGATATAATTTTCACAAATACATTACCTTAAAATTTTTTTAAATAATTCAACACTCACCAATTTGATGTGCGGAATTGTAGACAATGTTAATCTGTAAAATATAAAGTATAAATATTATAAAAAAAATTATTAAAATATTTCAATCATTTATAATATTTCAAATCATTTTTTGAAATATTAAAATTAATTTAAAAATTTAAATATTAATTTTAATGTTTCAAAAAATGATTATATTATGCGCATAGTTAACTTTTGTTATTTACTTTAAAATATTAAAAAACTACATAATTTGCAAAGAAATGTTTTTTAAAGAAAGATAGAAATGATAAAAAATATTTAAATTAAAATATTTTACTATTTATTTTTACTATGAAATATTTTAATTAAAATATCTAAGGTACGCATTACATAAATAATTATATCTACATATCTCTTAAATATAATACAATGTAGAAATTGTATTTTATACATATACAAATGTTTATTATTATGAAATTATTAAAAATTATTATATTTATTATTAAATATTCTAAGTATTTCAAAATGTAAAATTCGGGATATTTTATATTTATTATTATACAACAATGTAAAATTTGCATCATTATCGCGAAGATAAATAGATAATCTCACAAATAACGAATGAAAAGTTAAATAAATTATAAATTATATTTACCCTATCGTTGCTCCGCCATTGCCCGATGCCTCCGACCTCTCTCTCTCTCTCTCTCTGCACCGTTCCTTTATGGCACTCACTCGAAACACTTGCACTCGCGTAATTTTTTTCGTTCGCGACGCGCGGCGACGCCCGGATTTTAGATATCACATTTCGACGCGTTTCGGTAAAACGCGAGAATCGCAAGAGCTTATTCGCGAGCGAATAAAACCGATGCTCTGTTTTCGCGTCGCCGCTTTTTTCAAGGCCCACTTATCGGAAGGCCTCATCGAACGACGATGATGCGGCGACTCCTTCACGACGCGCTCAAAAGTCGCCGATATTCCAAGAAATGGGCACTACATTTCACTATGTTTTATATATCACAATTCAACGACGTAGATATCGGATCGACAACGCCGAAAAACTCGGGAAATTCGCGTCGAAAGCGCAACGGTAATTCGATCCGCCCGTGTAATGAAGTTGCCCGCGTAATGGACTCGCCCGTGAGATCGCGATCGCGATGTCGGTACACGATTTCGCGACGCAATCGGCTTTGTACGATAATTAAACACGCAAAAACACTAAACTCACACTTGTACTGTCGCGGATCGGCGATGAGCGTGCAAACGTTGATCGCGAACAACCGAAAATGCACCTAGCAAACAGACAGGCTTGTGCCAGTTACGAGACGCGCAGCACGCCAAGGTCGCAAACACGTAATGGCGGTGGTCGCGGCGTACGGCGTACGTGCGAGCTCGGAGCTTGGCTCGGGTCGGCTCGGCTCGACTCGGCTCGGCTCGGCTCGGCTCGGCTCGGCGGTCCGAGCAACTCCGACTTTACGACCTTGGCGTGTTGCGCGTCCCGTAACTGGCAATGCCAGTCAGGCACCAGTACTGCTGTTGTGTACTTTTATTAAACATATTATTTAAATTTTTATAACATATTATAATATATTATTTTTATAACATTATTTTAAAAATTAATTAGCAAATAAACTCCTTAGTCAACTGATTACTGACAAAAAATATTAATAAAGTGTTAATTTGTTAATTAAATTTTAAAATAATAATGTGTTATAAAATGTAAAATGAAAAAACATAAATTTCAACGCTTAATAAAAAATTTTTTAAAAATGCCTAGCAATTATGTAATGCCACATTAATCGTGTTACAAAATCATGTGATTCATACTACATTAATTTTTTCTTTTATTTAGTAATAAAGGATGAAGGCACTGTTGATTGTGGTCGTATTACTCGTAGCCGTCGAGGCTCATCAAACTCATCAAGGATGGCCATTTTATGGCCATGGTGTCGAAAATGGAAGAGGAAATAATCCTGGCCGTGGTCCTTGGGCATATCCGCAGCAACAGAGTCAAAACAATATATTTGATTCCGATGTCGAATGGGTGTGCCAAAATCCGAAAACAAATGACATGGTAATAATGTCGCATATAAGAGTACAAAAATTTTAAATCTTTAAATTAAATTATAGATCTTTATATTTTATCGACATTTGAAAAAAAGATTTCTTATTTTAAATAAAAGAAAGAATTTAGAAAATGAGGTGATATTAATTGAAGATGCGTACATATCTGGTTCATTGGATATCCTGGAACAATATTCAAAATTAACTTTTCAAATAACAATATTTAAGAATTAAAACTTGACATAAAAATAAAAATGACAGAAAATACTATGTAATATATATATATATATATATATATATATATATATAGTTGAATATGAAAGTTAGTTTATAAATAATGTATTTTTGTAGATGATTATCGCTACTGATAACACACGACGACAGCATCCTGGTGGAAGACCATGGTGGCAATCGCAGAATGTTCCACCAGGACACCAAGTGAATCATCATCAGCAGGGAAATCAATGGACACAACCGATTGTTATCGTTCAACAAGAACCTGCTAATGATAACACTAATAATAATAATAACAAGTTACCACCGTTATTCTCACAAACATCAGAAGCTCCTAACAATAATAATAACAATTATAATTATAATAATCAACCACAATCCACGCCACCATATCACGGCGGAGAAGGATTGATAGATATTAGAGTCGGACAATAAACAATAAATATATAATGAGAAATATATAAAATCTAAGGTTTTGACGTGAGATTTATATTTTTTGAGAGAAAATCGCTTTTATAATCGTATAACAAATAAAAATAAAACTATGCACAATTGTATACATATTGAATCTATATTTGGACCCATATTTATTATATCACAATGAACATCAATTAATCAAATAATAATAATAATCTGTTCGTCCAATCATACATACACACACGCAAGATATTATCATATTAGTTTATTATTGGACGTCATTTGTATTATAAACATCTTGTACAATTGAATCAGCGTCTACAGATAATATCACAAAATAATCACTAAAGATGGTTCATAAAAACATCATCTAGACCTTTTACATAAAATTTATATAGAATGAAATACAGTTTACTTATATAATCAAATATAAATTATATTATGTAATTATGGAGAAAATTTTCAGAATATAATATCAGATGTTATCATGACACATCTTCGTCACGGTATTTTTTTTTTGTTTAATTATATGATTTACATAAAATACACTTAAAACTGTCCAAAATTTGTGGATCTCTGTACGCTATCAAGCCTTGACGATTTGAAAAATTCGTGCCGATAGGTAAATAATTCACGCTCAGATTTTCTGAATTTGGATTTATATTAAACTCTTTAAATTCGATGATGCCTCCGCCTACCGATAATAGAAGTGCTTGCGGTCCGCACGTGTCCCACTTATAAGTTGAACCCTTTGACAAAATATAAGCGGCTGCTTGTCCAAGAGCGACGTTCAGTATCTTGTATCCCGCTCCAGTCGCCTCCACTAATCTGAATCCGTTGTTTAATAGCTTTGATTTCACGTCTGCGTCTTCAAAACGGCTGAGTAAGATGATTTTATCGGCATTACACGTATTACTTATGGAAGACTTGCTAATACCACCTCCCAGAAAACCCCAATAGCACTTTCCCGTCCATCTGTTCAATTAATATAGTATAATAAAATGTAGAATACATTATTCACATACAAATATATTAATATATTTGTTACACTATTAAGAATAAATAGTTCCTCCACTTATCATATAAATAGGAAAGCGGAATATTTTCAAACGGATATACTCTGAGAGTATAAATAAGGAAAAGTTTTTATATTTTAAATTTATTAAAAATTTATCGTTTTTCATTCTACTTACTGCGAATCGACATTGGTGTAAAATGGTTGATTAACCACACCCAAAACTGGTACTCCCGTACTTTTCTTATACGCTCCAATTAATACAGTGACGCAACGTAAACCACTTAAATGTAAACCAGTCTGCTCGTCCACGACCTCCGTTGCACTTATGTAATCTGCTGTTGAATCTACAAAAGTTCCACGTATTGCTCCACAGGCATGCATTATCAAACTACAAAACGAACAGAAATTCTTACAAGCGTTGGGTCTCAGTTTACAGGCCAATTAAGATTCTTAGTAACAAGAGAGACTTAGAGAGACTTTTACCATAATATTGTCCAACTTTTGTATTTTTTTCAGTCTTGCCCTGAATTAATTTAAACTTACTAAATATCAACTGAATATATCGTAATCTGAAATTATTGTCTGTTGTAGACCTATATACTTACCGATTGGATCTATCCAAATACCAAGATCATCAACATTGATGTCAAAATCAGTGGGAATCTCTAACACGATTGGCACATCTGACAGCTTAACGTCTTTATGGACTTCAGCAGCGAGTAGTTCTGCTGCCACAGCGTCGTTGCCCATAACTTTAGTCAGCAATTGTGTTGTGTCTTTGCTGCATGAACAGACTTCAACAATAATAGATTCTCCTAAGGTATTACTGAATACATTAGTTTCTTCGCCTTGCACCAGTTTAGCCAGCTCTGGAAACTATTCACAGTGCAATGAGAGAGTTTGAAGTATGATACAAATAAATTGACGTTCTTTTCATTAGTATATTAATATATTTTATAAAAATTTGTTCTCATATACTCTCTTTCTCTTTTACCTCAATTTCTATATCGTGTCTAATAGTTTCTTGAATGAGGACATCAGCTAAGGTTTTGAAATCCTGGAAGAAACGAGGATTCTTTTCTTCTAAGGACTTTTCTTGTACCAACAATTGAAATAGGGCTTCCTTCTGTCGACAAGTCCTGGCAATGTTTGCTGCCTTCTCTGAAGCTTGCAGGAGAACCTTTAGTAATCTGCTGCCACTCCTCATTTTTCTGTAAACACAAGAAAGATTTAAGTAATAAAAATTAATTTACTAAACAAAAAGCTAAAATATATTTTTATTAATTATTATTAATAAAACGCGGGTATCAAAAGAAAAAAGAAACAATTAGAAAGACACATTACGCATTTATGCAGACACAAGAATCCTTACAAGCTCTATTGGATGAAAATTTAAAGTATTGATTTTCTCTCTCTATAAATATACTGTATATAAAACATCTTTGTGTGTGTGCATTAAACAATATCGATAATCACTTCAAAATAGCACTCTCGTCTCGAAATATTAATAATTCAACTTTATCATCAAAGAAATACGATTCAGACTACAGAAAAACATATCAAAACCAACATATACAAATGCAATTACACGAAGCATGATTTAAATTTTATCACAAAAATCATCACTATTTTGTAAATATATTCAAAAGTTTAAAAATTGCGAGTGTAAAATTATAAATATTTTTTACAGGCACACAGAATAACGTTAATGAGAAACTGAAAAGAAGATACCGAATATTATTTACATATGACTTACCTAGTTTAGTACAAAGCAAACGAGAGAGAGTGAAAGAGAGAAAACTAATTTGTACAGCGTATATACACACTATACCGCGATTATTGCCTCTCTGACGTGTGCGGAGAGATGCACGTATACGTCAATCGAAATATAAAATATACATATGTGTCATTATACTTGCGCAGTGACACCGCGATAAGGTGCGCGCCGCTCCTTATTAAAATTCGCGGCTCATTTGAATACTAAACGTCAATTTATAATGCAAATTTGCGTTGGCGCGAATATAAATAGCTTCTCGTCTCATTATACATGTATATTCCGTTTGAAAACACGAAGGACATCGTGCACGAGTAAAATATCGATAAAAAGAACAGCTATCTCGTTTATTATTAACACATGTCGTGTATTATGTGTGCGCGAGCTTTTAAACATTTTCAAATACGATTAAAATTGATTCTCAAAGTTTTACTTACAAAAATGAGAAAATGTCTAATGTCAAAAATTATAAACTCGTGATTGCTGCAAGAAACCTTCGAAACCCTAGAAATTTCCTATCCATTGGCCAATCAGCTGACTGTCAACGAATGCAATATAAAGGCTGATATTACATTCACGCGACAAAATGTTTCGGACGTATTGATTGGTTATCGGATGAAGACTCGACAGAAACTTTAGAGATTCTTTATTCGATAGCCAATCGCTACGTTCAAACAAATTTGTTATAAATGTAATTTTATCGACAATTTACTTATCCTGGACGCAATATTCGCGTTTCGTAAAGTTATTGCAATAAATATTTCGTAATTCGAAATTTTGTTAATATTTTTTCAACGAGATAAATGTTTATAAAGTATACACATTTAAATTCCAGTCACAGGCAATAGCAATAATACATCCACGCGCGAATTTATATATTTGACAAGATATCAAACATATTCCAACGATATGTCAAAATTTGGGGTTCTGCTCTACGCGGACAAAAATTTCAAACGGACTTGAAAATTCGCCGACCAATTTCGTCATCGATATAATCATTAATACACGTCTCGCAGCATCATCATTATATATATCCCCCATCGGCTGCTTTTTTCCTTTTTTACTCGCTCGCGTAATATACGGGCGTACGTGCATGCAAATGCAAAAGCGTTGTAAGCGCTTTACAACAAACAACGTAGTACATCTCGCGCGAATGCGCGGTGCAAGCAAAATGCAAAATGGGAAATGGCAAAACTCGCAATACGCGACGCGTCTTATTGCGCGCGTCGACGAGCGGCGGGGAAGGGGGAGGGGAGAGGCGCCGCGATAAACGTGGAACGAGGACGACCATGTGACCGGCGGCCGGCCAATCAGCTGTTTAGCTTTGTCGTGCCGCCAAGCTCATTTCCAGTCCGTGTGCACGCGGAAGCTGCGGGTACCGACTGGCCGCAGGATTCGAGCGCGATTATTCCGGGCCCCTGATAATTATGGTAGGCCGATCGCGTTAGAGGGAAACGTCGTGTTGCCGCAGCTCGCAATACGGACTGACCGCGGGACGTCACGCGAGTCGCAAAACGTCGCAAATGCTTTATATATGCGGGGTGGCCATTTTGGTGATACGGCGAGCCGACGTGCCGAGCAAAGTGTAGGCCCTATGATCTTTTTATTTCCCTTTACTGCACGGCCCATCCGCGGAATCCGCCACAGCCGCACGACGGCCCAATAACGCCCGGAACATGACGCAGCAAAATAAAACGATGAACTTCCTAATACACGACGCTAACGGTAAGTTTTTCGGGATCGAAGATGCGCGCCAATACAACGGCATCGCTCGTCGGCGATGCCGCGCGTCCGAACCTCCGAGCCTCCTCCTCCGCGAGAGCCCCGAGTACGTTCGCGTCTCGCGAGACTCCCCCCTTTCGAGGAACCGAGGAGTCGAGGTGAATTTCGAGCCCGGCTCTCTCACTATCTCGCTTCTACTCCCGCGAGAGAGAACGCCCGCCCGTTCAACGTCCTCTCCTCTCTCTCTCTCTCTCGCGTTGCATTCCGATGCGTGGAGAAACGCATCCCCGGGGCGGCGAATTTCCTCCCCCGAGATCGAGTACTCTTCCTCGTTTCGACCCTCCTCCCCCGTTGACGTTTTACGATTTACGCGCTACAGTGTCGATTGTCTCGTCCTACGTCGCGCGTGCTAGACGCGCGTTCGATACCGGGAGGACAAGTTTTCCTCGCACCGAGAGACCCTTTTACCTTCTTGTCGCGATTATGTTTTTCATCGCGCGCCCGCTTCTGATTAATTATCGTTTCGACGAAATTTCACACTCCTGAGACAGCTATGAGAAGCCCCTCTTTTTGCTCTCTCTGTTAAAATTCATGCGGTTTGGTATGACTAAGAATACCAAGTTGATATTTGCGCCTTATTTTTGCATTTGAAATAAAAAGAATCCTCGACTTTTGCAATAAATAATTTTAGATAAGATAAATGTTGGAGTGCTCCTAGAAACTTGATAGTTTCCGAGTACTAAATGAGCACATTTCCATCTGCTTCCTTTCAGGTGTATAACACTCACAATTGTCTACTGACAACTTCTAGAGAGCGTTGAGCTATGCACTGTACAAAAGATTTTGCGATTGTACATAAACTGTATAATGATGCGTACATATAAGTTACACGAGTCTTTAGATGCATTGAAATTGATCGAGAACTTATAAAACAAATGTTGAAATTGATTTATATTTTTAGTATAATTGTGTCTGTTTATAGACACGCATATTTTGATTTCTTCTTTTGTAATCTTGATGATACATTATCTGTTTCATTTGCTTAAAGTAACATAAAATTTCTGTAACTTTCAGTATGTAACATTAATTAAATGTATTCTTAATATTGCAATATCATTTGCAATCATATGTTCATAGTTTATTATGGACTGAAGATAATATGTATAAAGATTAAACTTTAATGTTATTTCAGAGTTTTTTCTGTTTAGAAGATTTTTCAAACATTCTACCTGCAGGCAAAAATTCACAAACAATTATAGATAAGTCAAAAATTTGTTACAGGACACCCACAAGTGATAAAAGTGGTGCAAAGTACATCTAATAAAACATTAGGTAGTATTGTTAGCACGACAAATGCAGGTGGCCTTAAAGTGTTTAAAACTCCTAATCAAGATTCACAGGTACTTGCTTCAATTTTACAACAATTATAGTATTGATTTAATGTGCAGAGGTTATATATTGTAATGCATTCACAAAACAGCACTCCAAAATAATACACACACATATATTTGAAAGTATTCTTTCTATTTTAATATGTATCTCTATTTCTCTTAGTGTGGTATGAATGATTGCAAATAGATTTTTTACAACTATTACATATGTATATGTTGCAACTAGGTTTTGACTTCAAATGCGCAAGTTCTTAGGACTATCAGTTTGCAGAGTCCGTCTACACCAGGTCAGAGTAAGTATATTTTACTTAAAAAGCAGACTTTTCACACAAAATTACAATGCAACAACATTGCACAGAGATTTTCTTACAGGATTAGTAACAATACCTTTGCAAAATACTAAAATGACAACATCAAAAGCAGGGGAATCTATGATGACCAAGACTATACAGTTGACTTCTGCGCAGATGGTAGAAAACAATTTTGTAATATTTTGATTAAAAGAATTTAATTTTACATTAAATATATATAAATGTCTTTTTTTTAGAGCGACATAAAACAAGCTATTGTGTCCCAACAACAACAGCAGTCTAATACTTCACAACTCGTTAAAGATGCCACTGGAAAAACCTTTATCAGCCCAATACTGGATCACAGTGGATCTAGGAAAAGGCAGGACGTTGAAAGTGGCGATTTTGTGCCTGAGTAATACAATGTTTTTATCGCATACATTTTAATTGTATAGAGAACAAAGACGAGCTTTGTTTCCCCTACAGTTTCGTGATATACTTTCTCTAATCGTTGTATCTAATTTTATACCGTTTCTCTATTGTATTGCAGTAAACGGAGGAAAACAGAAAAAGTTGGTAAAGGATTAAGACATTTCTCAATGAAAGTTTGCGAGAAGGTAAAGAAGAAAGGTACCACTTCTTATAATGAAGTAGCGGATGAATTAGTCGGTGAATTCACTAATCCCGCTCATATGAATTCTTTGACAGATCAGGTATTTATCTCGTCTAATATTCGCATATTGTACAAAATGATTGCTTTACATATATATATATATATATATACACACACACACATATTAGATTGTCAATTGAATTTATATTCGACATGTCATTTCTTTTTTCAGCAATATGATCAGAAAAATATCAGAAGACGCGTATACGACGCTTTGAATGTATTAATGGCAATGAATATCATTTCCAAAGAGAAAAAGGAAATTAGGTGGCTTGGCCTGCCAACTAATTCTTTACAGGAATGTGTAGCTTTAGAGAAGGATAAGAAGAAAAAGGTTGAGAGAATTAAGGCTAAAACGCAACAGCTACATCAGCTTATCCTCTCTCACATTTCTTTTAAGAACTTAGTTGAACGTAATCGTTTGCATGAGAGTCTCCGCGGGCCACCGAAACCTAATTCTGCCATACAGCTGCCATTCCTCATTGTGAATACCAGTAAAAAGACTGTCATAGACTGCAGCATTTCAAATGACAAGTATGTGTTGCAATTTAATTGTAAAACATCGTATCGAGATAGATATATATATATATAATAAAAAGAAGAGGTTAATTTCCTTTAATTTTTTTTACAGAACTGAGTACCTGTTTAATTTTAATGATAAGTTTGAAATTCATGACGATATTGAGGTTCTAAAGCAAATGGGTCTAGCTTTTGGTAAAATATATTATTGATTCTACTTTTTATATAAGTATTTATACACAATACTGTTTTACCTTTTGTGAATGTACATTAATACAGTGTAAAATGTTCTTTTAGGATTAGAAAAAGGGGAATGCACCGAGGAAAATTTACAAAAGGCAAAATTAATGGTTCCGAAATCGCTCGACAAATACGTAGAACGTATGTTATTTATCATTTTATCATTTATTTTGAACATATTTAAGTTTCAATTCGTATACTCTCGTCTGAAACCGATGGTTGCATTGCAGAGTTGGCATCAGGGGATCTAGAAAAGTTTATTCCAGTAACTATTCCTGGTCCAAGTACATCGATGGAGGATTTAGACATCAAATTGGAAGGTTCTCGACCACCGTCGTCCTCGCATACTTCATTGTCAGAAGATCCTCTATCACCACCGTCTCAGTACTATTCGGAAGAGGAGGACGATGACGAAGAAAGCGACCAGGACGATCAGGCCGATAGTGATCTGGAAGTTAACTAGCACCCCGAATAACTCTTCAAAGGCTAGACTCAGGGTTCGTATATACTACATTCGTATAAGTTTGTCTATTTCTCATATTATATACTGTAATTATTAGTTTTAACAATTATATTTCTTTATATAGCAATCACTTTCAATACATATTAATAATAGATATGCTTGAAAATATAATTATGAGATGAATATCAGAATATGAGATATAATGAAATATAATCAAGAAAACAATTTGCTTTTAAATTTTAGGATACTCGCCACTATCATCAGCAATGTCAACGTTAATAATATCGCCGCTGTTGCCAACATCTTCTTCACCCCGGTCGCCAATTTTTAACACATCGAACAAGGATAGAGGAGTTGATAATTGTCGCGAGTGGAAAGTAAATCAGTTGAAGTAAATGAGAATGGTCAAAGCGAATATATGTTTATTGGGGCCAAGGAGATAATGTAGCAATTAATTGGGCTGAGAGAATTGGCAAATCTATAAGTGGCTCTTCTTTCGTATCAAGTAATAAGATAGTTCGATGCACGTGCATGGAGTGATCGGAGCAGATGCAGAATGACTGAAATAATGGGGTGCTATATTTTAATTGTGCATCGTCATACAAGTTTATATGACTCTAGCGTCTATGTATTATAAAATATAATCTTACAGTATCAATATTATTATGTGTACAAGACATATTGACCAGTACTCATTTTCTTATGGCACGTTTATAATAACATTTGTCTGTGGTACGCAGTAAAATGACGTATGATAGATGCAGGCACACATCTGACTCGAATTAAAAATACAAATAAATTGTAATACTGTTATAATATGAAGTTTGTAGTTTGTGGTTAGTCTTTCGAGAAGAAAGGATATGTATTAACACACTGTAAGAGTTTGCAGTAGTTTTATACAGCAAACTTAAAAATGAAACATTTTTCATATCTCTATTATATATATATACATATATATATATATATAAACATATGATAAATTTGATGGCTGCATTCAGCAGAGAAAAATAACTTTACATTTGTTGTATGATTTTCTACCTTAAACGCTTTTGTTTTTCTAATATATTAAACAGTATGTTATACACATAAGTATTATATATAGTGTAGTATAATTATGTCAATTTCACTATATATATTTCACAAATATTTTAATGTCATTTGTAACAGTATATAAAGCTAGCACTATTGATTCAATTAAACACACTTGCGCTGAATAAAAAATCAACAAATTGTAAAGTATGAGCAGGTATAAATTGATAAGAAAAAGAAGCTTTTAATGAAATTTTTTATTTATCGATATACAGTACTAATACTATGCTTCTGCTGAATGCAACTGATAATACATGATTGATTATATAATATTTCACATGGATTTGAGAATCAGAAATTTTCTGCTCTAATGCTAAGTTAATTGCAGTCTGCAAAAGCATTGCGTAGTATAATTCTTTAGGAATGCTTCAGTCCAAATCATCATCATCGAACAAGTCATCAAAATCTGAAATTAAATAATTATTTCAATAAACTAATCGTATATTCTGTTAATTTGGATTATTATTTATAAAACTAAAATGTTTTCCTTGATCTATGAATTATGTAAAAATGATTGCCATGCCTATACATGCATGCATACATATATATTAAAGAATTAGATATTTAAAATACCATTAACATAATTTGAGTGGACTGCATTCTTTTTCATATATTCTAATTGTTTTTTAAATAAAATATTCTGATATTTTACAGGTAAATCTTGATTTTCTACAAAAACTTTTTTTTCAACAGAAAAAGCTTGATTTTTCTGTAAAAAAATGATTTTTTTTATATTCAGGTTATTATTACAATCTAAAAAAAAACAAAATTAATGAAAATTAATTAAGCATTGAAATTAATGTAAAATTGGAAATTATGTTATTAAAAGATGTGTATGTTATTAGATATTAGACATTATTAGATATACCATTGTAAAAATCTGCATGAACAGCTTTTTCGCTCGTTGTAAGATCTACTAATAACCTACTACCACCAACCTGAAATCAATATTTCACTTTATTTGTAAATTATATAAAGAAATTGCATATTATATGAATTTGTAATTTAAGCTGCTGTAAGACTCTTGACATTGTTATTAATCGCATCATTGATATTTTGCTGATCCATTGTCAAATCACTATGTACATATAATTAACATTACCTCGTCTAATTCAACGTAAGGTCCAGCTCCTTCGGGAAACATTTCATCTGCTACAAGCGTTGGCTTCATGCTCAAATATATCAATTTATCTGACACTTTGCGAGGATCAGAAAACTCAAACTCAAACTTTATACATTATAAGATATACGTGCGACCATAAAAAACCACGTGTGCTATCGAAATCCTAAAAAATAAAAAATTAAATCAAAATAAAACAATAGAATAGTCATATAAATATGCATTACTATATGAAATTCAATTGAGAAAGTTCGAATCTTTCTTTCGATGTATAAATTGATATGAATTTTAGATATTATTTAATAAACTCTACACGAACCATAAAGTGAAGCATAAAGTAAACAATAAATTGTATACTATACAGGAATGTTCATT
The DNA here is from genome assembly GCF_030444845.1 of Prenolepis imparis. NCBI lineage: Eukaryota > Metazoa > Arthropoda > Insecta > Hymenoptera > Formicidae > Prenolepis > Prenolepis imparis. Next base: position 22,619,398 of record NW_028141160.1, read on the forward strand.
TATGAAAAGAAGGGACAGAAGAGGGGAAAAATGGCCTATTTCTTTTTCTAGTTAGCTATGCTGGACAGAGAAAGAAATAAACAATTGGTCAATTAGAAATTAGAAAGAAAAAAAAGAAGTTATGATGCTCACCTCTTTCTTTATTGAACACTGAGCATTTCAGGGTTGCGTTCCAAAATTTACTGCTTGGAATAGAGTAGAGTTCGATTGACCAATCAGGGGCTCGATTCTTGAATTCATTCGCAAGAGAAACGTATACGCAAATTCGGCTCTTACAGAAAAGTTGCAAGTTGATTGGTTATCGCATGGCTTTTAGCCAATCAACTTGCAACTTTTCTGTAAGAGCCGAATTTGCGCATACGTTTCTCTTGCGAATGAATTCAAGAATCGAGCCCCAGGATACGAAATTTTTCTTTCCTTTGTTCTGATTGGTCAATCGAATATTATTACTCTACTCGGAGCAGTAAATTTTGGAACTCAGTTCACTGGTGGCAAGAAATGGACTGTGAAAATTTGCAAGCGTTTAGACCAATCAGAGCAAAGAAATCTGCGCCTTTCGTTCTGATTGGTCAATTGAATGATTTGAAATTTCAGTAGCGCCTCGCCACAGTATATCCAGTAGCGTAACTCTCTGTCGGCGCCTTTGAAGTTAGTGTTGGCCAAAATGGAGTGCGCATGCGCGAGATAAGCGAGTTGCCCAGTAATGCCATCTGAACTTTTCTCTCGCTCACTCTTGTTTGTTCTCTCTTTAACTATTGCCGCCAATTTCTGCCATCAAATGTACATAAACATTTAAAGAGAGCATTTAATGTGTTGAGGCATTTAAATGAGACCTGAGCATTTAATGTGTTGAGGCATTTAAATGAGACCTGAGAGAGACTGAACAAGTAAGAGTGAGCGAGACAGAAGTTCAGATGGCACTACTGGGCAACTCGCTTACTTCGCGCATGCGCACTCCATTTTGGCCAACACAAAATCGAGGGAGTTGCGCTACTGGATATACTGCGGCCTCGCATTGGCCGCGTTCAGCAGAAAAAGCATGTTTGCAACTGTTGTAAAATTCGTGAATCTGATTGGTGTATTCTCTTCATCTTAGCTGAACCTAAGAGAATACACCAATCAGATTCACGAATTTTACAACAGTTGCAAAGCTGCTTTTTCTGCTGAACGCGGCCATTATATGTCAAAGTTCAGGAATTTTAGACGATTATACGAAGATATACACAATTGTCAAAGTCGGGAGAATTTATTTTGCAATTAATATTTTGCAAATCGTGAAGATCTAAACTCTGAAAAAATGAGCAAAATATCAGGAAGATAATATATATGAGATAAGACGAGTGTTTAGATACGACTGTGCAAGTATGCTAAAAATAGCGAATGTATATATTACCTTAGGTATTACGGCATTTTTGGCGCCTACGTTATTCGTAAACAGAGATCTCGATTTCGAGAGCCCGAATATTTCAAGGCCAATACAAATTTACTTTGGAATTATCGATGCCGCGAAAAGGTGGCGCTATTTTCGTACTTCCGTATCAGCTGATAACGTGTGACACGGGTGGCCTAGATTGGCCGTGCGATTGCGGCTGATTTCCTCCGATTCCTCCGTGTTCAGACTGCTCAGTGATCCAGTGCACCGGCAAGCTCCTCCCGAGAGATCTTTTAAACGATTTTTTTTGTTTACACATATGTGTGTCCGCGATTGTCGTCAATTATTGTTTAACAAAGAGCGAGCGACAAGTTACGATTAATACAAATCGACGCGACATTCAACGAATCATCGGTTTAATCGAAATCAGGTCAAAATGAGTAGCCAGAAGACGGTACCAAACAGTATCAAGTTCCTAATTGGAGGCACTTCTGGGTTTGTGTGTTTTTTTTCCTTTTTTCTCCCCTCTTTATTTATCTCGAGCATATAATATTTGTGAACGAATGGAATTCTAACAGTGGGTCTTTTCGAAATGTTTTTATTATTTTTTGATAATTATCAGTGTTTTGCAGTCACTAAGTTTGAAGGTCGAATGGTCGTAATCCTTCAGATTACGCGAGAATTATTTTCTCATTGATTATTTTAGCTGATGTTACTTGTTAATAATTATAAGAACGAAAACAAATTAAATGTTAAGTATTCAAGATGATGCAATATGTGTATATATCTTAATAGCAAGCTATAAATAGCTGCGACCCTGGACAACCAATGTATATAGCTTCTCTTGTATATAATTTCTGGAAAAATATATATACTTTTTATTAAATTTTTATAACTTTTTAATATGATATAAAACATTTTTGAATTAATTTTAATTATTTTTATTTATATTATTTATTTTTATTTATAATTATTTATATTATTTTTTAGATTGTTTTAATAATTTAATTAAATTATATTTGAAAAAATACAAAGTAAATTTAATATAATCTCCCTAAAATTATATATAAAATCGAACAAATTATTTTATGGAAAAATCATTTTATATATAATTTATAAAACATGATTTGTTCTGTAATATATTGTAATAGATGGTTATTAAAAGTGATATATTTAATTGCAGCATGGCAGCAACATGTTTTGTACAGCCATTGGATTTAATAAAAAATCGCATGCAATTAAGCGGTACGAAAACATCAACAATAAGTATTACATCATCAATTTTAAGAAATGAAGGTGTTTTGGCGTTATATTCTGGTTTATCTGCTGGTTTAATGCGGCAAGCTACATATACTACCACTAGACTTGGAATATATACTTGGCTTTTGGAGCTTTCTTCGTAAGTTGATCATGTACAATTTAGAAATTTTTATAATTGTATAAAAGAATTGTGTGGAATTAAGAAATAAATATGATCCAATACATATATACATATGTATGATAAAATACATTTGACTTATCTAGAAAAGAAGCTCAACCAAGTTTTATCATAAAAGCACTACTCGGTATGGTAGCTGGATGTGTTGGAGCATTTGTAGGCACACCTGCCGAAGTAGCTTTAATTAGAATGACAGCAGATGGAAGATTGCCTATTGGTAAATTTTTATTTTTTACATGATGCAATTATATGTCTATGCACACATATATAAAATTTAAATATTTTTAATATTTTAATACAGCTGATAGACGCAACTACAAAAATGTGTTTGATGCATTATTCCGTATAATTAAAGAGGAAGGTCTCTTTACATTATGGCGTGGCGCCATTCCTACTATGGGTCGCGCCATGGTTGTAAACGCAGCACAATTAGCATCGTATTCTCAAGCAAAACAAGCATTGTTAGATACAGGTATTTATTGTAGAAATGTTAAATAAATATATGTATATACAAAATTTGTTGAAAATTACTATTTATGCTTGTTATCTTCTTTTGTTTTAAATAGGATATTTTGAGGAAAATATTGTACTGCACTTTGCGAGCTCAATGATCTCTGGTTTAGTCACCACTGCTGCTTCCATGCCTGTAGATATAGCTAAAACAAGGTACGTTATTAACAATAATTAACAATAATTTAGAACAATAATTAACAATAAATTTAGGATTATGTGTAAAATTCAATTAATTGACATTCACTTAATTTAGAATTTAAATTATTTTTGCATTATCTTTTTTCTAGAATTCAAAACATGAAAACAATAAATGGCAAGCCAGAGTTTACGGGCGCGATTGATGTTCTGACCAAAGTCGTAAGAAATGAAGGATTGTTTGCATTGTGGAAAGGATTCTTCCCATATTATGCACGTTTGGGACCTCACACAGTCTTGACATTTATTTTCCTGGAACAAATGACTGCTTCTTATAAAATATATGTTACATAGTTACAATTGTGTGCTTGCAAAATTTATGAATTAAATTAATTATGGCAACTTTTATTTTTTTACCATATACTGTGTATTTTTAGAACATTATTTTTTTAAATTATATATATAATTCTATTTTGTGGATATGTTTATTATGAAAGATTACGCACACAATTGCAATATTTGATTTATGTATGTTATATGTATATATATAAAACTCGTTTTAATTGAAGAATAATAGGAAGGTAGAATTCCTATAGAAGTTCAATATAAGCAACACATATAGCATTTTAAATCTGCCATACAGTTTAATATGTATATAACATACTAAAATATTTTATGATTATTTTACAGAAATATACACATTCTATAAATATGTATGAATACAGAGAACTCGTCAGTCTCTAGTTTTACATATGTATGCCATTTCTCTCCTCGTTGTTATTTCCAAAGTTATTTTATACAAGAGGTTTGTTTTATAGAGATATATTTCAGATATTATACATATTGTATAATGAGATTTATGTCATATTATTGTTAATAGGTGTAAATTGAATTGTATAAATTGAAAAAATGTATTAAAATAATGTAACATTAATACATAAAATATGTATTGATAATATATTATATATTATTAAAATAGCGAAAATTTAGAAAAGTAATAAAGAACGATATATTTTTAAATGTTAAGTTATTTGTTGCATTTTAATCTTAAATCAAAATACATATATAACTGATTGAGAAATATTTTTTATTCATAAATTTTTCAGATTAAATATTAAAAAATAAAATTATTTTTGATATATAATAAATATGTCATTTTAATATCAAAAATAATATATGACAGAAGAAAATTAATATTTTAATATTATGCAAAAATTTTAAAGAAATTATACGCGTGTTTATCACAAACAAGCATATCGCAATTGTATTTTTATTTGCGCAACAGGTGTCATGAAATTGACAGCTGATAATAGAAGAAGTTTCTCGATTCGCATAAAATGGCGGGAAAGAGACAGATGTTATATATTGAATGTTTACATTGACACGTATATATATTTTGTGTATCATGTATTTATGTGTGCAATCTTTTTTATTAATTTCTTATCATGCCATCGGCGCGAGATAGATGAAAATGAGAAATGATATTTGAATACAAACATTTTTAACGTCAAATGTAGACATACTCAGTATGCCACAACAATTCTACATAAATATACAGGGAGTTGCATGAATCATTGGCCGCGTTCAGCAGAAAAAGCAGCTTTGCAACTGTTGTAAAATTCGTGAATCTGATTGGTGTATTCTCTTAGGTTCAGCTAAGATGAAGAGAATACACCAATCAGATTCACGAATTTTACAACAGTTGCAAAGCTGCTTTTTCTGCTGAACGCGGCCATATTGGGTGCGTTCAGCGGACTCAACAGTTGAGCAATTTTCCGATGTCATTCCATGCTGATTGGCTGGATCTTAAAGTAGGAACCAATCACGTTCGATTGCTACTTAGCAGTTGAGTCCGCTGAACGCGGCCATTGATCGCTATTACGTAAGTTATGAATAGATATAGTCAACAGTCAACATAATAATTGAAATAAATTGTCAATTTCAAGATTCTACGCAATGCACGTTTTCTATATTTGAGGTTATAAACACTATACTTAATCTTACATGAGAGAAATTGAAAGAAATTTCAAATTTTAAGAACTCTGAGAAAGCTGTAATTAATATAAGCTATTAATCTTTTTTTCTCTTTTTTTAGTGCATCTATTATACGATAATTATACATAATTAAATTATAATGCAATTATGTCAAAAAAGAAAAGAGATCATGCTTGGAGCGAAAATGGCTTTGAAGAGTGGGTGAGTATACGTACAATTTAACATTTAATATTATATTTATCCATTTATCTAAATTAAATTTTACTAGATTATTTAGAAATAAAAATGATTTTATCATGTTATTTAATTCATGTATTCTAATAATAAATATACTTCAGGGTGGTTATATGGCTGCAAAGAAAGCCAAACTAGAGGAGCAGTTTCGTAATACAGCCAATAAAGAATTTAAAGAATCGTCAAAACTCTTTGATGGAATTGCGATATTTGTAAACGGTTATACAGATCCAACATCTGACGAGCTCAGACGTCTAATGATGTTGCATGGAGGCTTATATCATCATTACATGCGTCCTAAAATCACAACTCATATTATAGCATCCAATCTACCGTATTCTAAAATAATGTTGTACAGAAAGAGTCAAAATCCAATTCCTATATGCAAACCACAGTGGATTATCGATAGCATTGCGGCTGGAAAAGTTTTGAATTTTCAAAATTATTTACTTTACTCCAATAGCACTAATATACAACCTCAGTTGGCGTATAAATTAAATAATAAGATTAAAGTCGATACTGGCTCAGTTATGAATGAACAAGATATTGAACAATCTGAAGCAGAAATAATTAACAATGAGACTGATATAAATAACAAGGATATATCGAAACATGATACAATCAGCAATCGTCAACCTACGAATACAAGAACAAGTGCACAATCTACAAGAGACGCTGAATTTTTATCAGCATTTTACAGTAATTCGAGATTACATTACATCGCCACCATGGGAACCACTTTTAAAGATTACGTCAACGAGCTGAGAGATACAAGTGACGGGGTATTTCCCGGACTTGAGCGTTTAATAGAATTGAAAAAAGCAAGAGGCCCTTCAACTTCAGCTGATTGCGAATCAGACCCTGAAGATGAAACGATATGTTTTACAGATAACAGAGTAGAACGCAAACGGGAATCCGTTATAATGCATATTGATATGGATTGCTTTTTCGTGTCTGTAGGAATTAGGAATAAACCGGAATTGCGAGATCTACCGGTTGCAGTAACACACGCAAAAGGTAACACATTTTCGGCGAATTACGACGGCAAGGAAGAATTTGGATCGTTGTCGGAAGTAGCTTCGTGTTCCTATGCGGCAAGGAAGGCTGGCGTAAAAAACGGCATGTTTCTGGGAGAAGCGTTGAAACTGTGCCCAAATCTGAAAACGATTCCATACGATTTCGAGGGTTACAAGGAAGTTTCTTATATACTGTACGATACGGTAGCATCTTATACATTAGATATCGAGGCGGTAAGCTGCGACGAAATGTACGCGGATTGCACGAGGATTCTCGAAGGGTCCGGATTGTCACCGTTGGAATTTGCCACTATAATCAGGAATGAGATAAAGCGAAAAACAGATTGCCCGGTGTCCACAGGATTCGGCAATAACAAGTTGCAGGCGAGATTGGCGACGCGAAAAGCTAAACCCGATAATCAATTTTATTTGAGTAATCAGAACGCGGAGACATATGTGCGGGCTTTAGATACGAGAGATTTACCAGGTACATTTGAGATTAATATCATCTAGTATTGAAAAAAAAGTACATGTGAAAGAAACGCAAATTCTCATATTAAAAAAGAATATCTTAAATATTTTTTGAACAAATATTTTGGAAAAAATTTGTAGAAATATGTATATTTCATCGAATATGAATATCGTAGTCTCTATACGCTCTTTTCACTTGATTATGACTTTATTAGCTTACAATTAGTAGAATTAAATTGTCTTATCTCGATATTTTAGGAGTTGGCGGAACAACAACGCATAAGCTACGCAAAATGAATGTGCGTACGTGCAAGGATTTGCAAAAGATTTCACTGGGTGTTTTGCAGAAGGAATTCGGCAAAAAGATGGGAGAGCAGTTGCATAAGATGTGCCGCGGACTGGACGAAACGAAACTGAATCTGGAACACATCAGGAAATCTGTATCGGCCGAAGTCAATTACGGTATAAGATTCCGAAACAATGACGACGCCGTCGATTTTTTGAGCAAATTATCTACGGAAGTATGCGACCGATTAACAGCAGTTCGTGCAAAGGGCAGATGCATCACTCTAAAACTCATGGTTAGAGCCGAAGATGCACCGAGAGAAACTGCAAAGTTCATGGGTCATGGTCCCTGCAATTATGTAACAAAATCGAAAAATCTTATAGCGGCTGTCGACGACGTCAGTATCATCAGAAAGTAAGTTTTTAATGCTGTTGATTCCTTGCATGTTTAATATATTTATTACAATAACACATATTTATATAATATATTATATTTATATAATATATATTTTGTTAATATATTTATTTTGTATATTTATATTTTATAAAATATTAAATAATTAATGCAGATGTTTCACTCTACAGGGAAGTTATAAGCATTTGGAATCAGTTGCATTTAACACCCGAAGATATGAGAGGAATTGGAATACAAATATCCAGACTAGAAATATGCAAGACTAAGCAGAACAATGGCAACTTAATTAATTTCTTTAGTAAAACTGCAAAAATGCAAACAAATTGTGATGAAACGTTGGGTAAAGACGAGAAGAATCGATGCGACTCGAATTTTACCGAGAAATCTAAATTGGATAGCTCTAAAGTGTCTTTAACTGCTGAATCATCATTAGGAACAAAACATATTTTTGATGGAAAAATTAATAATTTGCCATTGACAGAATCTTCCAATATACATAAGGATGAATGTGTAGCAACTCCATGTAACATTCAGACCGAATCGACTACAGTTGAAACAGAAGATAAAAAATTACATAATTGTAAGGCAAGTGAAAATATTACTAAAGCGAAAGATTTACCTGGAAAATCAAGCAAGAAAGCGATACAAAGACAGACATCTCAAGAGAATTTTTTCAGACACACAAAACCGAGTAGCGGAAGATCGTCGAAATACGAGATACCGCGAATCCAAGACATCGATATGTCCGTGTTGATCGAATTACCCGAGGATATAAGAAACGAGATATTCGACGAATATAAAAGAAATAAGAGACAGTCTCAGATGAATAAAGTTTCGGATGACGAGAAAAGATTGAATGTACACGACTGTTCGCAAATTGATCCGGACGTTCTGTCAACTTTGATGAAAAACAACTTGCATCCCGATGTGCAACGCGATGTGCAGATCTATTGTAATATGAAGAGAGAAGGGACTAGAATAAATTTGAAAGAAACAAATGAAAACAAAGATAATGAACTGCAGGGAGAAAGTTCTTCGAGGACCGACGATAGTAATAAGAAATATGCGAAACCTATTGTAAATAATTCTTGTATAAACGAAGCTGCACCGCGAGAGGATAAAATATTGCATGCGAGGGATCAATTATGCGAAAAGGACATCATCAACAAGGCCGATTCCACATCGTGTCGCAGTAATTATATTGAGATTTCACACAATGATGCTGCGATGGATAAAGCCGATACCTTTATTTTACAGAATTTAAGTATTTTACATAACAATGAGAACATAGATAAACATCAGGAAATGTTGATTACTCTCGTGAATCATCTTTTCGCTCTTCCATTACAACAGGTACCATATAATTATTCGTTAAAACAAATTATTAAGTAGGAACTGAGTGTTTGTGTATTCTATCTTTTTTCTTTTTTTTTTGACATTGGTGCACGTAATGATTCCAATTGATATTAAATAATAATATTGTACGAAAATTATTCCTTGGTATTACAAATCATTTTCTTATTATTGCTATAATGACACATATTATAATTCTGTCTCTCTTTCTCTCCTTCTTATATTTACCAATTTTACATTTTACAAAAAAAAAAATTTCTTTTCGAAATGTGACTTTTCCTTTATTTGCAAATATTGTGGCTTATGTATATATTAAATGTTTAAATCCCTCAATCTGTATGTGTAAAATCAGTAGATGTATAATATATTTAACATGTAAATATTGTGAATTATAATCATCATGCCGAACATTGAATGATAACTGTGACATTGGCACAGTAAAACCATGAAAGATTCATGTATGTAATGATAAACAAATGTCGGTAATATTCCATGAGAATTAGCTTATCACAGTACATTGCGCAGTGCCATTTTATTTCGGGGTATAATTCCAGTTCTAGATTCACTCTTATCATATAAGTAGAAATGACCACACTTTAAAAACTTAGACCTAGTTTATAAACAAACGTGTGGTATAAATCGTTAACGCACTTGTTTTCACATACGTATATCATTGAAATAAATAACTAAGAAATGATTCGATTTTTCTTACGCTATATTAAATTATAGTTAAATAAAGAGGGAAAAAAATTTTTTTTTTAACGGATGTCTAGAAGAATTCGAAAATTTTCTATTAAACTACCAGTAATATTCGTGTAGTCGAGAGTTCCGTCTTTAATGTAACGAAGCTCTCCTTCCGCTTTCTCTCCTTTTCGATATATATTGTTTAGAATTTTCAATGGAGAGTCGTGTCTGCTTTTAATGCTTTGTAATAATTTCATCAATTAATATATACATATGGATTATCGTTCAGAAAACTGTATTAAAATATATAAAGATGATATTTTTTTTCATCTCAACATGACTGAATTGAACAGAATATGCTTTCACAGGTAAAAATGCAGTTACAAACGTGGGTCACTAAGTCTAAAGTCGTGAATGAAGTGGACTTTCTGTCACTCGCGACGTTCCTCAGCATGCTTCCACAAAAGAAACGCATCGAGGATTTACATATCTTGTTGAAAACCATGCACAGGTAATTTATTTCTATCGAATTCATTTGTATTATAGTAAACGTATATATGTATAACGCTTTGTATAATACAAAAGGTTGATAAATAATAATATTCGACATATGATACATGAAATATTATTATGTATCTTCTTATATATCCGTATTGCAGATGTATAACAAAAATCGAGAACTGTACTTGGCATAAGACGTACAGGAGAACCGTGAAGCATGTTCAACGTTTTATGCAGATAGAATACAACAACAATCTAATGGTACCGTCGATCAGATGCAATGATTCGAGATGTAATAACAATGATTGTGAATACGAAATCTTGGAAATTTAATAAATTAAGACTTCTATAACGAAAGTGTAGTAAATATAAGAAACCTATTTACAGGCAAACGTATATATAATAATATTTTACCTTTTAAGTTTTTAATCGAACGCAAAAATGCCATTCTTTGTCTAGAGAAGCCAGTAATACACGACTCGTTTAATGCATACCTTTTGCTGAAAAAGTTTGCTCGAAGGTCTTGTATAAATTAGTAAGAAGTCATCAACCTCGAATTCGTGTATCTCTTTCGCAATATTATATATCTATATATATATTTTTAAATATACTTTTTTTTTTCACTTTGTCGTTACGCGCGCAGGGATGGTGAAAAAATAGAAAGGGGCCAGATGAGCGTTCACTACTCCCATTCTGTTGTTCCCGGCGGTTTAGACGTTAGGTCATATAAAACACGTGAGATTCCGGGCACCGTGGATATTTCAGTCACCATCTTTTTCACCACCTGCAAAACATAATTGAAGTCATCAATTACAAATATACGTATGATTACTTTTTTCAATTTGTACAATTTAATTATATAAAATTCCACATTTTTTTTCTCCATCAATTTTCTTCACAATTCTATAAGAATTTATCATCTTTTTTTATTACGAATATATTAATGGCAAATATAACATTAGACGATTGGATTTTGATACATAAAATATATAGATATAAATATAAGTGCGAATATGCGATGAGTAATAATTCGTTGTAGCATGCATTATAGATATGGAAATCGTATATATATGAAACTTACGTGTATCGGCAAATCTTTGCCAGGAATGGCGGGCGTGCCGGTCATAAAATCATTAGTACAGAACGGCCTGAGCACAACGGAACGTTGACAGGACAGCCGGCATGTCGCGTCGCGATCAAAGTGTATCGGGATCAGAACGACGGGCATCTGGCTGATGGCTCCCATACAGCCGTTCGCACTTAACACTTGATTGGCCAAGTGATCCGCCTGCCGCAGGGTCGCTATCACATTGGAGGTGAGATACGTGGACGTGATCTCTTGGATTGGATGATGGAGCTGCGGTCCAAAGATATAGCACACGCGATTCACGTTGTGACACACGCGCGGGATTAGCTTCGCGAGGAACAACATGTCTTCCCACTCCACTCCCTCGGATACAGTCTCTTCACACGATAAACCTACTACGTAGCTGTAAGTTCTCCGATCGCCCTGTAAACGGATGAAAGATGTTTTAGTACTTCAAGTAAAACGAAAGACAGAATATACTTGTCGATAATCTTTCTATTTCTTTTTTTACAATCAAATTTTTCAAGTACCTGAACTCCTACGCTACGAATAGGCAGAAGAGTCGCTGCGATATGACGATGACTCGAGACCCTGCGGAGTTGTTGACGTTCGGCCTCAGACGTTGTGCCTTCCACCCGATTCAGCAAGGCGTGTTTCTTCTGAAGCATCTGCTCGTACTCGGCCATTATTTTGACTATGACCTATAAGCAAATATCAGTGTCAATTGAAGCGATAACTTGAGAATTAACGGCGATTTGCTTCTTGCGCTTTCGTAATACCTGGGTTTCGGAGAAGTCTTTTTCTATGTAAGCGTCACTTGCGCACAGAATTCGTACTGCGAGTCCAGGACCGGGAAACGGATGACGCGCGACCAGAGCCGCCGGTAATCCAAGATCGCATCCCAATTGTCTTACCTCGTCCTTGTGAAAATCTTTCAATGGTTCGACTACATGTCCCTGCGCTCTTAGCACTCGCACAAGCTCGCTGTCGTTATGGTGCGTCTTTATGGCATCCGCTTTACCTAAATCCGCATAAAACTCGCATTATTGTTCCACAAAAAAGTTGTTTAAGGCCCGATTGCACCAACGTTATTTTGGCTTTAAGCGAGACTTAAATATATATCTATCTTTATTTTTCTTTCTAACTAAATAAAGACAAACATATATTTAAGTCAGGCCTAAGAGATGTAAAAAAATTACACTTACCACTGACTAAGCTGCTTGCACTTTCTATAAGATCGGGCCTGAGGGTGCCTTGTCCAAGGAATACATCCTCCGGCTTCAGTCCCATCTCCGCCATCGCCTCGTTTGCGACTCTTACAAAAACGTCGCCTATGATTTTTCGTTTCTCTTCTGGATTGGTAGTTTCGCACAACATTTTGGTTAACCTGGTTCTCGGGCTACTCGTCGCGCCGCATATTCCTTTATTATTCGTAACATTAGCGTTCATAGGCGCGACGTTGTCCAATGGGACAGTCGTCGTGCCTTGCATGAAGTAGCGGCTAGCATTCACCACTCTTAACGTCACGCACAATTGAGCTAGACTTTGTTCAACGAATTGCGTTTCTCCCTTACGCATGAAGCCGTTATTAATGTGTAGTGCTATAACTTGCTCCTTATTTAAAGCTTTTTGTAACAAAGCCGCGCACACCGTCGAGTCCACACCACCGCTCACCAATAACTGTAAGTTTTTAAATGAATAAATATCTTTTTCATTACATGTATATATACTTGAAATATTAATATTTTTATAATATTTTTTTAGAGTTTAACGAATTTTATGTATAATTTTAATGTGCGAGTATTCGTTAATTGCTTACCAAAACTTTTTTATCGCCTACAGTATTTCTGATGTATTGTATACATTGAGCCTCCCGATCGCGGAGCGTGTAATTGCCCGTAAGGCCAGCGATGCCGAATAAAAAGTTGTGTAACATCGATTTTCCACTAGGCGTCAAGTCCACTTCTGGATGAAATTGCACGCCATATAAATTCATCTTATCACTCGCTATACCCGCTATAAAGCTTGACGATCTGGCAGTAGTACGAAAACAGTCGGCTACCCTGTCTATGCTATCTCCGTGAGTTAGTAGTACCATCTGTTCCTTATCCAAGCCCCTGAAATAAATAATGCATTACATATATCTTAAGAGTTTTTAAGATTAAAAATGTACTTTTGTAGAATCAGACAAAAGTACTTTCTAATTGATAAATATTTTTCAAACTTCTGCGATACGCTGCAATTTACATACTTAAATAACAGGCACTTGGTATCAACTTCAATGGAAAATTGACCATCCTCTCGACTCTCCCTTCTGGTTACAGTACCGCCGAATTCTTTGTTCATCATTTGCATTCCATAACAAATACCTAATACAGGAATTCCTATTCGAAAGATATCGGCGTCATATCTGGGTGCATCTTCTGCATATACTGAACTAGGACCTCCAGAAATTATAATAGCTCTAAAATGAATCAATGCATATAATCGATAAATATATAAATTCAAGTTTACATTAACAATAACAAAGTTTATATCAAACACACGTATACACTCTTACTTGTATCCTTTTTCTTGAAGAGTAAATGCTGGCGTATCGAGTGGCAGAATTTCACTATGGACACTCAGTTCACGAATCTTTCGGTCTATCACTTTTCCATATTGTGCACCTGCGTCTAAGATAGCCACTCTTTCGTCAACAATGTCCATGGCTGCTTCATCGGCACCATTATTTCTCTCAGCGTGAAACAGCAATCCATCGCCACTTTTTTCCATTTCAATGTTACGTTTGTCAATGTTATTATGGCTGCTATAGTACTATATCTGTAACAATTTGAAAAGAAAAAAACATGTACAAAGACATTAACATGAAAAAATATCTGTAAAAATAGTATTAAGTATCATGAAATATATAAATGTAATATTAAATTATATAATACATTATTTAATTATGCTATAAAGATGTATCTATAGGAACTTTACTTTAAAGAAAAATCAATACTTCAATTCTTCACTCTCATTATATAATATTGTTTATCTCATTCATTTCTGTATATATTACGATGTGATAATTATATATATATATATATATATATATATATATATATATATATATATTGTATCAAATGGTAGAATATTTCATTTTAAATTTTATCACACACTAGTAGTCTTCACTGATGACTAATTAAACTTGCTCAATGCTATTTTTATTTTAATATGTTTATCAGTGATACCAATAACAAAGTCCAAGTATGAGTAAGTACATGCTGAAAACTTCAGCAACAAAATGTGATAATTAACTTTCTTAGAAGTTGCATTTCTTCGAAGTGTGCAGAAATCATCTTTTGTATATTATTTTACACATATATTTTCTGTACATATTTTATTAATTATTATAAAACATTTAAAAACTGAATAGATAGCACCAATATTTGCAATTTAATATCGGTGTATACAACAATTTCTTAATAATGCAACTTTGCAGCAATAAATACATTTTAGCCACTTTATAAAAAGTAATCTTTTATTCTTGATTCTTTAATTTTTTAATTCTTTATCCCCTTGATTGTTAAAAATTTAATTTATTCTAGCATTTTCATACTATTTTATATATATATCTATATATATAATGAATTAAATATATATGTCTTATATTAATGGAATAAATTAAATTCGTGCGATATAAAATCAAAGTGTTCTGCGCAGCGATAGATGATGTTCGGGTGTATTAAAATTGATATGCATCGCTATACCGTGATCATAATTTTCACGAATACATTCACTTATGCTTATATACTATTTGCATCGAGAATTTTTTCTTTTTCACACCAGACGGTGAATTTTACATTTTCGGACCAGCTTCGAAAGGTATTTATTGCTGCTTATCTTCCCGTTAATCGTGCAATAACCTAATGTCAAGCGGAGTAGTAGAAGACGAGGGAGGGGGTGAAGGGGAAGGAAGAGGAAGAGTAGCCGGGGAGAAGAGGGGAAGAGGGAGGGGGGAATAAGAATGTTTCCGACTTCACACATGCAGCCGAGACATCATCTCGCGAAAAACTACTGTACATATTACAATTTTTGGTCTACGCTAGCTCCGACGATTCGCCCGATACACCCTGTACATAAAAGCCTCAACGACTAACGGAGGAGTCGCGCTCGCGACTCGGGACGGTGTTTCGCGCTGATCACCAGTAATGATAGTTATTTAATGGAAAAAGCAAAATCTTCCTCTCGCACACGCACACCGGCCGTGTGCGCGAGTGCACGCACTTCGCGGTTCCGCGGAATCTATGAATTGTATTGTTGCACCCGTTATCCCGTCGCGTTTGACAGGTTTGACAGGTCGCGCGACGCCGCCTTACCGGATCGTTTCGCCGTGAGACCGCCGCTCGCGTGGATCGCCGAATAAAGTAAAACTAATTACAGAAGAACAGAATGGACAGACATCAGACGAGGCGGCCATTCGATCGCCACAATGCTGCGCGATCGTTGACTGCTTTCAAGTAGCGGCCGCGAAGGCCCGCCAA
Source organism: Prenolepis imparis (assembly GCF_030444845.1). Lineage (NCBI taxonomy): Eukaryota > Metazoa > Arthropoda > Insecta > Hymenoptera > Formicidae > Prenolepis > Prenolepis imparis. The sequence continues at coordinate 22,635,423 of NW_028141160.1, forward strand.
TTTCGCGATATTAAAGTCACTAGGGGCTCGCGAGCGCGAAATCCCGTCTGGTTAAATCACCAGTCGATGCGCGAGTGTCTGATTTTTGTATTTCATACATAGAATGGAACATTATGTTTTTATATACGCGCGCTATTTTTTTCTTATCCTTATTTACGTTGTTTAATGCACCTCAATTAAAAAAGATGGATTAAAGGATGTAATCATGCGAAAATTACCCCTTTTGAAGGATAACCCGTTATACTAATGATATCGTATGTCACTCACATTGGAGCAATAATTAATAGCTTCGTAATTACACACGCGTAAAATATAATTGTATATTATGATTTAATCTACGCAACATTAACAATAGGAATATATATAATATTAAGAATTTGTATACTTTATATAATTAATTAATTTGAAATATATTCAATATTTGAAGAAATATATTATTATCTTTAATAAGATCATCTATAATGATGTATCGTTAAAATATATGTGTGTACCTTTGTTTTAACAAAATTTTAAAAATAAATTTCCTTCAAGAATATCAAAATATATAAACTCGTATTTTACAAAAAATTCTCTACAATTTCGAAATTATAAAAACTTTTTAGTTAGAAACTCTGTAAGCGGAATTGCAGAGATACGTAAAATTACACGATGTAACAATCTTAACGAGATTGTTTTCGATAATTAAAGTTATATAATTTTTTTGAAATGAATATTTTATCTATCTCAAGCTTGCAATCTCAAGCTCGTAGATCATATCCCGAATTTTGAAAATAATTCACGGCGGGATAATCCGCAAATATGATCAGATATACTATATCATTCCATTAGAGGAAACTGCCTACAATCAAATGGCTAATATTCTTAGATAGAAAAATACACACTTGGCGTTAATTTCTAAGCATCGATGCCGCAGATCGAGCGTAAAAGGTACGATTACGAGTGTGACGCTGCACATTAGCCGTCAATGGTAAGATGTATTACAGTGTTCACTCGTAGCTCAAGAGCAGTCTTTAATCCCAGCTCGTTTTGATGATCCGCGAGAATGAAGACGTCCACGTAAACCAACATCGAGTTGAGGCGAACCACCTTAATGACCACCTTACATGAGCGAAACGACCAAGCGCCCGGTTGTTTCGCCTCGTCTTGGGTCGCGGCCTCATCAATTAATCCTTCCAGGATCGCGGATCTTCCTTCCGTCCACCTGAAGCATATGCAATTACAATTAGTACGAGGCGTGTAACAACTGTTTACATAGGATATTTACGTAAGGAGCCCAGGTTCGTCCAAGGGCGAGCGCGAATTATAAAAGAGACGCCGGGCCGAGTCGACAATCAGTTTCGTGCGGTACGAATTCCTAATAACGCTAAAAAAAAAATATGGGTAAACCGTCCTATCTCAGTCTGCTGGCCCTCCTGGTGTTGGCGGCCGTCATCGCCGAGGAAATGTACTCCGACATGTTCGATCACATCAATCCCGACGATATCTTGTCCAACGACGAGCTCCGAAATCAGTATTACAACTGCTTCATGGATACCGGTCCATGCGTGACGGAGGACCAGAAATTCTTCAAGCGTATGATATTTTTTATCTCATATTTTAAGAAAACGAAAATTGTAAAAATTTTTTTTTTTCAAACGTACATTAAAAATAAGACTATAGTATATTATTAATTATTAATTAAATTTTTTTATAATTTTCTTATTATCTCATGATATTTTTATTATCTCATATAAATTTAAGAAAACGAAAATTGTAAGATTCTTTTTTTTTCAAACGTACATTAAAAGTAAGACTATAGTATTATTAATTATTAATTAATAAGTAATATTCCCAGACAGCATCATCTCTAAAATCTGTGCATAAGACATTTTAAAAATATTTTTAAGATGTCTTTTGGATATCATATCAGAAAACTTCTTAAAGATGTCTTATATGCTCCAATTTTGGACATGGTGCTCTCTGGGTTATTATATAATTAAAACATACATTAAAAGAGTAATATTATAGTAGTAGTATTAATTATGATTTCAAATCATGTTATTAATTGAACGATAATATAGCAATATTATTCTCTTTTATCTCTATCTAATTTGTGGAAGATATCGGAAATATTATTTGTATTTTATATAAGATAAAAAAATATCATCGATGCATCGGTATTAGAATTTTGATTCATTGTTTGTGCGATAAATGTGTATACAATATGAGTCTTGTTCGATTTATGCACATTTTTAAATTACATTTATCTTATCTTTAAACTGGGTAATCGGCGATATATCTTTTTTATGCGCTTGTTCAATTTATGCACATTTTTAAGTTACATTTATCTTATCTTTACACTGAGTAATCGTCGATATACCTCTTTTATATATATATATATTCTGGGTATCAGTATATAATATAACATTGTAAAAAATCTTGTTTCAGTCTTGTTACTAAAGAGATTCATCAATCAATTTTTCGCTCCTATATGGATTAAAAATATCTTTCATTCATACAAAATTCGCATTATTTGAAAGAAATATATTTAAAAATATATTTAAAAATATTATTCTTTACTCTTAATTAGAATCTCTTCGCACATAAAGTTTAAAGTGAATATATTAAACGATATTGTAGAAATCGCCACGATTTTCCTCGATTTTCGAGTCTGTCGAAGTTAATTATTTATTGTTCGAATTAATTTATTCGGAGATGTGTTTTTGATGCAGAACATGCGGTGGAAGCGTTCGCGACGAAATGCCGAAAGTGCACGGAAGCGCAGAAGAAGAACATGGAGAAGATAGTCGTGTGGTACACCGAGAACCGTCCCGACGAATGGAACGCGATGGTGCTGAAGTTCGTAGAGGATGCGAAGAAGATGAACATCCCCATTGCCTGATAATCGGCACGGTCGAATGAATTCCGGCGCATTTCGAGCTATATTGTACACCTAATTTGCCTAACAATAAGTGACAAATAATAATAAAAAAGAGCAATCTTGTGCATCACATACATCCCAGATAGAAATCTTTAAGACATCTTTAAGAAGTCTCATGATATGATATTCAAAAGACATCTTAAAAATATCTTAAAGATGTCTTAGGCTCCAATTTTGGACATGATGCTGTCTGGGATGTGTATAGTCTTCGAGGAAATCTATACATATAGCTGTAATATATGATACGAGCACGAAAAAACGTAGACGAAGTTTAGTACAGATATTATACACGTACAACTTTAACTGATAAATAAAAGCCATTTTGGTGAAAATTGGGCCGAATGCATCTGTCATGTACATTATATAATTATCATTATCATCGGGTACATTTACATCGGTATAATACGATGATGGTAAATCACACGACGATGCGCGATGATTTATACAGGTTGTCAAACAACACCCGTGACGAGTCTTCTCGCGAGGAAAGGAGTAACAACAACAACAAGAACGTCGTCGTCGTCGTCGTCATCATCCCCGTCCGTCGTCCCCGTCGTCCTTACACACGCATGCGTCGGAAATATATTACATTATAAAGCGCACAATCAGTAGCGCAGAGGGGTGGCACTATTCGACCTCTCGTCCATCGGCGAAGTCGCGTCTGGAGTATAGTCGTGAAATGTAGTCACGTCGGGGAGGTAGACCTGTCACCTCTCTCTGTGCTCAATTACGAAACAGTATTACCTTTATCCGCGATCGCGACAACACTCCGTGTTTTTTTTTTTTCCTTCATCGAAACCCGAGCCGCGTCGATTGTCAGCTGATTGTCAACGATCGATGGCGGATGGCGGAAAGGAGTACACGACGGTGAAAATATCAATTCTGACGTGCATATGTAATATGCGATCGAGTCGAGCAATAATTTTCCTAGAATAATAATCCAAGTCGCGAAGCCGTTTACGATGATGATTAATACAACTCCAGTTAGAATTAGTAATAAAATGAATAATTAACTTGATAACATCTATGCGGCAAAATTCCGCATAGCCGGTATTAGAAGGCGGTCGCGTGTGAAGAGGACCGCGAATAGTACTCGAATACTATATATTTTGTTGAGCGAGTACTTTCTCACACTCTCACCGAGCTTAATATCTCGAGCTTATCATAGAATAACACCCGCGTCCCCGAAATTTTCTTTCAACACGAGATTCAGCCCCGTTCGCGCGCGAATGGAAAAAAAACACCGGGAAACGATCGAGGTTTCGTAGATTTCATTAAAGGATTTACAATTTTTTTTCTCGTCGTGCGTGATTATGTAACTTTACGCACATCCGATGACCATGATGTGATGTAAAATAAACAAGTTTTACAAGTATTTTGTTACGCGGATACAAAAACGTATCGCGTATCATAAATATTAATGATAGCAAGATAACGATATGTAAAAGAGGCGATATGTAAAAAAGAAAAAAAAATAGAACGCATCGTTTATATCAAGTTTGCATTGGAACGTGATGATTGGAAGCCGACGTTTATTATACGGGAAAGCACAAAAGAGATAAAAAGCGAGGGAACAAACTTGAGAACGAGCGCTGTGAATCAGGTATTTGTCTTACAATTTGCAATGTTTTGCGGAAGAGAGTCTCTTTTTCGCGACACTTTTTTTAACAAGCGGCCTTTAATTCGCTTTCTAAAAATTAGGCGGTCTTTGACGTTTCCTTAACACGAGTTATTTGCGGTTCTCCACGTACGCTTTTTCTCGCGTGAATTAAGAGCATCTTGCACTTGTGTGTTGTTACAATAAATGTACAATTATATATATCATATACAATCTCGTGCGATCGTCTCTATTGTACGTTCTTTTATTATATAATAATCTAAACTTCTTTCCCAAAGTTTTGCGTTTCTCGAACAGAAAGAAGTTTAATTGTTTAATTCATTTATACTTCGACGCTGTTCGAATTAACAAGAAAGAAAATCGCTCACTAAGATCTTTTCGGAAGCGATAACTTACATTCTTGCGGTTTCGCGAGATAAATCAAGCGCAGAAAATCATATGCGCTAATGTAATGATTAAAAAAATGACTCTCGTGTATTAAATTGCGTACTTGTGACTCTCTCTCGTGCGATATGCTTTTTCGCTTATCACGCTTGAAACCGAAGTATTATTTTTCTCCTTTGGTATGCGCTATTTGAGATAAATCGGTCGGTTGTTATCTTCTGTCTTTTAAAAAGATTCACTCCTATGTTGATTAATTATACATTTTTCATCATCTCGAACGGATTTTTTTTTTACAACAACGTGTAATTCTTTATTATATCAGAAGCTTTAAAATCTAGATTTTTTAATATAAGAAAAAATAAAATCCCTCATTTCCGGTGTCTTGAAGAAAGATAAATAGAAAGATGATGAAAATTGTAAAATAGGGCGTGAAAATTGTATTTGTAACATAACCACAAATCGGTAATTTTACCTAGATAGCGCAGTTCGATGAAAATAGTCGCAAAGATGAAAAAGAGATTATTATGGTGCGGGTTCGCCTTCGCCGTCGTGCTCCTCATCCTCATGATCTCGACCGAGAACAACATCATCCAAAGGATACCGTTCCTCGACGTGTCGACGATCAACGATATCAGATGCTACGATGAAATCTCAGCTGCGGAGGGCATCCGTGATTTCGAGCCAGAAACAAGTAATACGATGAATTAATTACTGTTATTTGTGCTTGTATCAAGAATGAATTTGAAAAAAAATATGGAGCAAATTTATAATTCATGGATATAATTTATACTTGATATACGCAAGATTTTTCACACAGATACTTTTAGATATACTAGAAACCGTCACATAAGTATTTTAGATATGATTTTACACACTTGAAGAGGCTCTCTCGATCTCTAAAGTTACAGGAAATATAATGTATAAATTTTCGTTGTTATATGATTCTTTCAATAATATAATTCTTATTATTAAATATCTAAAAATACTTATGAAGTTAAAATTTATCTCTCTCTGTTTATTATTTTACTATGTATTTTTTAATTTAAAAATAGCTTCAATTGTAGTTAAAGACTTGTTTGAGCATGATAAGCCATCCGTGCTAGAAAAATTAATTATTGATAATTAACGTTCGAGAAATTATTCAAGTTAATTATACGATATATCTACTATTTTGATACGCTCAACTACGCAACATTATCGTCGTAATATACGATTGCGCAAACTGCATAATATAATATGTGTGTTCGTAAAATAGCACATTGCAATATGTCTCTATCTCTCTTTCGATAGAGATAACAGTGCATTATCGATACGCGCGCGATAAAATATAATAACTAATATAATAACTAAATAAAAATATAATAACTAATTTTCAGGGTACCTTTAATACAAATTACAATATTTTCTCGCGTGTAATCCTTATTTAATTCGCATTCAAAACATCTACAATTATGCGTACAGAAAAATTCATTGATATTTTTAAATCAAATCTAGATGACTTATCATTGATGGTTATCAGCACAATTCATTATATTTTCATTTGATTTTACTCAATCAGATAATATTAATATTATATATCGATAATATATTGATACAATTTTACTCACCTTTGCGTAAGTTTCTAAGCAATATTTTTCCGCATTTAATGTGCCTTAGGCTGTTTTCAAACGATTCAACGCAGCGATTGCCTGGCTTTTTCGAAGAATCTGAAAATATTTATGCGTCTGAAAAAAAATGTTATAAAAAATTTCAATATTTTTTTATCTTTATTAACTTTATATCGATCTAGTAACTTAATTAATTTTAGTTATATCATTCAAGATGAAAAAAAATTGAATGCAATATAGATATTTATTTCTTAAATTTTTTTTCAAAGTCTTTCAATTTCGATAATCTTTTTCTTCAGAGCATGTTTCTTCGAAATACGTAAAATTTAAAAATTGTTATTCTTATCGCATGTAAAATTAATCTCAACACGTTCTGATCTGACGTTTACTTCGTGGATATTTAGTAATTAAAATCTTTAATATAAATATATGGGAAAAAGATCGTTTTATACTTTAGGCGTCGACAAACCGACACCAGGAAGGAACATCTTCTTCCACGAGACTTCCTGCTTCGGCGAGGAGGGTCTCGTGCTGAACGCCCGGCAAGCTTGCGCCGTGGAATCGGCGGCGCGGATGAACCCGACGATGACCGTGTATCTGCTGTTCGTCAGCAAATCCGAGTTCTCCAACGGCACGCGCGAGATCATCAGGCACCTGCTCAACTATCGCAACGTCAAGATCCGGCACATCTATCCGGAGAGATACGTGAAGGGTACGTCGTTGGAAGCGTGGTACAACAGCGGCATCCTGAAGAAAAGCCACTGGCCCGTCAGCCACATGTCCGATATGCTGCGCTACTTGACCCTGTGGAAGTACGGCGGTATCTATCTCGACCTCGACGTAGTGGTCACCAGTTCGCTGGAGAACCTGACGAATTTCGCCGGTGCCGAGGACTGGGACGATATCGCCGCCGGTGTCATAGGATTTGACAGATCGGAGCTTGGACGACGCGTGGCCGATGCCTGCGTGCGTGATCTCAAGAAGAACTTCCGCGGTAATGTTTGGGGCAACAATGGACCCGGGGTTATCACGAGGACGTTGCAGAAGCTTTGCGGGACGGTACATGTGAGTATTCAGAGATTGCAGTAACACAAGCGTTTATCTGAAAGAGGTCCAAAAATATTGATTAATTAATCAGAAATTGTTATTCATTCATAAAATCAATTTTAGATACAAAATTTAGAGATATAAAATTAATTAAAATTAAATTTAAGATTTTAATTGCCAATTTCCTTAATCTCATAAAAAACAAGTTTAAAATGTGAAGAAATGAGAGTATAAATATCAATAATTCTTACGCATGCCTTTAATAAAAAAAAAAAAAAATTGTATGAATGAGCAGAACAGCTGATTTTAGGAATTATAGATGAAATAAATAAATAAATTATTTAAGAATAATTGTATATGTTTACATCTGTTCGACAAGTGTAACACGATGTTTATATTGCAATGATAAGCCGGTTAGAATAAATTCGTGCATGTCATTTCGTGACGTTAGCAATTACATGTTTACTTTTAGTTCTTGTTTAAACAAACGAGACACGCTAATAAACGTAAAGTAAACAACAAAAGTGCATTTGTTAGGGAGAAGAATAAGAGAGACACGCTCCATCGAATTGATTCGTTCGGCAAATGCAGTCCATTATGCTCTTAAGAGATTAAAGACGCCGATTTTAATTCGCAGCGGTTAAATCCTCGCGCTTAGCCAATTTTTATTGACAGCGCATAATTACGGCATAATTGTTAGAAACGTTATTAACGAACGGCGTAGTCGCGTTTCTTCGCATAGACTTTTACGTTTTATACGCGCATAAAAGACGGATCCTAAATAACAGGAGAAGATACTGTATCTAACTCAAATAGGAAATTACAAACACAGACATTTTTAAGATAACAAGTAATAGCGCTATAAAAAATAATAATTTATAATGCGTGTCTCGTGTTTAACATTGCAATTTTTTATTTGCACGATCTAATCTGACCAACTCTCTGTGCACATATCTCGTATCTTAATAATTGTTAATAATTTATGTTTCCATCCTATTCTCCCTCTGTTGCGCTTTATCAGCAGCGTGATTTGTATTTTATTTTGCAATTTTATTCTAGTATCTCTTTTTTAATTAGCGTCGAATCCTTTTTAAGGAATTGTAATTTTCTTTCAACTATAGCATTCAATTATATAATATTCCTTCAGTTATATATGTAGGAATTTATTATTAATTCAGTAATTTTAATTTTGATATATAATATAATTACTTTATTATAGATATTTAGTTAGATGATACAAAAAGGTCTCGGATCTGGATAAAAGATCGCGTCTTTCTCGATATTCTCGCGCGACCGTCTCGCTTCGCTTTCTTTTCGGTTCGATGACTTTTAACGACTGACTTATTATTACCGTGTCGAAATCTATCTCGCCAGACAAAGGACAAATATAATGCGAATACACAGACGATAAACATTACCGGCTTGACAGTTAAAATATACGTATATAAAACAGCGCGTTCGACCGACCTTGTTTTCGAGTCAAAATAGGAATAATATCGGCGGAACATAATAATATTATAAAATATAAATATAATAACGATAAAAATATCCTACATATAATTTTACATAAATATAGTATTAATATAAAAATATATAGTATCTAGTATTCAATATATATAGTATATAATATATAGTACAATATGTATGTGTGTGTACGTGCGTAATTGTATAAATTCTCATTATACAATTTATAATTTTTTAAATAATTTATACAATTTATATTTTGTATATAAAAGTTTTATACAATTTATATTTATATATATACTTTATATATAAAATCTAGATAAAAATATCTTTATACTTTATAGGTACGCGACATGACACCTAGCCGTTGCCGCGGTTTCACGGTATATCCGCCGTCGGTCTTCTATCCGATTCACTACAAGAAGTGGAAGAAATATTTCGACACGGAGAACAGTAACGCGACGTTAAAGATACTGAGCAAGGCGAAGGCGATTCACGTGTGGAACAAGTTGAGTAAAGCTGAACAGGTGCGAGTGAACAGTAACGTGCCATACGCCGTTGTCGCGCGGAATTATTGTCCCTACGTATTCAACAACTGTGGTAAAATATTTTGAATCCAAATATAATTATTTAGGATAATTATAGAAGTTTGACTGATAGAACGATATAGGAAAAATCCAACACCGCGATCTCTGTGAAAAAAACAAAACCCCCATTTATCTGGCACTGAAGGACGACCCGGTAAAAAATTTTTTATACATAATCATATATAACAATATAAAATTATATTGAAATATATAAAATTCTATATAAGTTATGTATAATTTTATATGACTTATTATATAATTATATATAATTTTATGTAAGTCATATAAAATTTTATTATATAATTACTTATATAATTTTATATATAAGTCATAAAATTATATATAATTATACATAACTTATATAGAATTTTATATATTTCAATATATAATCAATATATTCAATATATTGAAATATATAAAATTCTATATAAGTTATGTATAATTTTATATAACTTATTATATAATTATATATAACTTTATATAATAAGTCATATAAAATTATATATAATTATACATAACTCTTATATCGAATTTTATACATATTTCAATATAATTTTATATTGTTATATATGATTATATATAAAAAATTTTTTACCGAGGAGACGGTTCGTCGAATGATCAAATTTAATGTATTTAATGTATGTATTACGAGACAAAGGCTGATTTAGAAAAGTGTTGAAGTAATGACCCCCCCCCGCGATACACTTGTGTACATAAGGATATAAAGCATATATTTATAACAATGTTCGACGGAGAGGGACTTTAACGTCGCTCTAACAATAAGTGTTACCATCATTTGCCACGGCTATTAAATAATTAATAGGGCTGTCACGCGCAATGCCACATTGTGATGTATGACTCGTATGTCTATTGACGTGGTGACCTCGATAATATGTTGATGCATATCGATCGTGCTTGTAAAAACTAAAACAAATCATTCTTCTCTATCCCGTTGTCAAAGATCTATTTTTACACTTGAAAAAGACGACTCGTCAATTGTATTTTTCACATTTAAATTGTATCGTAAGAGGATTGCTCATGCAAAATTATTCTCGCTGATTGTGAGTGAATTTCCCCAGTGAATATAATGCGTGTCTCAAGTGTGTTGTATCGTTTTTACGCGTGCGTTCAATTCTCGGTGATTGATATTTTCATATCAAGATGCAATAAATACATATATATATATATATATATATATATATATATATAAATATATCGATTGTTCTAGTAATCGAAATGCGAATATAGTAGGTTAATCGACGAATTGAAACTCTTAAGCGGAATAGACAATTGCTCAGCTAAAAGAAAACAATGGTTATTTAGTAATACGTGACGTTTTCGAAGTTTATTAGTATGATAATAAATTCCGACGTGGCTGACATCGGATGAATGCAGTTGCAACTACTATGATCCACTAGTACAAACTAACTCAAAAACTCAAAAAATAATTATTGATAATATTAATATTAATATTATTACAATCAAAAATTTTTGCACAGTAGTGTAATTTATCTCTTTTTTTTTTCTAAGAATTTCAGAGAATCAAACAATCACATTTTCTTTTTGTTGACAAATTTGAGATTCATTTTCTCGAATTTTCTCAACAATGCGAATTAGATCATTTGTGAATTGAATTCTTTGATTTTATTCTGCTGTGAATATTATTAATATTAATGTTATATTGTTTCTCTAAGGAATGTAAAATAATACGCTAGCATTTATAATACGCAAGCATTTATAAATACCAGACTATCGTAGTTTCGGTTTATATTCTTGCAAATAATTTTACAAAATTCGCACGTGGCTATCTCATTTTACTCTTTGCATAATTAATAAAAAAGCTCAATATAAATATTACAAAAATAATAATTTTACAAAAATTGACGCGACTAGATTTATGTCATTTTAACTTTTCACACAAGATGAATAAGAAAAACTCAATGTAAATGTTACAAAAATAATAATTTTACCAAGTTGACGCGACTGGATATAATATATATATGTCATTTTAGTTGTTCGCATACGATCAATAAGCAAAGCTTAATATAAATGCTACAATAATATTTATATTATTGGCTGTGCGATATTTTGTTTTATAGTCGAGAGATTCGTGATAAATGTGTTTCGCTCATTTTTATCGAGCAATCTATTAGACTTTTTTGTAAAATCAATCTTTTTTTGTGAAAAAGACTGATTTTACAAAATATGCAACATATCTATATATTATAACATATCCATTTCTACGAGTTTTTCTTTGCGTTCGTCTGTTGTTCGTATATAGTTTGATCTTAGCAGCAATAAATAATATTTTCCTTGTTGTTATATAATAGATACGTAAAAAAATTAACAATCATTTCTTGATGGAAAGATCTATATAGAAATCGAATATTACGAGTGACAAGTTTGTGCCAACAGTTAATGTTTCAAATTATTGAGGTGTAAATTGTTGTAAATCTTGTTAAATTGTTGGCTATGCATATCAATTATGTGTTCCCATTTTACGTTAAGTATAATAAATTCAAAATAAATTTGGTACTTATAGAAGTCCAAATAATTTGAGAGTTAAACGTGGAAAAATATGATTTAGTCCATTATATTTCACATACATATTGTGAATCTATAAAATTGCAAGCACATTAACGTAAAATAACAAATTAACTTATATCGACAACAAATGAGAAATCTATCAATATTTTTATCCCAAGCGCATTATTTCAAAAAATCTATCTTAAAGTGTTCGGATGTATGTTTATAATACAATTGGAAAATTGTTATAAATTTTATAGCAATAATCTTGCTAAGAACTACTTGCGAAAATAAATGAAATAAATTGAGTAAGAATTTTATAAATTTTGTAATCTCAAAAGTGTATATGATAAGAAAACGTTTTGTAATGCTCGAAATCCGATATTTAACTCTATTTCTACATTGTACAGAGATTTGTAGTATAAGTCCTCGAAAAAGTTAAAGATTTATTTTATCAGTAAATATATATGTATACATATAAATATATATACATAAATATATACACAATGTACATACATATATATGTATGTATATGTGCACTAGCGGATCCGGGGGGGGGTTAACCCCCCCCCCTGGAAATTAAAAGAAATAGTTTTGCTGAATTTGTTTAAAAAATATAAGTAAAGAAAAACAAACATTAAAGAGCTATCGACGTCGTTGATCCTGGAATAAATAAATCTAATCATGAAACCAAAAATATTAAATAAAATAATTTTGCAACCCCCCCCCCCCCATTATCGACGTCAGGATCCGCTAGTGTATATGTGTATACGAGTATTCCACACATTTTACGAATATTTCAAAAACAATCCATTTTCCTGAAAAATGTTTCAGATGAAAGTCGTGTTTCATTTTTAAAGCGAGGAAACAAAATTTTTAATCAGTACAATTTTGCTTCCGGAATTTGAAGATCATCTTTGATTCTTTAACCGTGAACAAAACTGCGCTAATCGCAAAATGTTTTTAAAATGTAGCACTTTGTTTCTGAAACATTTTTTTTTACGAAAATACGTTGTTGCCGAGATATTCGAGATATGCAATAATTGAAATGGAATATGACTTGTGTGAACGGTAAATGTTATATGAAGAAACGATGAAAGATTTTTCATTTAAGATTATCCAGTTGCAATGAATTAATCTTATATATCATTTGTTTATTTGAATTATAACCAACATTGTAATTGATTTATTTTCAAAAAATGATAGTTTGATCTTTTTTCAAAGATATTAGATCTGATCAAGAATTATAAAATTGTCAATATAGATGAGAATATAAAAAATGATATATGTATACGATTATTAATAAAATACGTATAGATACTTTTCACTTTTTTACTCGTTATGATTTATACCAATTTTCTTCGTCTTTTTCTAATGCTTCATAAATAGCGAATCGCAATAACAATTAATACTTTGATTATTTCTGAAATTATATATATAATTTCAGAAAAAATTATCAAATAAAAATTGGAGTGTATACAGAGACAGACAACTACGTTACATAATAATAAAACAATTTTAATGAATAAAGTTGAAGATATAAATATTTTAAAGTATAACGAAATAATAATTATTTATATTGATTTTCTATCTATTCTACATATAAAAACATTAAGATAGAATCATTCCAAAAAGTCAAAATAATTAAGGTACTAATTGTCATTGCTTTGTGTACGTATAAATATAAGTTTCATTTAATTACTATATAATAAGTTGTTGAGTAATTATATGCAAAAAAAGTCAATTTTGTATTTATCTCAAATGCGATTTTCAACAAAATAATTTAATAACGATTAGTATCTGTAAAATATTTCGAAGGAAAAAGTGTACGTGAAAATCTCTCGGCGATCCGACTGTTGCCGGCAGGGAATTTAAATTCGATCAATTTTCGAATGACACGCTCGAGAAGATTAGTGATACCAATAAAAGATTGCCTTAAAAGCGTACATAGACTATTTCAAGTTATACATGCAGCGATGACAAAGGCTGAAATCCAAACGGGAATAAATTTTTCGAATATTCATTTTTCTTCGTCAACTTCTCTATCTTTGAAAGTTTTACAGCTATATACTTTTTGGTGAATGTACTTTTTTCGAAATTACATACACACTTCTTATTGTGAATTTACGATATTTCTTCAAACTTTTACGGATAATTACAATATCAATTGTATAGCTTGCATATGTTAGATTATACGTTGTTCTCGCTCTTGAAAAATTAATTGCTCGACGTGACTCATCACACCACAACATGACTCAAATCGCGATTCTTTTTATAACAGAAACATATAATGAAATGGTTTCGCAATTCTTTCTCGAATGTATTTTCTTTCGTGTGAAGGACTACTAATTATACCATAGTTTAAAATCCATAATTTCTAATATTAATAAAAATCATATAAAACAATACATATTATATTTATACCCAGTAAGAAATGACATGTCGGAAAGATGACTATTAGCGTGTACTCTAAACTTTTATATTCCATCTTATCGACATAAACGTCTAAAATAAGTCTAATAAAAGCTACTATAATAGACGTCTCTTAAACGTTTTTTAAATGTCTTATAAACGATTTTCATAAACGTCTTAAGAAGGTTAAATTTGAAGGACACAAAAACGTCTAATTTTAGACGTCAACCGGTCTCTTTGGTTGAAAAGTCACAGATTCGACATTTTTTTAACTGATTATTTCTCACAGGGTAGATTGCTTTGTGCAAACTGCTAAGTATTTGCTATGCTTTCTTCTACATAAATCGACATTTTCCGAGATAAAAAATATATAGGAATCTTCGAAATAAAATTTTATCTAATTCTCCACTCCCATATCGCTCGCGGGATATTTGACACATCCAGGGTATCTACCAGATATTATGAGGAAATCAGTGATAATCGAGCAGCCGAAGGCTGCACTCATCGTAAAAGATTCGTCTTCCTCTTTGTTGGATTTCCCTGTACTTGCGAAGGCGCAGTATCAAGCTAACTCTTAACACGGAAGATTGTACAAGAATTGCGTTATATAGTTATTGGTTGTTCCGTGTTAAAAAAAAGTATTTTTTAATGAAAAATCAGTGCGCGCGTGGAAAAATCGAGAAATATCGATATGACAAATCGTAAATTTTGACGAATTTACAGTGTAATCAGGAAGATCGCGAAACAGAGAGAGAAGTTATCTGTAAAGTATGAAGAAACGTCGCGCATTTTTTATATTATGTTCCCTGCTCGGATTAACAGCCATCGTCTGTTGCATATTTTGGAAGGAACTGTCGATAGAACTGACAGCCGTCGTCGCATCCAACCAGATTCGCTGCTACTGGAGCGGATCCAATGATATTGTGGAGCTCGGCCAAGGAGAATGGGGTTAGTGAGAAGAATTGAAGGGGATAGAATAGAGATGTTTCTGCCTCCCTTCCCTTTCAAGTTAAAATAACGAATCTTATATGTAGAAAAAATCTGCTGTCTAATGGAAAATGAATTTTAAATGTCGAACATGTCGCGACTTTCGAAATATTTAAAGAAAAATATATTGACAACTTCTGATAAAGTATATGACAACTCGTTGATAATAAATACAGCAATTCGTATATTTTTCAAAACGCGTTCTCTTTTAAAAAGAATATATCTCTGACTTTTTCTTGAAAAATCCATTTACATTTTTTAATTATGTATTTTTTGTGCAATTGTAAATTATGGAAATGATAATTCGAAATGTTATCGTGGAAACTTTTATAAAACAAAACGATCGATTGTAAAAAAAAAATAAGAACTAAGTAGATAATTTTCTCCAATGAAAATATTCTCTTAAAGTCCTTGATCTATTTGCTACTGCGGAATTTATATGCGCATAATCATCCACTTATGCTAATAACAATATTCACAAGAACAGAAATACGCGCTCGGAAATCGCACTATAGACGCGTTATGTAATTGTATTTGCGTAACTTATTTTTGTGTAGACTTTTATGAAAAAACTTCACACGCGAATCATGTAATTATATTAACAAAAGATATTGTTTGTTATGTAACATTGAGCGAACATATATTTGCAGCGCTATGTTTTTGCTGTTTGCAATTCTAGTATATTGTTTTGATGCAATTCTAATAATGCTATGTAATATTATTTCCATTCATATAGTTACAATGTCTACAGTGTGTTATGTTACGATGTAATGTGATCTTTCCTACGAGGTAATACACATTACTTGACTATTTCTGTGAAATGAGAAACATTTTCACAGAAAGAATAATATTTTGCGTGAAATATGATTGTCAAACATGACATTTTTGCATTCTTTTTTGAAGAAGAAAAAACACCGAGAAAAAAACCTTTATCCTTAAATCGAAATATCTCTGAAATTCAATTGTATAACTTACAAGTCTTTTAACTGTATAACTGTATTAAATACATGTTTTTTTATTTCTATAAAATATAAAATAACTTGTAAAATTATTTTTACACTGTTATTTTAAAGAGTAATGACGAATGTATGGAGAAATCTCGAAAATCACACATCGTGTCTCTGATTAAATACTTTTTTATGCAAATATATATTTCGATTTAAATAAGGATAATGTTAATTGTTTGGAAGCTAGTTTGCTCGAGTATATATATATATATATATATATATATATATATATATATGTGTCATACATACTTGCTTTTCTGTAATTCTCAGATGAACAGATGCTGATACCAAGCAGATGCATATTCTTCCACGAGACCAGTTGTTCACCGCTGAATCTCACTCCTCTTCAAGCGTGCGCCGTGGAATCGGCAGCCAGGAACAATCGTAATTTGAATGTCTTCGTCCTCTTCTTCGCGACAGGCCAGTTTTCCGAGAGGTCCCAAGCGTTCGTCGATATCTTGCAAACATATGACAATGTATACATAAGGAGAGTACGTTTGTCGAGATACGTTATCGATACGCCGATAGAAAGTTGGTTTTTTGCAAACGTGCGAAAATTTTCGGAGAATCGCGACTGGCTATATAAGGACTTTCACGATTACATCCGGATGTTAACATTGTGGAAGTTCGGCGGCGTGACGTTGAATCTCAACAGCATAGTGCTGACGTAAGTTTCGAGATTCATCTCTCATTGAAGGTCTCAAAGTAAATTCGGTAACGGCAGATTAACAATTGACAATTTTAAATTTCTCACATCAATATACAAGAATGTATCTTTAAAATCTCTGTGTCAGATATTCTGGGACAGAAACTTGTGTATTACCGGAACATTTATAGAATTTGACAAGATGCAATAATTGACAATTTGTAATAATTAAGAATTTGCAAGATAATTGACAAATAAATGTAAAAATTTATATTTAGATCTTTGGATGAGTTGACCACTTTCGTGGGTGTGCGAGATAATCGAGATACAGACATCGGTGTATTTGGCATCGACACGAGCACGAATTTTGGCAAAAGGTTTGTCAACGCCTGTGTAGAAGTTATTAAAAATACCACCGTGAATAACTACCCACGATATAATATTACAAGAATTATAACTGAAGTCCTGCAAAAATTCTGTTATGAGCAAAACGTGAGTACGAAAACGACTTATTAAAATTAATGTGAAACGTTTATTCGAAAGAAGACAAAATTGAAATATTCTTTTCACAAATTAAAAATGAATTTTTCATAGATTAAATAATTTTTTGCACAGATTGAAAACCGTTGTTTTTTTATCTTCTCTATAATGAATAGTTGTTTATTTATTATACATATATTATTATATTTTATATTATATATATATAAATATATAATATTATATATTATTTATATTTATATAATTATATAAATATTATATATTGTTACATTTTGTTATATATATTAAATATAAATTTTTTAAAAATAAGTAGTGTAAAACATTTTAGAAAGAATAATTAATAACTGTTTAATCGATTAATACATAAATTAAATAGAATAATAAATTTTTTATTAATCTGATAATTTTTTATTTTATAATATCCGTATCGTAAGGAATAAAAAATTGAAAAATTCTATATTATTTTTTATGATCTAAACATAAATGTCAGTTTAATTTTTATGCCAACAGATTGTAAATATTTTTAAATTTTACAATATAAATCATAAACAAAATTTTTTTATTGCGTGACCATCATTATTGCTTGCATATGATATCTGAACAATAATTAATAAATCTCTCGTGTTAGAACGCAAGGAATAATTGAATAAATTGCAAAGGTAATTTAGATACGATATGAATAAAATGATATGTGAGAAAAAAACGGGGATAATGCTTATTTCGATCTTACATGTATAATAATTACTTTGCGAATAATACCTTTATTTTGCAGATCAGAGAATGTCAGCAGTTCACGATTTATCCACCGGAGAAATTCTATCCTGTATCTCCTTATCCACGGAATGTGGACGAAATGACGGAAATGATAAAAAACGCAAAGACGATCCATTTGTTTGGGACAGATTATATTCGGAACGTTCAAGCGGATGTTGCTGCGATTTATAGAATGGCCATTATGCAGAATTGCCCGAAGATATATGAGTATGCTGGAAAAGAATTTTAAAATTGTAACATTAGCAACACTATATTAATTAAAGAATATGTGTGTGTGTGTGTGTGTGTGTGTGTGTGTGTTTGAATATATAGTAAATTTTTAATGTACATAAAAATATCTGTTATATATATATATATATATATATATATATATAGTTAAATAAATTTAATATATTTTTAAATATATCGTTCGAGTAAATTTGTATATTTATAAATTAATTAATAATTATATAAATGCGAAAAATATATAATTTTATACTTTTTTTCTTATTTCTTTTCTTTTTTTATTAATTTTTTAATTTTTTTCTAATTTTATTCTTTTATTCTTGTCATAATTCTAATTATTTTTATTTTATTTTTATAATTTTAAAATATTTTATATTTTATTTCTCATATTATTTCTCTATATATCGATGAATTACCTTGCAGTAATAAATGGGCGTCCCGGCATATAATATATTCTAATAATAATCTTTTACAGTTGGTGCAGCGTCTCGATGAAATTATTCGATCCATTTATTGCGCCTTTGGCATGAAAATAAGAACAATACAATATATGTATAATGAATATAAACTCTCGATTTTTAATCAAAAAGTTTCTTCCGAAATATATACGTTGCACAAGCTAAACTCGAATTTTTACCAATGAATAAAAAAACGAAGGGAGCTTATCTACCGCATTTTTCTGTCGCGTATTAAACCACCGCTTGGATAATTTGTCCAGCATTCCGATTGGCTCTTCCTTCAAACGTGAAGGCGCGATTGGTCCGTTTCAAAGAGGAACGAAATTGAGGGCATGTTCCGATATACACTGCCAGGGGCTCGATTCTTGAATTCATTCGCAAGAGAAACGTATGCGCAAATTCGGCTCTTACAGAAAAGTTGCAAGTTGATTGGCTAAAAGCCATGCGATAGCCAATCAACTTGCAACTTTTCTGTAAGAGCCGAATTTGCGTATACGTTTCTCTTGCGAATGAATTCAAGAATCGAGTCCCAGTACTGAAAAGCTATAGTTTACGTTACGTATATTATATATTTTCAGTACTGGCAGTAATATCGGAACATGGGGTGAAACGTTTGATCCCTCTCTCTCTCTTTCACATGAGAACATGGCCGAAGTGACGTATCGATGACGTCTGGGTATTTTTTTTCTCACATGTCGAGCTCCTTCGACAGACCTTGGGGTCGATCATGTAACTTTTCTTTAGACCGGTATTCATAGTCCGTTCTTATTTCAAGACCGTCTTAAGTAATGTCTTAAGATGCAAATACGGCTCTGTGATTGGTTAATCACATCTTAAGATTGTACTTAAGATATTCTTAAATATAAGAACCGACTATGGCCGGTATTCATAGTCCGTTCTTATATTTAAGATCGTCTTAAGACCTCGTTTAACCAATCAAATGCTCGCATAGCATCTCTTGATTGGTTGAACGAGATCTTAAGACGATCTTAAATATAAGAACGGACTATGAATACCGGCCTATGAATACCGGCCTTAGAGTGAAAACGTAAAAAGTGAACAATTTCACTATGGCCGGTATTCATAGTCCGATCTTATATTTAAGATCGTTTTAAGTCCGAGCTTGAGATGCTACGCAGCCATTTGATTGGTTGAATGGGATCTTAAAGGCTGGATTATAGAGGCCGTAAACTTTTTCCGTAATCGTAAATTTAAGGGCCATTCCACAATAGGTTGCAAATGCTCTCGTTGCCTAAAGCCTAGTCTACAATAGAGTCGTAAGGTCGTAAACGTAAGAAATTGACCAATCACAGTTGAATTCGAGGAAAATAATCGACTGTGATTGGTCAATTTCTTACGTTTACGACCTTACGACTCTATTGTAGACTAGGCTTAAGAGCCGGGTCTACATTGATCGTAGAATCGTAGATCGTAAGAAAATTGACCAACCGCAGTCGATTATTTCAAAAATAATCAACTGTGGTTGGTCAATTTTCTTACGATCTACGATTCTACGACCAATGTAGACCCGACTTAAGATTGGCCAATCACAGCCGTTCCATTCTTCAGAGGAATGGCTGTGATTGGCCAATCTTAAAACTACCGAGGTTACGGATAAACATATTTAGTGCGTTTTCCATTTAGCGACACAAGTCGACACAAGCATCATTCTATCTTTGTTCTACATTCTATGAGAACAAAGATAGAATGATGCTTGTGTCGACTTGTGTCGCTAAATGGAAAACGCCCTTATTGAGTTTTATCCACAGCGTCTATACTATAAATCTGTGGTTTTATCTCTTGCAAATTAATTTTTTTGGCGCGCCGCATTAATTTTCGGCGGCGGCGGCGGCGGCGTTTAGCGAAAATTTAAGATCGGCGGCGGCGGAATCGGCGAATGAAAATTTATCGGCGGCGGCGGCGTGGCGCGGCGGCGCAAGGGTCTAGGTTGAATAGAATAATAAATATTTTTCCACGATTAAAGTACATATAGAAACAAAGTTGGAACCTCTCGATTTTATGTATAAAACAAAAAAAATATTTTTAGTTAAACAACTTTTTTTTGTTTTTTACATAAATTTGAAAGGTTCCGACTTTGTTTCTATATGTACTTTAATCGTGAAAAAGCATTTATTATTCTATTCAACCAATAAAAAGAAAACGGTGCAGAAAAATATTGCTCTGTCGATAAGGGTCAGCATCTCCTTAACCTCGTCAACTTCATTTATGACGTGATAAATATTTACGAGCATAATATATGCCATCATAATCTTCCATGTCGAATCGACAGTGTTAATAAAATTTTATCCCGCAATTTTCAGGGAAAAGAGAAGAAACGCACAAATTTATACCGTTAATCTTTGAAGAAAATTCGACGGAGGTTTCGTCATCAGTGACACGACAATAATAGTAAATAACGATGAAGAAAAAAATCGTTTGCCGCTTATGCAAGATCGCTATTGCAACATCCTGCTGTTATCAATCCGCGAGTGCGAGATAGCCGCAATTTCGTAATTATATCTCCTCTTCGAGTCTCGACCTTCGAGCGTGATCCCGATGAAAAGAGCGTCAACCGCGATATTGTTTCGCGTTACGAAAACATTCAAAGCGCGATCGTCTTCAAAGGACTCGATCCCATACTTTCTCCCGGGTTCGCGGTACAGCTCGTATCCCGGACGACTCGACGTGTCGGACACCTTCGCGATGGCCAAGCAGATCTTCAAGGGTCGCGACGATCATTACAACGGTGTCACGATCGACTCGATCGAGGAGGCCTGCGACAGTAAAATATTCGCGCAGCGTCTCAAAGGTGGACGCATTTTTTATTATTTATAAATAAAGATACGGATAATTGTATGGAGATCGTTGCTTTGCCAAATGGTAGCGAAATGAAAATGTTCGTAACTGAAAATTATCCATTCACATCTCTTATTCCATTATTTTCAAAATAATATAAAAGGAAATTAATTTTATATAGTATATCAAAATAAGGAAATAGAGATGCATGTCCTTGTGTATATAGATTCTTTAGCTCTTTACAAATGAAGATATGAATAATTGCATTGGAAGAGATTTCTCTCTTAAATTAATTCTCTAAAAATCGTATAGTGTTTGTAACTGAAAATTGTTTATCTATTGATAGCTCTTATTCCATTATTTTCAAAATAATATCAAAGAAAATAAATTTTATATAACATGGCAATAAAGAGAGAGATTCGTAATATATAAATATATGTAAATATAAATATAATATAATATATTAATATATAAATGTATATATAGTATATAAATATATATTATTGTAATATATAAATATATATTCTTATATATAGATTCTTTAGAGCAATGGACCAAGGATAAAAAACGTGCTGTATGGTTTCGTGTGCATATACCAAACACAGAATGGGTTCCGATATTAACAGGACAGGGATTTATCTTTCATCATGCAAAAGAGGGATATGTTATGCTATATCGTTGGTTGCCCAATGATGAAGAGTGCAATATTCCAAAATACGCACATACATTCTTAGGTGTTGGCGCATTTGTGTTCAACAAGGATACTAATGAACTTCTTGTTATTAAAGAAAAGTATGCTCTCAATAAAGCCTGGAAGCTACCGGGTGGCTACGTAGAGCCAGGTATTTTAATAAAAGTATATGTTTAAGTTTTATCATCAAAAAATATATATATGCAAATATATCTCTATAATTGTTAGGAGAGAATATTGAAGAAGCAGCTAAAAGAGAGGTTTTGGAGGAAACAGGAATTCAGGCAGACTTCAAGTGTTTAGTATCTTTTAGACATGGACACGATTACTTATTTGGATGCTCAGATATATACATGATTGCATATCTAACTCCACAGAACTTTGAAATTGAAGAATGTAAAAGAGAGATTTCAGAATGCAGATGGATGAAGGTATGATGAGGATTATAAGATTCATTTTTCGTGTAAATAAAAAAATCAAGATATAATTAAATTAAATATTTATATATAATTTTAACAAAATATAATATAATTGTTCGATAAATTACGTTAAATTACATTGCAATATATTAACATGCGCCGCATGTCTGTATCCCAAATTTTGTTACATAACTGTTTCAAATATCAAATTTATTTTATTTTTCCAGCTGACTGAATTCATGCAACATCCGGAAGTACATTCAAATAATAAAACTCTAGCAAAAAAAACAATAGACTTTCTGCGACACGAGATGGGCATGGTTGTAAATTATGGAATACATCCTATCAGCAAAAAGCAGATATGTGTATACAGTGTAGAAAATATAGATGTTGGAACTACATTTGTAGAATAAGCTATGCCAAAAAGAGAAATATATTGTATATATATATATATATATATATAAAAATATATATATATAAAATAAAATAATACAAATTTTAATAACGATAATACAGTAAAGAAGCGTTGTTACTGCCATACGAGCAAGCGTACAAAATACTAATTTAAATAACATAGCTGATTACTGTATATATAATATTGTTATTAAATGTTATAAATTAATAATGAGATTTTTCAAGTAATAAATTATATTAATATATATAATAATATATCAACAAGAATATAAATTTACGTATACTTATTTCATATTAAACCTATTACATATCACCTACACATATCACAACAAGAACAGAGTCTTGCATTATAAGCATCCTCTGATTAATCCAATTATTTTTTAAAGTGTCGCTAAATGAGTTGCTTTAAAGTCTTATTATACATATTATGACTACTTTTGTACAAGATAATACTCGTATGCCACAGCATTGTTATATCATTTTTTACATTACTCAATCTAATATTCGAGACGTAAGAAAAATTTTAAATAATATATAGTCATGACTATCAATTCAGATCTATTTATACAAAATTATTAATGGACGGTAAGAAAAAAATTTAATAAGATAGACTATTCGCTTTAGGAATTATAGAATTTAGTGTGATGAGTGTTACTACCGCGGCTGTGATAGGTGGCATACACCAGTGATAAAAGAATGGACGCGGAGCTGCCGTCATCGAAAGAATGACCCAGCTCGCGAGACGCAATACACTGCTTAATATAAGCGAGCGAATTCCATCGTCAGTAGGATAGATGTGTACGACACCCAATGTACTACACGCAGTTAGTATTATCCAGCTTGTTAGAAAAACAGGGTCTTCCGAAGTGAGTCTCATGTCGTAACTGTATGTCAATTCGTTCCTCGTTAATACATACATATAAGATTGATGTATGACTCTAAGTCGGAAAGTAAATAAACACATACCTGAAATTTTTTGCCCAAACCAAGACCGATGGAACTGCTGGGATTGCGGCAAAACTCCACAATAGGAATAAGATAAGATGATTATATATTTCTTGACTGGGGCTTCTCTCGTTTTCTTCCCTCAGCTTGAATCGTTTAAACCATTTGAAATGTTGCAGCGAGGCCATTAATATCTCTTCCAAATAATCTTCATACATTCTTGTTAATTTCAAGAAATATAGAAATACCGAAATGACCATAGCCAGAGCCCCGCACGTTGCTGGAATTAAGGTCAGTATGAGAAGAGTTGTAATAAGCGGTAGCTGATTTAGACCGTTTAGTAACCAATCTGACCATGTTGTTGAAAAAGTTATAGCACGTGCTAAAAATCTGTAAAAAAAATATATATATATATGAAACTTTTAATTTGTATATGTTACCGTTATTAACTAATTTTCTGATTATATAATTTTAGGAAAAATTTTTACTTTGACATAAGTAGAAAATTTCTTACTTGACAGCTATTCCATGTGCAATGGAACCAAGAAATATGACACAGCAGCATACAGCAATGGCAGATATGCCGATGATGCAGAAAGCAATGCAAGTTTCATAAGCAACATTGAAAATAAAAGACAATATTATGGTAACAATTGCAGTTGGCAGCATATCTGAACTATGTATCCTCATAGAGACGAGAAGTAAAAGCAAGCTTATAATCACTATGTAAAGCAACGGCCAACGATCTCGTATTCTACAAGAAATCTTATCGATGATTCCCCCAGGTTGAATATTAATCGCGTAACTGCACTCTGGATCTAATGTTAATCTTAAACTGGCCGTTTCGTTGCGACGTCCGTAAAGAGTTTGCATTTTTATCGTTTTTGGACCATCGTCCCTGTATCAAAACATCGAATATAGTGAGCCTGTACAAAAGAATAAATTTATTGCCAGAAATATACTTACAAATTCGTGAAAAATCTCGATTGGGAGGATCCTGCATTCCACGGTTCCATCAATTCGGCAACAGCATAATGCTTGACACAATCCGTAGATCTCATTTCAATTGTAACTGCGTCTATAATGTTAGAGAGCTTCACATAATATCTTATATTTCCCTTGACGGTTTCGATCAAGTTAGATCCGTAGAAGCCAAAGAGATATTTAGGATGAAAGAATTTATTTTTCGTAGATTCGACTCGATTGTTGCGAAAATAGGAATCGAAGCTGACTGTAAGTTGATGTTCCAAGTCTTCTGGAGTTATCCTTACAATGATATGCGTAATATCCATATAACTTATTTCTTTCAGATCTAAATCGACGGTTCTTCTCGGCCGATATAAAGGATCGATTAAAATTCTCGTGTTATTTGTCAAATTCCAACCCCACTCGCTAAAAAGTACACATATTAAGCTTTACCGGTAAATAATCGTCTCTTTTGTAGCAGTAATATAGTTTCATGCATTACCAAGTTCTTTTCTGATTTTGATTCTTAGATCCTGTACACATGAATAGCCAGTCCTTGTTTTCCAAATTTATCGCATCAATAGTTAGGAAGTCGGATTTGTGAAATAATTCCATCACGAGATATAGAGTCGACAATTTTTTAGGTCCATTCTTATTGCTCCAAACATACTGCTGAGATGGAATGTTTATCCATTCGCTATTGCTTTCAAACTGTACTTTTTCCTTATAATGATATAGCTTCTTGCCTGAACTATGCTAAAATTGCAATTTCGTATTAAAGAAATGATATTATCGCCAAAGATATATTATAAACAATCGTTACATACTTGTAAGAAATGATAAGACAAGGCCTGCATCTTCAAATCAGGACTCGACGCAATTTTGAACGGCTTTTTCAAGTGATCTACAGCATCAAACAGTGAACGTACGATCACGAACACCAATTGTTTACACCATAAAATACTCAAATGGTCTGTAGATTTCCAAACAGCCGGTACACTCGTGGAAAGTACATTTATATCTGCCGTACGATCGAAAGTTTGCGCAGCAGTAACGAGTATATCGCGCGGTCCACCTCCGATAGATATTACCTTCACTCCTGCGTCCTTAAGTTTGTACAAATGTTTCTCCAATTCCTTATAATAATTGGCGAAGACATTATCGAGAACCAAGGCTGGAGTATGCGGTGTAGCCAAGTTTATTATCATACTTGCAAATGAAGTGTTCATATTCGGAGCTAGTAAAAGAGCTCCTTTTGCTATGACGCCACCCTATGAAAGAAATACCGATTAATTTCTCAGCTACACTGCATTATGCATACACATTTGCATTTCCTTACCATAGAATGACCAATCAGCACAACACTATCCATTTTATTATTATACAAAGCTAATATCGCCTTTATACAATGCGAGACATATACAGTCTGTTCCATAAGCACACCTTGCATTAAGAAATTTTAAAAAATGACAATTAATATTATGTACAAAAGTATTAATATAGATGCATATCGATATTATTGGTATATCATTTTTACCTCCATACAATGCAGAATAATCCTTGCTGAATGAAACAGTGAAAAAGTCAAAGTGGAAGGGAGTCTTTCGGCTTTTCCTTAAACTTACTGAAGCAATGGAACGTACTAAAAAACAAAAAAAAAAAAAGAAAATTATACATATACGTAAAATATATGCCATATAACTATAAAAATTATTATAGAATTGATTTTCTAGAATATATTAATAGAGAAACTAATATAAACCTTGCTCATGCGATCCAGCATTGCCAGGTATAAAAAGAACCGGTATTCCAGAAAAGTGCATTCTTCTCAATTTTTCTGTTACAAAACCCTCTCCATAGGCATAAAGTCCAAATCGCGGATATTTCTCCTCTACATTATTGTTCAAAGATATTCTCTGGAAGTAAAGTAAATTGCTTAAGAACCTACATGAGAAATTTAACATTTCCATGGAAAATATTTTTCTTTTGCTTTTTATAAGTGAAATGAATATACATTTAAACTACAAAGAGAGCAAGTGTAGCAAGTCTAGTTAAAAAGATTAGACTGCAATAGGTGCAGGGACAGGTAGATAAGGATTAGAGAGACAAGCGTATGATATAATAATCCCCACCCTCTTGTAGCAGCTCTCAGTTTTCTAATAAGATAAAAAATGCGATATTTACCACATATTGCGGATACTCGAACATGTATGTCATCTCGCATGTATTCTCCTCAAAATCGGTGACGTATCTCGCGACTCCAAGAATATAAAGTAAGGTGACCATTGCAAAAAATGGTACCAATGAACCATAAATCATTATCCATTTCATTGAGACCATCTCGAATTTATATCCGAACCTCCTGAATCTGTAAACGAAAATACTGACCTTTATTATTTGTTTTTCAGGCGACTCTAAATACCGACGAAATCCTTCAAAATATTCGGCACGCTTTCTCGCCGATTATAATTCAAGATTATATGTGAATTTATATAGAAAGTATGTTATATTATTCGACAATATATATCAGGATACACGATATATATTTTAAGGAAAAAATTACGGTATTAAAGTAGAAGAGAATAAAAATTATGTACCACTCGCAGGTAGATTTCTGATTGATTTAACGTTAAGTCGAGATCCCAAGGTTATGGTCCGGTCAGATTCAGATTGAAAAAAACACAAGTTCGAATAAAATCCTGGTCATGCGCAGTAGCGCTATTACACAGCAATATTACACAGTCTGTTCTTAAATGGTTCGTTTTGCGTGTAATTTACAAGCGAGGTGTGTTCTTTTTTTCGACATTTTCGCTGGCGCCAAAATCCTTTCGTTGGCAACAACTGCGTGTATGGGCTACTGCACACAGGACGCGTTGACGCGTTACGCGCGGTGAGAAGGCGACGCGATAGCCAATCAGATTTCTGCCGCGCGTCAAAGTTGGATTCGATCCAACTTTTATTGGCTAACGCGTCGCCTTCTCACCGCGCGTAATGGCTTTCTCGAAAAAGCTGTACGCTCATTGGATATCGCGCGTCGCGTGTCGCGAAATCGCGCTGGCTGCAGAATCCATAACGCGTCAACGCGTCCTGTGTGCAGTAGCCCTATCTCGAAGATTCGTCACCACTGATGCCAATTTCAGGGGCGAGCCATGAGCGACGGCGGATGGTGGGGGGAGAGGCGTGGTGGGGGCTGGGAGGTGCGCGCGCCGTTTCGTCACGTGACCGCGTCACGCGGCTGCGTCACGTGGTTTGGTGTGCCCCCCACCCCCACCTCTGCGCAGCCGCCAAACCACGTGACGCGGTCACGTGACGAAACGGAGCGCGCATCCCCCAGCCCCCACCACGCCACTCTCCCCACCACCCGCCGCCGCCTGAAATTGGCATCACTGTTCGTCACTTTCGCCTACTTCCGGTTTCCGGCCGCCTCTCAGCAGGAAGATGGCGCATTTGGGAGTAAAGCCAGCACGTGGATAATCGTGACCGAGAGGAGAGAAAGAGAGATAATTGATAAAAAGAAGAGCAGTGCGATATGAATCTTAGAACAGATGTCAAAATAAAGGCAACGGAGAAAATGAAACAAAAAACTTTAGATTCGCAAGTCTCGCGAAAGCGAAAACGAGCGAGTTCGCCGTTGGAGGAGGAGGAGGAGGAGGCATCATCTCCTAAGGATTTGAAGGAGTTGTCGAAGAAACATATCTTGCAGTGCATCTCTGCGATTTTTCACTTGACTCAGGAACAGTTGAAAGATAAGAACGATCTTCTAGCCACGGAGGTACAGCCGATATTTATGCAAGTGACCTGCGTCAAAATCCCAAAAGTGCCTCGCAGGCAAATGAGAATGTAAGTAAATTTATGAAATTATGTTTCCTACATTATAAATAATAAATCATGAATGTTAGATCTTAGAATGGAAGTCTATATATTTGTATAAAAAGAGTCTGTAATTCAAAAGTGTCATAAAAGTTATAATTATTCTCTCTTCTTTATATTGAAATTAATTCTAATGTAAATATTGTTTCCTCCAATTATATTTTACATGATTATATCTTATAATAACCAATGGATCCTTATGAGATTCGTAACCTGATTATAACTCTACAATGATAAAACACTTTGTATACTCTAGTAATATATTGTGCTGTATCTCTGATAAAATTCTAATATTCCTGTTTATCTTTTGTTTATAGTTTATTACCACATTCAATAGTAGCACCAAACGATGAAGTTGCCCTGTTTGTTTGTGATTTGCAAAGAGGAAGAAGGAAAGATTACGAACCGACAGTAGAGCATTACAGAAGCCTGTTGGACGAGCACGGATGTACTCGTGTGAATGACGTAATACCTATAAATCGTGTGAAAATCGAATTTGATCAATTCGAATTGAAGAATAAACTCATAGGCAGTTACGATCATTTCCTTGTCGACGGTCGCATCGCCGGTCATATGTCACACTTGTTGGGAAAGCATTTCACGAAGAGACGAAAATTGCCGACGTCTGTCAGGATGGAGAGCAAAGATTTGAAGCACGAAATCGATTACGCATTGAGAAAAACTAGCATGCAGCTTCACTCCAACGGCGATACACATTTGGTCCAGATAGGGAACACATCTATGGGTAAAAAGGAAATCTTGAAAAATATACTGGCCACTTGCAAAAATCTGTCTGAGAATTATCCTGGCGGTTGGTCGAACATACGAGCTCTTCGATTGAAAAGCACAACCACTCTAGCATTGCCTTTCTTTATGACATTAAGTACGTTTTAATCGAAACAGATTATTTAATTTATTATCGCGATACAGATTAGATCTCTTAATAAGACTTATATATATTTCAGAGAGTAAAAATACGATTGATCCACTTACAATTACGGTACAACCGAAGAGACCGAAAGCTTATCGCGATGTGGAGGGAGACCTATCGACGTGTCGGCGCCCTACTAAAGTCACTGTTACGCCTGATGGCGAAGTTATCATTAACAAAAAGAAAAAACTACAAGATAAGAAGAGCGCAAAGAAAAATAAATAAATTAAGAATTAAGACAAAGTATAGAAATTATCGTTATACTTTAATAACTTGAAATCTAGTAAAAAACAATTACAAAAATTCGCTATTTCTAAATTTGTTATATACAAATTTAAAGTATATTTTATCTAGTTAAATTTAATTAACGTTAAATATATCACGTCTTATATAATCCACATTCGATTATTGCACTTAAGATGTTAATATTAGATAAACATATACTATATTGTTTAACAAATAACTTTTTTTTCTTCTAATATGCTATAGTTTGGAAATATTTGAAGTTAAAAGGAAGGATCTCTTTTCCAATCTGAGCGATCAGTACAAAATAGTTTGATCCTTCTTGGATATACTCTGATACCCGTTAGTCGGCACGATTGTAGGCAGACTGCTGGCGATACCGTTTGCACTCTGCATACTCTTGTACACGTTCATAGTGTCCGTGACTATCTCTATCTCTTGAAAGTTTTCAAGTCTTTGAATGTCTTTATCTTTCCTCAATCTGGTGTTGGGCAATTTCCGTAGCTTCTGGATCTGATGTGGATTGAGATCTAGCTCCTTACAACATAAATACAACAGAGCTTGATATGTCAGTTCGTTCCGCGGCAACTCCACCTCCACGAAATCCGGATCCGCTGTATTGGCCACTCGAATTTTCAATACTAATTCTAAAAACAGCATACAAAACGTGTATAATACATTGCATGTTAACAATGATTAATTGACAGTCTGGCAATACTTAAAAAAAAAATTTTTTTCCTAAATATCACAATTATACTATTTCAGATTTTGCATTAACTAATATATAATCCATACATGAGAATTAACATTATATTAATTTTTTATGATCATGGCTGACTGTCAATATTAAAGGAATTGTATCAATTTATATCAAACCATCTTGAGACATCCCAATGAATTTGCTTTCATTCGTGTATGCATTAGTTCTGGTTTTGGAGAGACTCGCAGCGGTGTGCAGAAAATCCGGTTGATTGTATGCGGATGTAACAGTGTATAACGACGATTCGTTCATAATTCGTTGATTATCGCCACTTATACCCAGAAGATACAAAATTTGTGGGTTGCTGCACACAGATGCTGGAGTTTCGCCTACATCGGATCGCATATTCTTATCAGCACCATTTTTTAAGAGTAAGGCAGCGACGTCCAAGTATCCTTGCTTACATGCCCAGTGTAGAGCGGTCCTTGAGAAAGAAAGGAATAGTATTTAGTATTATAAAAGTATCTTGATAATCTCTACACACATTTGCATTGTCAGAATGCAATGTTCCAAAATAAGAATAACGAGATTACTGATAGAATTTTTTAGCAAACACAAAGGCCTGTATTATGAGCTCACATTTATCTTTAGATGTACCGCTAAAGTTAGAGAGGCCCGTATTATGAGCTCACATGTACCTCTAAATGCACCACGACAAATGTGGCGGTATTATGAGCACATATTTAGCGGCACATCTAGAGAATATCGCCTAGAAAACCTATTTTATACCACATTTATAGCACATTTATGCTACTCTCGATAAATGTGCTTTTGGGTACATTTATTTGCGCCTCTAACTTCAGAGGCACATCTAAGAGATAGATGCGTGCCTCTAAAGTTAGAGACGCAGATGAATGTATGAATAAAGTCAGTTTATCTGCGTCTCTAACTTTAGAGACACATCTAAGAGATAGATGTAAGCTCTAAATGTGCGGTAAAAATATGATTGATTTTAAATATACAGAGTTATCTGCGCCTCTAACTTTAGAGGTACATCTAGAGATAGATGCGAGCTCATAATACGGGCCAAACTCTTTACATAATTTTATATCGAATATCGCGGGAGACAAGTGCATCATTGGGGAAGATAGATTGGGGTAAATCCAAAGTGACATATGTACCATCCATTGATAGAATTTCGCGAGTTGACGTCGACACCTAGATTCACGAGCTCCTGCACGGCGTCGGTGTCACCCACGCAGACAGTTTCCCTCAGACGTTCCTCGAGAACTCTTTCCATTTTGCAATAATCCACGTCGTATAGTCACATCTTTTTAATTCGAAGCTGGAGTCACACTCGAGGCTGACGCGAGGTTGACAGGTTGACAGTACCCTGTGACAGATGAATATAATCGCTCTGCACTCTCTGTACTTTCCGCGCTCTCGCGCTGTTCTCCTTCTTTCTCTTTCACTCCTTCCGACGCCGAATAATCCAGTAATCCACGTCGTATGGTCACATCCTTTTAATTCGAAACTGACGCGAGGCTGACAGGTTGACAGTACACTGTGACAGATGAATATAAACCTGCCCGTTCGCCCTGCACTTTCTGCACTCTTTGCACTCTCCGCGCTCGCGAATTCTCCTTCTCTCTCTCTCTCTCTCTCTCTCTCTCTCTCTCTCTCTCTCTCTCTCTCTCTCTTTATTTTTATCCTGGAGACCCTCTGATTGGTTGATTTCTTTATGCATTATGCATTATGCGTTAAGGTGCCTTTTCATGCTGACTCTCGACGCTCATTTTTAGCGTCAAAAGACGTCACGTGACCAAAAATAAAGATACCAATTCGTCAATTTTGGTCACGTGACGTCTTTTGACGCTAAAAATGAGCGTCGAGCGTCAGCATGAAAAGGCACCTTTATGCAAAGGTCTGTGCTCCGGCCTTTATTTTACGATTCTGGGGATCGATTCTTGAAACGAGGACCCTCGATATCGCATGCGATATCACTCTTGCGCAGCTTTTTTGTATCATGTAATAACTGCGCAAGAGTGATATTCATGAAATATCGTATGCGATATTTTTCGAGAATAAAACCCCTGATCGTGATTTGCGTTTTATTGTGAGGGTGAAAACCCATGGACTGAGGGTGAAAACCCATGCAGCGGAATAGCAGAACGCGGAACGAGAGCGGAACCAATCAGAACATTCAATTCCGCGTAAAGGAAACGCGGAACGCTCGCGATTGGTTCCGCTCTTGTTCCGCGTTCTGCTATTCCGCTGCATGGGTTCGCACCCTGAATGAACCAATTGACGCGCTTGACATCTCGTTTTAAACGGAAGTTGGTAGCCGTTGTTGGCTACTCTTTGCCCGCTCACTCCCCTCCCTCCGTCATCATATGTTTTCCGCACACTGTCGCAAGTTTAACGTATATACACTTGTGAGAGCTGTTTAAGGCAGTGCCGACTCATCGCCGAAAAAAAATCTCTACCAAAACACCCGTTTTATTCTTATCGGCGGAAAAAAGGGGGTTAATTTTGCGAATTGAGAAACCGAGACGTAGAGACACAAGGAGAGGCCCGTCAGCAACTCGGCAATATGATTATAACGTTGAAAAACTTACAGCAGCAAACGTTTACGATAGAGATCGACTCGTCGCAAACCGTAAGTAAAAATCGAGAAAGATTGACTTTTTTTCCCTGTTTTTTTTTTTTTTTCTTCTCTTGACGCACGAGATAATGTACTTATTATTCGTCGCCAGGTGAAAGATCTGAAGGAGAAGATCGAGACGCAAAAAGGCTTCCCCGCCGAGCATCAAAAGTTGATATACGCTGGTAAGCGATGTAACCTTAATTCGTCGGAGGCGAATGTCGGGATTATAGTGCTCGTCCCCCTTAATTCGCGTAACGCGTCCCTTCGTCACCTTATTACAGTGCGTTTAAGTCTCGTACAGCTCGCCCGCGTGCGTTTAAATATATCTTTCCGGGGGGGTAGGAATGATGTTGCAAAAACGTTCATAGGTTATGTTTCTGGTACGAGTGTGTATCGAGAAGTATCGACGAATCTTTGCCCTCCGGCTCGCGATAACGTATATACGAAATTCTTACAGGGAAGATATTAGTAGACGAGCAACCGTTAACAGAATATAACATCGATGAGAAGAAATTTATAGTTGTTATGGTAACAAAGCCTAAAGCTGGTGCTACGCCCAAAACAAGCGAAGAGCAGCGTCCGGAGAGTGATAACAAGGAAGAATCTACTAGGTAATTTCAACATTTTCTCTCCCGTGTGTTATAAAACATTTATTCTATTTGTTATTAACTATTATCTATCGTTTAATATCTACATAATATGACGTAACGACTCTCTTTACAAATTGGGATATAAAATCCATGTGTTTTATATTCTTTTTCTTATGTGTACAATTATAGCTCAGCAACTACGCAACCACCTAGTTCGAATCCTAATATTCAAGAGACATTGCGAGCAACTAGTAATGTACAAGAGCAACCCGCGGTACCTACACCAGCAGCTCCAGCAGTTCCAGCAGCTCCAGCAGCTCAAGCAGGTCAAGCAGAAAGTGCCTTGCTAATGGGAGAGGATTATAATACTATGGTAAACAACATCATGGATATGGGGTATGTATAATGTAGAAGAAACATAAATAAATGATAATAAATAATATTTACATATGATATATTTAACGCTTTTGTATCAGGTATGAACGCGAACAAGTCGTACAAGCTTTACGCGCGAGTTTTAACAATCCTGACAGAGCTGTGGAGTATCTTCTAACGGGTATACCAGCGCAACTCTTTGAAGATCCACCTGAGGATCCGCCAGAAGCTCAGGAACAACTCCAGGATCAGAGTCAAGATCCATTGGCCTTCTTGCGTATGCAACCACAATTTCAACAAATGCGTCAAGTTATTCAACAGAATCCGCAGCTGTTGAATAATCTTCTTCAGCAAATCGGTTCCACTAATCCCGCCTTGTTGCAGCTCATTTCTCAAAATCAGGAAGCGTTCGTACGCATGCTCAATGAACCTGGTTAGTTCAATCACGTATGCTTCATTACGTTATGTATTCTAATTGAGAAGAGAATAATTTAATTATTTAATAATAATAATATATAAATTTATATATATGTATACATAATTCGACCTGTCTTTTTCTCGTATAGTGGAGCCTGCTACAGGAGCGGGGGCGCGAGTTTTGCCTGGAGCACCTGGAGCACCTGGAGCACCTGGAGGAGACCTAGTGTCCGCGGCTAGAGTGGCTGCAGCTGCTGCGGCGGGAGGCGCTGTAAACGGCGGAGGCGCCGGTACGGGTGCAGCCGCGGGTGTAGGATCCGGTTTAATTCAGATAACACCACAGGACAGGGATGCCATCGAAAGGTTGAAGGCGTTAGGTTTTCCAGAACACTTAGTTGTACAAGCATACTTCGCCTGTGAAAAGAACGAAAATCTCGCTGCTAATTTCCTACTCTCACAAAATCTCGACGACTGAATCACTCATTTAATTTCGCGTGACATTTCGAATTAAGAAAAAAAAAGAAAAAAAGAAAAAGGACTGACAGAGGATGAATGACAACATTATCTCATTTTGGTCTTACAATAATCATCTTTACTTTGTATATAGATATACACGCAAATATCTATGCTATTTTATTCGTTGTGTAGATAAAACCCTTGGTGTGTTTGGTAAGCGACTGAATTTAAAATAAGCGCGCATACCGTAACATTACATATACCAACTCTCTTGTTTCATACTTAAAAAAAAAACAATTCATTTAACATATAACACATGTTTTTATGAGAGAAAGAATTGTTGCTTAACAGCAAACGGTGTTGTAAAATCCATCCTTACACAGCCTACAAATGCTCTACCAATCTTACGTTCTTAAAATATATATGGAGCAATATAATTCTGTTTTTATATGAGAAAGCCTACTGTTTTATGAAATATTCTGAAGAATAACTCTTGCTGTAAGTTATATGTATACACATATATACATATATATTTCAATATATTATATATATTGTATATGTACTATATATATATATATATATGTGTGTGTATTATATGTATATTGAGGCGAATATATAAATTGAAGAAATATATTCACTCTCGTTACAGATATGTTTTATACATGTCTAAACATCTATTTCTAAATAGGTGTAATAAGTACACTTTGTACACTTTATTTGGCTTTCTGATATAAAAATTATAGAGTGCATCCATTTATATATGTGTACTTGCGTATATTCGTATTTATGTATGTATGTACAGAGATCTACTTTTAAATGATAATATTGAAAAATTGATTTAAAAGCTCTCTCGCATATGTCACAATCTGGTATGTACACTAAGAGCCTGTTATAAAAAAAAATTAACCTGCTATATAATTTATTAATCAATTTTTACTAGATCTTAAAAATTATGATTCAATATATAAATATCACATTAAGTTCTTGCTAATAGAAAGATTTTTTTATTTGCTTACCACACACAAATTGATTGGACTTAATAAATTAATAAAAACAGCTGTAAAACATTTATGTATTTATTAATGAGATTTTCAAAATCATAAACACTTAAATAATTATTATGTATATATATATATATTATGTTGGAATTCTATTAAACGCGCTAAAATGTGGTAAATAAGATTATAAACTATATTCTAAATACGACGTATAATACTTTTTTTCGTAGCATAAAATATCAAGTGATATTGAACGGTTTTCTTTGCATAATAAAAGACTAATTAGATTTATGCGCATCGCATATAACATTATATACATACGTATGTACGTACTTATGCATGTTACATGAGCAGGAAATTCTGAATCCTTGAATTTGTACCATACAAGTTACTTATTAATATCATTAAAAACAATAAATATTTTAAAAAATTCCATTGCTCTTATATTTAGTAAAAAAATATAATAGTGAAGCAAGGAACTATTGAAGAGTTGAAGAGTTTTAATAACAATGCATAAAATTTCCCAATCAATTATGCTGAATCAAATTTTATTCCTCATTTTTTTTTAATATAAAGAAGTTATTAATAGAAAATTCTGCTGTTAAAAAAAAAGAACACACTTTGTTGTGTGCTCAACATACTTGTAATACATAGCATAAATGAATAAATAACGATTTTATTTAATATAACTATGTTGCATTATTGCTTAAAAATAATTTTTAAGAGACATTTTTTTTTATCTTATATGTATACATATAAGATAAATATTAAATTATTTACATCATGCTGATTATTCAACAAGTAAAAATAAAGAGTGCTACATTGTAGTCTACAATATTATAAAAGTTATAATCACCTGCATGTACATATATTTGTATAAAATTGACGAAAAGATATAATACACTCATAAATGTATATATAGATTAGAAAATAATTTTTAATTATAATTTTTTTTTACTTTATATACATTTTTTTTATTTACGTGGGTTTTGAATCCTGTCTTGATAATATTATACCGTTGCTCTGAAGATCTTTCGTAGCTTCCTCTATTTCCTGAAAAAGAAAGTGATAACAAAGAGATGTTAACGTTAAATATTACTAAAATACAAATATTTTCTTAGGTATGAGACAAGCTTACTTTTTGAAGTTCGTAGGCTGCACTGTTGCAGGTGTTGAAAGTAAATACTCTGTACAAAACAACGGTAGCCGCGTACAAACCAAAGAGAAACAAGCAAATGATCGGAAGAAAAAGTATTGTTTTATGCCATTCTTCAACAATAGGAGAGGTGCTTGTAATCGTAGCCAACCAGATGGCAAAAATCACAGTTGCGCACAATAACCATTCGCACAGTTTTGTCATCTATAAAATATATATATATACATATATATTCTCTAGTATTATATGATTATTAAAATGAGAAATACTTCTTAAAAAATAATATACGAAATTTTAAAAAATTACATAAACAGGTTATAAATAAATTACTTGTTACATTATGGTACGCGTATATAGTAAAACATATGTATGCATGTAAAATGTAAAATTTGCCACATAAATTTTATCAAGATTTAAATATTACTTGTATAAAATTAAATAATTTTATGTTTATACGTTAAGATAATGTTGAACTTGCCATATTAAATTTTATTGAGATCTAAATACGTTGTATAATTAAATAATTTAATGTTGATACATTGATAAATGTTGAACTTGCCATATCGATTTTATCGAGATTTAAATACGTTGTATAATTAAATAATTTTATGTTGATATACAGTCTCGCACGTTCTTTGTTGATCTTAACCTCAAAGTTAGGATGCGTGCATGCATAGAGATAAGAAATGATTCAAGAGAGTGCAAAGTGCAATTCATGATTCATGTGCAAGAAACCTATGCATCGTACATTGAAATTCCATGGCTTCGCCAATCAAAACAAGGGAACCTCTGCCTTTTTATTCCGATTGATTACAGTTACAATGTAATTTTATATATTTAAAGACAAATGTATAATTAGAATAAATTAATCATTGATGAATTAATGAAAAAAATTATTAATTATGTTTTCACTATTCGTTTATTATTCATTATTATTTATTATTCAGTTTTATTGATATAAATTATAAGATATTCTAAAGAGAAAATATAGAGACGCGTGATTTCTTACAATTTTGTTATTTACAAGTGTTTGTTAAACCATTTTTTATCATATGGCGATATCCATTTATGGCAACCGAGCATGTTATTTTGAATCATGTATTTCCAGGTCCAAAGATGCTGATTATTCTCTTCCATCCACTTCTCTTTAGCTGCGCTGTTATCCAAAATTTCTTGACTGATGGCTTTGGCTTTGAATGGCAGTTTGTTGGCTACTTCATTTAATACGTTTTCTACCTAAAAAAAAAAGAATTGTATTAATATTCTTGTTTACTTATATTCTGTTAACTGCTGTCAGACTGTATTCGAGAATACATGATACAAGTCTCAAAGATGATATCTCGAAAATATATATAATTGTAATATGTTGAAAGAGATAGTGGGCACGTTCCGATATACACTGCCAGTACTGAAAAGCTATAGTTTACGTTACGTATATTATATATTTTCAGTACTGGCAGTAATATCGGAACATGGGGAGTATAGTATTAAGATACCTCAAAATATTCGCAATGACCGCCAATTTCTAAGATAACACGTCCAGCTTTGATTGGCGTGGCATAGTGATCAATCGAACCTTTACCACCACCCAATCGCATTCCTTGTCCCTGGGTTACAAAAACCATAACTGTTAGGTTAGAAAAATAATATATACTTCAAGTTAATACTTGATATAATCTATTATTTAACTGTTTAACCTTTTTTGTAACTGGTTGCCACGGTGGATCTACACGCCAAATTGCAAACATCGTTTCTTGATTGATATTTCTGCCAATTGATAAACGTATCATCTCAAAGTGATTATGCTTTAATCTTCCTCCCATTACTGCCTGTGTAATTTAAGAGAACAATTAAATGTCTCTGTAGCAATAATCCTTTTGTCATTACATATTACATAGACTTACAACGATACCATATTGCTTGTATAAAAGAAAATTGTGCACGTCCTCTGGACCACGCATGTATCTCAATCGCTTTTGCATTTTAAAAGGACGCATTCCTGCCGGATATTGCGGGACTTTCTCCATTACCCTGAGTCTTCGTCGTTCAGGATATTCAATCTCTAACAATCATAATTTCAAATTATACAAAGCATCCCATATATACATGACAAGTAAGCTATGCACATATATATTTACCGCCAAATTTTACAGGCGAACGAAAGACTTTTAAACCAGCTGTAGGTGTTATTAATGTAGGTTGCAAGCCTGTAAAAAAATAGCACGTTAGAAATAATGAAAATCAAATTTAGATAAAAATTTATTAAATAAATGTAATTTGTTTTTTTTTTTTCCCCCCCCAAAAATATACATTGAAAACTTACTGGAAAGCAAAATTCGCACTACATTTCTGGATGTTTGCATCATTTTTCAGGTTAACAAGATACAATTCTTTCTGTTTATAACTATACAATATAAAGTGATTTTAATTAAAAAGAGATAAGTGATTTCAATTATGTTAATTATGTATAACAAAGTCCGCAAGTTAATAAATGCATTTCAGTGTCAAATTTTTCACATAGGTTAGAAATAGGTTAAATATTCCATTGTATATATATTTTACTAGATTAGCTAAAAATATTCTTTAGGGAATTTTCTAGTAACAAACATAGGCAGACGCAACGTCACGTAATTGGCTGTCGAATAGAGAATTTTTATATTTGACAGCGAATCACGTAATCGATCGGTGTTTAGGAATTTTCGTTTCCACTAGACGCGATTGACCAATTAGACAGTTTCTCGGTTGTTCAATCGAGACGCGGTTAAACGGGAGTCACTCGTTCAAAAATGTCCGATCTATAACGACGCAAATTGTATTTCTACAAATATAAAAGGATTTTTTCTTCTCTCTCTTTCTATAAAATTATTAAAATTTCGTATCTCTGTATTAACAGTTTTGACAAACATAACAAGTATCAATGGCATCAGTATATTTAAACACATTCAAGTATATAAAATTATATTCAACAAGTAAGAATCCATTTAATTATATATATTGTACAATTAAACATTTTTTCAGTCATATTTTAGCATTTATTAATCGAGTAATTTTCATATTATATTGAGATGCTTGTATTATTAATTTTTAAATTTATTTTCTCAATTGTAGTTTTTCTATTGTATTTCTATTATAATTTTATATATATTTGACTTGCTGAACTTATTTGTTACTGAATAAAATTCTTATATCTAATGATATTTAAAAAAATTATAATTTTCACATAATTTTACAGCTAAATTATTGCTCGTGTATATATTTGCAATTCCACGTTATTTTTTTTTGTCAAAATAAAAAAATATTTTTTCTCATGTACAATTGATATTCTGGATGAATATAAAATTTAAAAAAATTTAATTATATGAATTGTGTTAAATATAAAAAAAAAACAATTGTCTTATATATAGGATATTCTAAAAGTCGCGTATTTTCTTTAAACCGAATGAATAACATATAATATACACACATTGAATAATAATTTATTTTTTTTATATATACTATATATCGTTTTTTATATCATAATTACAAAAAAATTAATTACAAAGGTTAAACAAAAGTTCTATCTTTAATGCTGTAATTGTATATAATTACATATCTTAGATTAATTTTACGTGAATTGTTATACGTCAGTTTATATATTAATATCCGTTTTTTTCTCTTTTTATATAAACTCTAGCATGAAAGGAAACACAAATCTCGAGGAAGTAGACCGCCGATTAAACATGTGAATTCGTTTTATAACCGATATGAATGAGCAGAGAGAATACGGCCAGTTTAAAGGAAAGAGGGCTTAGTGATACGAGAAGCTCGATATGTTACAATTACAATATTTTTATATATCTTTGATGACGATTTTGATGGTAACAACAGGTAAATACTACATATTGTACATTGAGTAGGCGATAGTCGTATCTTATTGTTATAATTAGCGTATCGGCGTCGCCGACGACGACGATGACGACGATGACTTGAACGTCTTTTCGTATTTTTTTTTTCAGGACACGCGCGATCGACACGCGGCGATGGCAACAGCAGTAGCAACAGGAGCAACAATCTCAGTTAACAATAACAGCAACAGCAACGATGGCAATGATAGTAATACAGGTAACAATAGTAATAGAGTATAATTATAAAAGTCATGATAGTATAATAATTTCATTAATGAGAGAATAGAAGATCGTCCTATAGTTTCCGAACGGGAAGGTTTCGGAGAGACTTTTGCGTCGCTTTACTCGTGAATAAACTTGTGATAAATGAATGTAACATAGAGAAAAAATAATCCTCTTATTTAAAACAAATCATAAATATAATTATATCTAAGAACCAAAATTTTAATAGCCTACTGATCTTCTTGGATATCGACGTTTGCTTAATTTTTTGTTCATCGATATACTTTATCTGATTTTAAGATATATAGATAAGAAAATAAATAAAAAAATTTTTTAATATATCTAAAACAATAACAAATATAAATTATTTCTAAATACACAAAAACATACTTTTCACGTGACTTTTTGAAATTTTTATTTGATGTTTTAAAAAAAAGTGATCACATTAAATTTGGAAAGAGATTATCATAAGTTTATTTCTATGTAAAGCATTGAAAAACTGCGTTTTTAAGCGTCCGATATTATGTGCTGATACAATGCTTATATCGTACAAACGAGCAAAATGTCTCTGAACTTTCGAAATGATCAAGGAAAATGACGATCTCTTTAGACGCAACAAACGGTGACGAAAAGCTAGAGGCGAAATCTGTTTTTCTTTGATTATTACTAGAGTGTAAAGATTCCACATGGATGAATCTTCTCTCAAGTGAACATTTAATTCGTTCGACTTAAAGTATATGATTTTCTGACATTTGCAATTAAAGAGCTCGTCTCCAAATCGTCTCAAGTTCGGTAAAATTCAAAAGTGGAGATCGAATGTTATAAAAGCATGGAAAGATATATTTTTTCGTGATCATTTTGTGAAGATTGAATAGGCCGTTTTGGAGACGAGCTCTTTCGTTAAGATTTTCATTGTATGCTCAAAGTATAAACGAAATCTTGCCTCTGCTTTGCTTCTCGTCTCTCTCATCTCATCAATTGATGAAGTCTGTATATATCGACTTCTGTATACACTAGTGTAATCGATTTCTCTCAAAATCGCGTCCAAGACAAAGAACATTTTGCATACACTATCGTCGGATATTGCCGTTCAAATCGTCAATCACCGTCGTCATCGTCGATCATCCGTTCGTCGACGACGTTCGCTCGAGCGTCGTCGTCGTCGAAGCGTTTACAGTTAATAACTACTAATTATCGCTCTTTTTCGTCGTTTCCTTTTTCTCTCTTCAGTTTCGCATTTATCACACTTATAATGTAAATGGGGTGTCTGAGGAATGTGTGTGTGCGCGGATGCAGAGTCAGTGATGCATTTTTTTTTTGCGCGCGATTAATTTATTGCACTTCTAATCGACAAGAAAGAGAAGGGAGGGAATAGTAATTTTCGCGTAAAATAATAGAATGAATTGTGAAAAATATACGGAGAAGATTATGATCAAAGAAAAGAAAGGAGTAAACCAGGAATAGACAGAGTAAAGTTGAGGAAAGAAGACGAAGAGAATAAATAATATAATAAAGGAAAAATAGTTTGAAGAATTGTTGCAACAATTTTACGAGATTGGCAGTAAAAATTCTATCCACTGGCTTACATTGAAAAGATAATTTATATTACAAATATAAATTCCAATTTTTGCGATAAGCGTGTCGATGACTACAAAAGCGCGAGTTTTTTTTCATCTCGAATGATGATGTGGAACCACACAAATGTGCAGAATATACACATCTTCTAATCACACATACTTGTGTGTGTTTATGTATTTGTGTGTCACGCGACGATATATGCTAACATACAAGCCACTGACTCCGATCACTCTCAGTAAGACTATAAGTAAACGCTATGGCATCATGATAATCACCGATGGGGTGCCCTTATATCAAACTCGCTAGATAATAGTTACGAACGATTAGCGCGCGTCTATTTTTTCGCTTGACATTCGGATATGATCGCGATTATCGTATATAAGTTCTCACCGTAATTGAGTTCATCGATAAGTTCTCGCTTCTCCGCGTTCATCTCGAAGAGAAAGAGAACAATGGAAAGGAATATACAAAGCGTTACATTAGCTTCCGACACGCCGGAAGACTAAAAAATATACCCGCACCGCACACTTGGCACTTAGACTCCGGTTTATTAATCTCGCATCAGAAGATCGCATGTAGAGTCACTCAGGATAATTGTGATACAACGTTAATCAGTTTGCGATGATAGGAGCGATTGTAAAATTATATAACATCGTCGGCAT
Source organism: Prenolepis imparis (assembly GCF_030444845.1). Classification (NCBI taxonomy): domain Eukaryota; kingdom Metazoa; phylum Arthropoda; class Insecta; order Hymenoptera; family Formicidae; genus Prenolepis; species Prenolepis imparis. The sequence continues at coordinate 22,679,543 of NW_028141160.1, forward strand.
CGATGCACATATTTCAGTATCGCAATACAAAATGATCCTGATTTTGTGTATCTGCGTCTACGAGAATCAGACGGCGAAGTGTCGAATATGAGATACGAGTACAAACTTTGCGTTACACTCGAGAGCTACATTACGGATAATATCTCTCGAGAAGCAAAACTCTCAAGTGAGTCACTACTGAAAGTAACTCTCCCTCAATTTTGCGCTCGTCGAATATACTATCAAGAGTCGCTTTCTCAAGGCATCGAGAACCGATTGCAGAAAACAATGTCCTTATTTTATATTTTCACATCGAGTAAAGTAAAGAGGACCGCGCTTTCTGGAATTTAGCTTTGCGATTCTATTTTTATATATAAAAGCTCTCCCTTCATCCAGATTTAGATTAAGTTTACATTCATCAAGGAAAATTGCGGTTACATATAAGACAAAGTGTTTTTTTACAATCGGTTCGAAAACTATTCAACCCTTAACTAATATGGTGGAATCTTACAATGTGATATATACGAGACTAGATACGTTTATAATAGCCTTATAATTTTTTTTTAATCATTTCATGAATTTCACTATATTAATCGAAAGCACGTTTTTCATTCGTTGCTCTTGTACGAGACGAAAGATCGTCTCATTCTCACGTCATCTTATTTTTCTTTTGCACAATTACGTAGAAACGTCCGGATACACGATTCCTTTTACACCACAGTAGTTAAGGGTCGATCGTGTGTGTATGTACATACATCAAGCTTGACGCATCGTGATCGCGGGAGCATTCGAAAGATACGTATTATCATCAGGCGAAAGGCAACGTACATCGCACTTTTTTTTTTCACGTCGATTAATATTTTATATATTACGCGCTATATAAGAGACTAGATTCTCGGCGGGAAGGAAGAGAAAAGGGCGCGAGGGGTGAAGGGGGGATGAGAGTATACTCCGATTCTTCCTCAATGTTTGAATCGTCTAACACGTCGTTATTATTCATCTTCTCGACAACGAGACACCGTCCGTTTTTTCTTTTGTCCGCCGCCGATTAGGATTGGATCACTATTGTCCCACGCACATATTGTGTGCTGACACACAACTTACACGAGTTACATACATACTTAGACACGTAGTCCTTAAGATACGTACATAAGTGTTATCTATATTCTCCTTTTTTTCCGGCCTTTTTCCTTGGAGTAGAGGAGTCGCTCACTTCTTCAACGTCTATAGTCTATATAGTTGCCTCGTTTCACTCTCGATCGCTTCGCGGTGCTCGGTTTTTATATTATTTTTTAATGGAAAACAACGGGGGTGACACTGTATGAGCACGTAACTCTATGTATATTCTAATCGATCGGAGGGGAAGGGGGGAAGAACGATATATTTTTTCGCTCTCTTTTTTTTCTCTTCACTGCTAATAAGTAACGGTTAAAAGCACGTACAGATTAAGCGAACACTACTTTGCTGAGACTATATTCACCGTTCTGTAAAGAACTCTTGTTTATTAGAAGTACCTTTTGACACTTTGCAGTTATATTCAATATCTGGCGTACATTTTGTTTCGAAGAATTTATATTAAGCGAAATGAATGATAAACGTATAAAATTGTTTATGACTGAAGAATGCAATTTTTATATAGAATTATAGGATATGTTTTCGTTCTTACGCTTTCACACACTTTAAAACGAATGCTTCTATTTTCGCCGGAAACAGATTTGCTTGTTATTCGTATAAAGATCAATATAATTATCAATTGATTACTAAGATGTAGACTAATTAAGGAGAGAATAGTCTGCGAATTATTATCAATCAATTCTACGTGTGATTACTGCAAAAATATCAGTTAATATTTTCTTCACTATTTTTCACTTGCTCGGCACTCATACACACACATATACATAATAAGTTTGTGTATGTTTGTTCTTTATACTCAATAAGCCATTTATAGACAATAATGTTCACTTAGTTTATACACACTTTCAACGCATTCTTTGTATCTAGGTACAAAACGCACGGATACAATGATAGAAATGTGCGTTCCTCTCTATATATAATGATACATATATATATTTCTCGAAATAGCACCCAAGTACGAAATGTAGTCATTAAAAAATTCACGAAACACATTCTGGACATTTATGAATATTTAGCTAGAGTGTTAAAGACAGCTGGCGACGCGCGCATAGGCTAATAAAAAAAACATCTAAACCGAATAGATTTGTGTTACAAAAAGGAGAATCTATCTTCTCGTTAACATTCAGAATATCTCGGCCGATATATAATATTTATCAATATTCCCGATAATACATATATTATTTTTTTACGATAAATATACAATTATATACATTCGTGATATGGCAATATACATGGTACATTTGACGATATCGTCTCTCTCGTAGCAGATATATGTATAGAGTACCTAGATACAAATGTCCAAAGCAAGAATAATCAAGATACACATCGTATCTCAATACTGTATACCTAAATACGTGTCGATACGCATATGTGTTTATACTTCGGTATCTATCTAGACATCTATAAGACGTTTTCGCGGTATACTGATCTCGCTAACGATGCCTAACACACGCGTGATGATGAAGTGCGTGATGCGAAAAAGTGCTGAGATTGCGATACGAGACTCTTAAAAAGAAAAAAAAAGTACGTCCCGAGATAATTCAAAAGCGGAGCGTTCGTATATAAGGTATAATACGCCCTTTGTCCTTTGCGACGACGAAATTATTTCTTCATATTTCGATATTTCCTCTCTCGATTCGCGCTGAGATTCTCTCTATCAGCTATATAAATGTAACTTTAAAGTCCATAATTAACATGCGCGTTTTATTTATCGCGTATTTATATTTATATATATATTTTTATGTATATATATACGTATGTACACAGTCTTACAAAGCAAAATTTACAAACATTTTACGACGTACGGTCGCGATCGAATAAATATCGCGTCCTCCGATGCGACCGGGTTCGGGATCGGGTTGCAAGTTTTGCACCTCCGTTGCTTGGTCGTTTGATTTTGATCGCGCGTCTCGTAATACACCCCGACAAAGACTGATTGACAGCCTGACAGCCTTTGGTGAACTGAAAAATTCACCCGTTCGCGCACGTTATAAGCGCGAGTTGCATTCGGATGCAGATCAAATATCCAGCGAAAAGAGCTGAAGAAGAGAGAAAGAGACGTACACGTATATCAGCGATACAAAAACTCTTCTTTCTTTTATACATGAAACGTGATATTTTGATATCTGTAATGGAAAGATTCGAGAGTCCCTGATAATGTCTCTTCGCGCATTTTTTTTTTCTTCCTTGCCGTTAGATGCAGACGAAAGCAATTGCGCGATCAAAATACAAAGCATCTCGCAAATGATGCTGGTCCCTTGCAACCCTGACAGGGGGAGGAAAAGAGGGAGGAGAGGGGGATGAAGGAACCGTGATAGCGCAAGGGAAGAGCTTTTGAGAGATCAGGATGGCGCGAGGGGATACGCGACGAAATCCTGCACGAAACGAAGGAAAGCTCGCAGCGAGGAACAAAACGTCGCGTGACGTTTTTTCTTTCTTTTTTTCTTCTTCGTCGTCATTTTCATCGAGCGAGCGATCTACCTACCCCACTTGGCCACCGACAGTCAGTATTTTTTTTTAAAGCCTCTTGCGTGTATACATACGAACAGTACTCCGATTATTTATTACGTCGCAAGTTTTCGCGACGCGAAAAATATCCTTGCGTATGAAAATTAAAAAAAAAAAAAAAAAAAAAAAAAAATTATGGTAGGATCTACTGAATACAATAATCTAATATTTTTGGAGAGTTACATTAATGAGAAAATTTTGCAAATAGAAATAGCAAAAGTATTTTTATCGGCAACAAACGCGAAAACGAGAAAGATACACTCAATGAATGTCATTGAGGAATGTCATTCGGGATAATGATGTACGTATATGTATATTATACTTTGTAAAAATGGTAAAAAAATATAGTGAATATATGCATCTCCTCGCGTGGGGCTATAAAATATTGATGTAATGCACAATTTCTTTCTTTTTTTTTAGCGTGCATTACATGTTTACGTATCATTATTTACGTATTGACGCGAATATGTTGCGGCGCAAATTATTATGTCGTACTTCAGGAACTTTCACCCATTTCGCGCGCCCGAAAACTGTCAGCGATCGTAATAAATTGTCGAGAGACTGCATGAATTGTGTATGAAGGGAGTAATCTCTCTCTCTTAATTTCGTTAATATGAACGTGTACGTATGTGTGTATGCATGTTTGCGCGTTACTCTTGATGTGCTGCTAGAAAGCTGACTAGATTATAGTCTAAAATACGAAATATCCGGGGAATCATCGTCCTCGTCTACGTAGCGGAATCTCATTTCCGCGAGAGCGAGTCGTCGCGACGGAGAAAATTTTCGAGACGAACCTTTAAAAAAAAAAAAGAGGAAAAAAAAATACAGAGTTTGCCGCATCTACTGACGAGGGGGATCCCGGTGCTCCGTATCGACGTTGACTACTGCTCGACCTTCAGAGAGGTCGAACAACCCTACCTAGGCATTCGACTCCTTCAGATTGTCAAAGTATTGCATGATCTGGTTGTAGTCCATACCTAGATTAAGATCGTCGAGCGGCACTGACTCCTCCTGTTCCTGGAAGGACGACGAGGCGCAGGAGGAGCTAGAGGACGAGGAAGATGAGGAACCGGACGGTGACGAGGACGGCGGGGACGTGGTGGTAGACGAGGCCGTGCCACCGCCGTTAGGAGTGGTCGAGTTCACGGTGGAGACGACAGCGGACGTGGAGAAGGACGAGTACATCGGATTACCCACTATAGTCGCCCTCTTGATCTCCCGGGACCTCCCGGCGTCCTTCGCGGGATGTCTGTTGCTGTCGTCGTGACTCGTCAGTTCCACAAATTCCTCGTCCTCGGCGTTCTGCTGCTGCTTATTCGCGTTTTCCACCGCTCTGGCCTTCCCGTGCGGTTTCACCATATGATGGCCAGCTGACTGCTGCGACGGTTTACCGCTGTGTCGATGGTTATTCCCGTGATGGCCGCCGCCACCACCGCTGCTGCCACCGCTGGACGTCCTATGACGATGTTTTCGCGGTGGTTCCGGCAGTCGCACGTTAACCCCCGTGTTCCTATGCGGCGGTACCGGTGGTTTGTAGTCCTCGTTGTTGCCGTTGCTCGCGTTGTTCGTGCCGATCGTCGTCGTTGTCGTCGTCGAAATCAATGCCGGCACCCCGTGCGGCGGCAAGGGTGGAGGGATATCGTCGTTGCTGAAAAGAAATTCGCAATGACAATTAAATCCTATATAATAACACATCGTTATATCACTCTTTTCCTTTGCCTTGGGAAAAAACATTTAGCGGCAATCTTTGAAAATTGTGCGAGAGAATCCTCCATCATGTACAAAGAAGAAGAATAACGATTAATCATAATTACTCATTCCGCGTGGTGACCATTGACGGAGCTACCATCGACGACGCCGTTGTCGTCGCCGTCGCCGTCGTCGTCGCATTGGTGGGTGCTATCATCGCGGACGGTTTGATCGCGGATTTCGCCGCGAAACTGTTCCGCATTCTGTCCCTCTTGGAATAGGTTGTGGTGTCGATGGCGCTGGTGCCGCCACTAGGTCGTTGGTTGGCGGACGGTAGCTCGATGTGATTCGGATTGTCGAAGCATGTTCCCAAATCGTTCTCGGGTTCGCCTTCACCTGCCAGCGGGTTACTCGTTACGCGTACCTGTAACATAAACCGAGTTTCCAATCAAAACGAAATTCAAAATTTTCAACGTTTATTTTGTTTAAAACGCTGCCGCTGGGATATCGGAGGGTGAAGGGAGGAGGCGAATACGAAGATATTTACAGCATCAAATCCCACCGGAGACTCGTTGAGTTTTAATCACCGATTAATCCTGAATGTGTGTATTCCCTGAACTGTCAATTATAACTCTCCATGACATTACGTTTATCGACATTTCATTCGATATCGTCAGTAATTCCAGGATAATTCTATGACGCTGATAGTCATGCTTTCGAATTAACCGTGTATGTCTATGTATCACTTGTTCGCTTTTACTATATTTATCGTCTCTTCCTAATGAACTAATCTCTCTCGCCGATTCACGTACAACAACAACAAACTCTAGTCAATATAGAATACAATTAAGCAACACCGTAGTTTTCCAATTATATGTATATGAAATTTTCAAAAAAGAGAAAGCGACTCTTGATTCATTCATTCGATTCGCAAGTGATTCCTGTACGTACCTGTTGCGGACCGCAGGCGGCACGCTCGAGGGTGGCTCTACCCAGCCATACCCAGTCGTGTGCGTTGGTGGTGGATTCGCGAGGCGGTCGTCTGCCGGAAGCCAGCTGATTCGCGGCTGCTCGAGCCCTCGCGCCCGCTCCGGCGAGGACCGGGACGGCCGCGCTAGTCAGCAGCCCCGGCGAGTCCGGCGGTTGGGGCTTGAACTTGCTGGCGTACACCACGCAGGAGACGACAAAGACAACGATCGCGAAGCAGAACGCCGCGAGCAGCACGTACATCCCGATCTCGAGCGGACTCATGCGCGCCCCGACGCCGTGGTGACGCACGCCGATGCCGCCCATACCCCCTGAAGACATGCCATTAGCTATAGCCGTGCGATGCTGCCGCGCCTGCACCAGAGGCTCGTGCTTGTGCCCGTCTTTCTCGTCTTTCAGCGGTAACCCTTTGCACAGAAAAAAAAACAAAGAGAGAGAAAGAGAGAGAGGATAGAGTGAGACGACAGGGTGTTTGTGCAGAGTTAGAGAGAGAGAGAGAGAGAGAGAGAGAGAGAGAGAGAGAGAGAGAGAGAGAGAGAAGAGAGAGAGAGAGAGAGAAAGAGAGAGAGAGAGAGAGAGAGAGAGAGAGAGAGAGAGAGACATCATGAGAGAATCTTCATCCCTTAAATCCCTTTAAGCTAGACAGGCGGCTAGACATGCCGTATCGGAGACATGCGAGGATCGAGGGGAAGGGCTACCGCGAAAACGTGCATTTATATTTTATATAAATGATTTCGTACTATAACTACTGAATGCGTCATGTACCATTTACGTTGAGATTCTAGATTCCACTTTGAGATAAAAAAAAGAAAGAAGAATCATGTGTTTGTATAAATGTGTGTTTCAGGATTAAGTAATTTTTATTAAAGTCAACTTTTCCTCGATCAACTTTGTCATTGTTCATAAATCACGTAATATTATTAGTACTAGATGTTTAAAGTTAGTTTACGGTTGAACTATTCCAACGATCCGTAATAAACGCGTCGCATCGCAAACTATTTCTTCGAGGCAGACGCCTATATATTTGACATTCAACATACAAAATGGGTAGAAAACTATCGGGGGAGAAATTGGATGGAAACCGCGGGGAGGAAATTACGCATAAATAGACGGGTGAAACTTTTTTTTAAAGCCGAAGCAAGATCGCGAAGAAAGTTTTCGCCAGGCAAAAATGCATAATACTGGCGTGGCGGTTGTGAAGCAGAGAGCGTAGCGAAGAACGGAAAAAAAAGAAGCGAAAAAAAAAGAAGAAGAAGAAAGCTAGAGAAAGAGAGAAAGCGAGAGAGAAAGCGCGGCAAAGGGGAACAGGATCTATTTACCGATGAGAATGTCATGTAGATCGGGTGCCATTTCGCCGCGGTTGGTTTTACGTTCTCGGTGATGATGGGAACCGACGGTGCCGCCGCCGTCGTTCTGCACGAATTCCGGCCGATTGGGCACCTCGCTCGAGGCGAAATCCACCTCGACGTTGGCCGAAGCGCTGGCCAACGCGGCGACCGTCGTTCTCTGGGAACCCTTGCCCGAACGTCTGCCGGATAATCGGCAGGAATCGGCCAGCTGAAGATTGACACGTAGCAGGTCGCCGCGACCCTCGCCGACGGCGATGACCCGGGGATGATGCGATGCGACCATCGGCGCGAACGCCACGACTTCCGGATCCGTGCTCTCGACCAGCAAATGGTAATCGCTCACGGCGATCTCCCTTAGGGGCGTACGAGTACCGTCCGAGAACTCCACGTCGATGTCCAGCAACCCCTCCTGTTGACGCGACACGCGCGATAATTGCCGTCGAGTTTACACAGTTTGCTTGTGCAACCGCAGTTTCCGATCAATTAAAAATTCGATGGAACAACACAATTTTGTATTATTTTTCAACGTTAATTTAAGGGCGTTTTTTTTTATTAATTTTGACTCATTTGACTACTCAGATTTGGATTCCGCGATCTATGAAAAAACTATCAAACAATTTTGCCAAAATATCGACACTTCGAAGTCTTCTTCTCGAGACGAATTTGATAAGTAACGGCGAACGAATTTCAATCGACTCGATAATCTTACCTGATACTGTGCGGTCAGTCTCCTTGTAACCGAGGTTTCCGCGACATATCCGTTCTCGATCGCGGTGTCGGGGCTGATGCTGAGCTGAAGTCCGGACACGACCCAAACGGACAGTCGCATCACGGACACGCGATCGTTGCCGACCCTGATCTCCTTCGCGCCGATGACTCTGCCGGTGATCGGCGAGAGTACCTGCACCTCCGTACGTCCCACCCCGCGTCCCTGGACCAGTCTATTCTGAAGAGTCGCTATCCTAGGATCCGAGACACGCAACATGCCGGCCACCAGGTCGGTGACGCGCAGCCAGGTGCGCCGATTGACAAAGAACGAGACTCTACCCGAGTCGTGATCGGTCGCCAGGAAACGAGCGTGCACCTCGACCGGGCTCTGCTGGAAGCGCAGCCTGCAATTGGCCGGGGATAGATTCCGATCGATGGAGTTGATCGCGTCCCATCCGTGATCGTTCCCGTTGCCACGGAATCGCTCTTCATGTTCGTCCTCCTCCTCGAGAAGCGGCTCCTCGTCCAGATCGTCCACGTCCACGTCCATCGAAGTGTCCTCTATCGAGTCCTCGAGCTCGACGGCGCTCCTCTTCTTCCCTCGCGCGATGAGAGGCGACGATTCCGTCGTAGTTGTCTGATGATCCTCGATGATCCTCGTCGCGTTCAGCAAACTCCGCTTGCTCTTGGCGCTCGTCGCGTGCTCTTCCGGCACCTTCCAGCCCTTTATCTGGCTGAGCCGCGTATCGCCGACGCTCACCTCCAGGGGAAACTCGGGCATCCACACGGTGAACCTTGCCAAACCGGTGTACGTGCCGTACTTGACGAGGACCGACGCGTTGCTGGAACCCCGAATCTCCGAACCGTCCACGTACACGCTGCTACAGGAGGACGATACCTGCGAATTTTCGAGTTTCGGTCGGGCGTTAAGTGGAGTTTGATTCTAGGCTACAGTTTGTAGTGCAACGTCTAACGACAGTGCGCAGGATGTTTCGGGGTTTCGGAAGCACCGCTCGAATTTGCGATTATACGGAGTATTAACAGTTTGAAACTCTCTCTCGCGGATATTAGTATACGATATATTTTTGATAAAATTTAAAATATTATATATTTATACATTTTTATTTATATATTTATATATTTATATTTATATATTTAATATTTATATATTTAAAATATGTATTATAAAATTTTTTGAATTATATTGTGTACACAAATAATTTTTTCGAAGTTGATCTCATCGATGCTTTTCTAAATAAAAGTACATATTTTTATTAATGCAATATATTAAAAAATATATATTTATAAAATATACAAAATATATTTTTTTATAAATATAAAATATATAAAATATATAAAATATATAAAAATATATAAAATATATAAAAATTATCAGCCAACAAATTATAGGAATGAAGAACCTGAAAATACTGCCAGCATCTATATAACGCCGTGATTTTTTCCTTCGAAAAGCTTTCCTCGAAATTAAGTTGTTAGTTAGAATCTCGATAAGCGCTGAAGGTGAATTAAAAAGCAATTACCTTAAGAACGCTCTCGTCCTCGGAATGACAGGACGACTGCAACGTGACGTCGGCGACCGTCCCGGCTTGACTAACGATGAAAACCTTCATCCCCTGCGACACCTGACGTCCCGTCAGCACCGCCGTATTCATCACCTCCCAGTTCTGAAACGAAACACAAAAATATTTTCTGAAAGAGAGAAAAAATAGCTCAAACGTATATTTTTCAATTTTTTAATGGTATGTGATGGAGAAATTTGCGTACATTTCAATATACACATTTCTAGAACCTTTCATATATATGATGACTCTATCATACCTATATGATATGATAGAGCCATTATCCATTATTCATAACTGTTATCTATTCTATTTCGAACTTTATATTCCCCTTTCGCATGACGCGATAAAAAGCGCGGTAAGAGCGATATTAAAAAATATGGATCACCCAAAATATATAAAAAACTCATAAAATATAGAGAGAAAAATATAGATACTCGAGAGGATGTTGTGTGAAAAAAATATCGCATCTCTCTCTCAAATACAAATATATCTATATATATAAAACTTATTTTTTAAACAAATTATATAAAAAAAGACAAAATGAACGAAGACACACTATAATAGAAGGGAATATTAAGAAAATATAAATTTTAGAAAAAACTTCCAAGCTGCGCAAGAAACTTAGATTCAAAATCTTCCTACAGACCAGATGAAATCTTTCGCCCTTTCATAACAACCGATTCATTTGCCATAACGTTTTAACGTCGTAAAATCGTCGCAAAGTGCTCAAAAAGATTTCACGTGAATGGGAGAACTAATATACATATCTATAGACGTGTCTGACATACACATCTGCTTTATTACTCTGCCTAGGAGAGACTTGCTCGCTTCGAAGCTTATATATATATATATGTTATATACACGTACACGTTGGAAAATTACTTCACCGTTTGCGCTCGCGTATACGCGCGCGTGTACTTTATACCAGTTCGTCAACGAGAGAGGGCTCCGCAAAGGGAGTTTGGTTGACGAGGATCGGACGGCCGGGTCGGGTCGGGTCGGGTCCAGTAAGCCATTTCCAAGTTGGCTCCCGTCGTACGGACTCCGCAAGCGGAGCAGGAGAGCTTTTGGAAGAGGAACATCAAACGGCTCGGATATTGCAGCAAGGGAATTTAAATCTCTGACGCCGCCGAGCGCGATGCCCTCCTCCCTTCTTCCCACCCCTCTTGATCTCTCAATGTATGTGTATATATGTGTGGGACCCTATTATATGTATATATCGCCAACACGGGGAGAAACTGTTCTCTCCCTCTCGACAATGATGGAAGTGATGGACACCTACCTACTCGCGAAACTTCGCGGCTCCCTTTTTCTCCCCTCCGCCCTCTTTCTTTCGTCAAATATTTTTCCAACGGGATCGGTACTCGTGCACGAGAATATTTGCGAGAGGTACCGCTGTTATTTTCTATCTCATCGTAGAAAGTGCGACGCGAATCATCTTCTGCGAATGAATCACCGGTTATAATTGTATATACTTATATATTGAGCTTTTTCATTCTCAGTTTTCGTGATGCTTAGTGTTAAAAAAAAATTAAAATTAAAAGTGACGCTTTCGATCCTCGATGCGTAAAAATAGCCATCTTTAAGATTGTCCTCTGAATATCTTTTAAAATATTTTTTTTTCTTTCAGGGAGTTTTTAGAAAAATCGCAATCTCTCGATTTATTTAAATGTATCGAATCTCATTTTCCTGTTATTTAGGTTTTTAGAACAAGTTATTTCCATAACTTTTTGAATTAATTATAACTAAAAGTCAAATTGTAGAATTGATCCCATTTAAGTAATTTAGGACCGCAAGTTTCTATATAATTCATAAGTTTATACCACTTACAGACTTACTTTAAGAGAAGGAAGGCACGTACATATAGAAAGGACAAAGAGAAAGCGAAGAGGGAGAGATGTGATAATAATGCTTGCACTTAAGCCTTGAGCACTTCAGATATAAGCCTGACTATACTAGTTATAGCTATTAGTTATAGCTATTAGACTATAATCAAGCAAGACAGCAAGAGTGTAATATATAATAGCAAAGCCATAGAGAGAGACATGTGTTATCAGCTGAAAATACGGTATAATCAAGATTTGTTTTACTCGTGTTGACAAATGTAACAAGTAAATTCTATAAATCTGTGATCAGGTCTTGTAGCAGCGCATAATAGTTTGCGTTTTTAATAGGTTGAATTATATGTTTCGACACTCTAAAATGCATCGTTTATATTTTAACTGATAATAAGACTATGACTTGATTTCAAAGAAGCTGAATTTGTCATCTGCTTCTTTCGGAATCAAGTCGCAGAAATAGATTTTACGTACCAGCAAATTAATTAATTTCACACTTTGTATTCCTAAGAGACAATTGTATACTTCTAAACTGTGTTTTGCAACTGTTTCATCAGTTCGTTCTCCGTGTAGAAAAATCATTCGCAGTCGCACGCTTTTATTTCCGTACACATCCATTTGCATTTTATTTCAACGGAATTAATTCACCGCACACGACAAAATTGCAATGCGAGTGAATAACGCAGAAATCCTGATACATTGAATTTTATATATATATATGTGGCAGAGTCCTCCGACTCTTCCGTAGATCGTAAAATTATTTTTTGATATACGCAGCATCAGCAAACTGCGCTCTGCTTTTCTCGGATATATTTCCGAGATGGCAAAATTATTTTCCAAGCCCGTTGAAGGAAAAAACGGAGAACATTTTCAACTAGGTAGGATGTGATGTTTAATCGACGACGGCCGGAGGGAGAAGGACGCGGATGAACGATGAGGGAGAGAGGAGGATGCAAAGGCGGGAAGATGCAAGGATTTTACGTTATTGCGAGCGTAAAATATGCACAATGCGCAGTCTATTACGCTGATAAATTTCAACGGAGTAAACAAGCGAGCGCGCGTGTCGGAGGTCGTTAATTGATAAATTAGATAATTAATTCATTTACATATCCTTTTGAAGGTACTCCGCGCACGCGCGGAAAGTTGCCGGAAACTCGGAGCGCGCACTCGCTTCTTGATTATCCTTACTCTAATTGCTACTCCTTCCGCGCGTGAGAGAGAGAGAGAGAGAGAGAGAGAGAGAGAGAGAGAGAGAGAGAGAGAGAGAGAGAGAGAGAGAGAGAGAGAGAGAGAGACTGCGAGCAAAGTTTTTAATTAAAAGAGAGAATTCGCGACCTCTTTCCTTCCCGATCCCTATGTGTTCCTCCGGGTTATCTACCTATCGAAATTGCGATACTGGAATTTTCATCATTAAGGCTCCTGGGTGCTCACCGCGGCCATATTAGATTGTGACGTCAGAGGCGAGAAAGCACACGCTGAAAATTCTTAGATGCCATTTTTTAATGAAAAGATATTTCGATTAAACAGCACTTCAGATGGCTTTAGCACACTCTTAAAAACCCCCGAAAACTATCCTTTTCCCTTTATAATCAATCAACATCTGTAAAATGATCGAGATGTCAGACTTTGACATGCGGAATGACTGCGCATGTGCAAAGACCAGACGGACTGGGTTTCATAATATTACATTTTACAGCTGTTGATTGACTATAAAGGGGAAAGGATAGTTTTCGGGGTTTTTTAAGAGTGTGCTAAAGCCATCTGAAGTGCTGTTTCATCGAAATATTTTTTATTTCGAAATGGCATCTAAGAAATTTTAGCGTGTGTTTTCTCGCCTCTGACGTCACGATTTCGACATGGTCGGAAAGGAGCCAGGAGCCTTAAACTCATCGACAGTATTATCGAACTCAATATCAGTGTGATAAAAATCTTTTGAGAAGTTATATAAATTAATATCCCCTGATATTATCTACGGAATGCAGAATCGCATCGGATACCTTTATAATTACGGCCCTTTGACTAATCTAGAGACTTATTGATATTATCTTAGAGAAAATATCAATAAAGATCAGTTATCGCAGCTCTCTCTCTTTCTCTTTGTTGTAAATTTTTCCTAAATATCTTTAAAAATATACCTCAATTTAAAATTGTGTCAAAATATAAAGTTACCAAAAAATAGGATTTAATTGAAAAACGTATTTACATTATTAAAAAATTATATACGTGAAGAGACGATTTTCTTCCAAATTGGCTATTTTATAATGTACTAATTTTCTACAGATCCATAATTAATTTTTCAATTAATTCGTTCAACACTATTTTTTGTCTGTCTAGCAATCAATGCAATCTATATAAATTGACTTTTATACATAGAGTTATATGCACCTGCTGCATCATGTTACCGGAAATTGCGAGCGTGTCACGGATAATGTTAAACCATCCGATTTAATTCACATACCTAGAATTGTGCCCTGAAGTGTCGTTGTAGATTGCTTGAAAAGCGATTTACCAAAACAGTGTTTCGCTCTTGTGTGTAAGTACAGACGTTGCACTGTTATTGATTTTTTTTTAAATAAAACCCAATCGTTACTCCTAATGGAATTTATAGTCAGAGAGTCGAAGAAGACTCGACAGTATAATATTTTTTTTTAATATTAATAAAACGTGAATAAAATTGCACTTTTTAAAAAATCTTTTTATTACGCGCAATTTCGTTATATCGTTGATATATTTTTCAAGAGTCTTTCATATATGATCGATTTGACAATTCGATCACATCCATACACGCGTTACGTTTTTTTACTATGCGGTTATATAAAAATATAAAAATTTTTTGAGCCCTAGAAAACGCGCAAAAAATTTGCATCGATATCGAAAAAAGCTAAAGTTAAATTTACGTCTCTCGAACTAAAATTTGTCGAGATATAGGAAACAAATAGAAAAGTCTCCTCGTTGTCATTCTTCAAAAAAATGCGCACAAATAAATTATTGGAATACTTTAATCGTTTCAGAATTTTAATTGAGATCCTCTTCGCAATTCTACAACTTTTTTTTTAATTTTTACATTTTAATTTTTATTCGAAATTCGTTTTTCCTCAAGAATTAATACTTTATGCGAAATTAATGCTTTGCACCCCTCGCGTAAGAACAAATGGGGGCGATGAAGGGTGGAAACGGGGATGGAATCACCACTCGATGTGCGCAGCACACAATCGTCGAAAATTTCATTACAATCTGTTGTTACGGCAGCTGCGTCGTTGCCCCGTTATCGAAATGGTAGTATGTAGCTTTGGCAATCAGGACCCCGTGAAATTTTGCCACGGCTAGAAATATCGGCCGTTATGGTGAACGTGCGGAAAAGGCGAAGCACCGGTGGGGGGGGGGGGAGAGAGAGAGAGAGAGAGAGAGAGAGAGAGAGAGAGAGAGAGAGAGAGAGAGAGAGAGAGAGAGAGAGAGAGAGAGAGAGAGAGAGAGAGAGAGAGAGAGAGAGAAAGGGAAAGAAGTAGTTGTAAGAAGAGGGAAAAGCATTATCCATTGTCGATTCTTTTGCACCAGGCGGGCGCTTTTTTCCTTCTTCTCACCATCTTTCCTTCCTTCTTCTCACCATCTTTCCTTCCCTCTTCTTTTTCTGTCTATCTCTCTCGGGCGTCTCGATGCTCGCGAGGATCGTAGATTGGCCGACCGAGTGGAAACAGATTCTCGCACGACGACGTGATCGATATAGAGGAACGCGTATTGATCGCCCTTCCCCGTCGTTCGAGAGTTCGCTCTTTTCCAAGGGATTTTCACCGACGCGATAGGAACGCGGTCGCGATGAAAATAACTCGATGGAAGATGGTCAAAATCTGACCGAAATCTTAAAAATTCTCAAACTACTTTTCCTTACGACGTCTTGAAGTTCCTGATCCGCTGCAGTCATAGACTGCAGATTATGACGTCAGAAGCGCAAAGTCATTTGAATCTCTCCCTCTCGTATTATACACATATATCGAAATAATTACGCACGCGAGTTCTATCGCATCGCGTTGGACGAAGAAAATTGACGAAGGACAAAAACGTGCTATTTTTAAATCGCGAAAATAATCTTTTCTTAAATTCGATCGCTTCTAAATATAATATTCGAGTCTGTATATTTTTGTTAAGGACAAATCGAGCTATTTGTAAACTATTTCTTCATTGCTCGATAACATGTTCTTTAAGATCCTCAAAATAAATATACATACATATCTTACAGACATAAGAGAGAACTCTAAGAATCCTTGAAACCCGCCAACCTTGTCTGAACTTTTAACTTGGATAAAGGTGAAGGGAGCAAAGGTAATTCTTGCCGAAACAAAGGATATTACTCTACCGAAATTACAAGTATCGTTACCTTAGAGATCGGAAGCACCGCCTGTATATCGTCCTTCTGTATTTCCAGCCGCGCCTGCAGCTTTCGCTTCTCGACATGATGATGATGATGGTGCTGCAGCTGGTGTTGCATTCGCTGCTGCAACTGATCGACACCCGTCAACTGCGAATCCTTCTCCTCCTCGCCCTGGAGCTCGTATCGCACACTCCACACGATCTTCCCGCCGTCCCAGTTTCCGCTTATCCCGTCTTCGCTGGCCTCCAGCAGCATCGTCATTATTTCTTCCGCGGATCTGAAACGAGATGACGTCTGAATGATTCTCTGAAAAAAAGGTAAGTACACGCAAATAAATAAAAAAATCAACGACAGAGAGAAAGAAGAGAATCTATTCGCGAAATGGAAAGAAATTATCGACGAAAATTCGATAATTAGGTGCAAATATATATAATATTTCTTAATGAAATAATCGAATTATAAACAATTAAATATAAACAACAGAAAAAATAGTTTATAAAACAAGAGAAAAAATTAATTTTGGAGATTATCATTTAAAATTCTTTTTCTTTTAATGAAAATTATATTATAAAATTAATTAAATGGATAATTAAATTGAAATAAAAATTTAATAAAAATTGGTTAATCGATTAGGCTATTAAGCAAAGATCGGAAGTAACGATGTATGCAAATAAGAATGTATCCATGACGAAGCTTTCCTTGTGTGGTGAAATATATACATATGTAGGATGTCAAGATTTCTCGAAAGTTCGAGACGTCGAAAATAATCCAGGGAAGCTGTGTATTTTCACCAACAAAGAGAAAGAGAGATTTACTTGCAGCGGTTTGTGTATATACGGGTTTCTGCCACGGATACGAACAAATGAATTCGTTCATTCGCTCGTGCTCGCGCGAGTGTAAATACACTCTTCCCGATTGATGCTATTTCCTACTATAAGGGAGTTCGTGAGAACGAGCGCAAGAATTAAAAGGAACGAAAACTCGACTCTCTCGCTCTCTCTGTTGTTATCCGGCTGTTGAACGGAAAATAGAAAATTGTGCCTCGCTGATGCTCTCTCGCGCGATGGGCTTTGTATTTGCCTCAATGCACACTATTAAAAGAGAGAGAGAGAGAGAGAGAGAGAGAAAATTTCGTTTGTCCAAATATCTTTTAACCGCTTATGTTTAGTTATACATGCGATTCTGCGGGTTATTCATATTTTACCACGAGCAGCAGGCAAATTAAAATTACCGTGAAACGAGCAATTTCCACGAAAATTAAACAGTAACTAAGCATTCATATAGCTATGTAAATTTAATTATACTGATTAAGATCTATAAATTTATTAGACTTGGTAAATATATATAAACGCGAAACAAAACGGTTTCTGGCATATATAACGTTAAAACGCAAACATATCTACATCTACGTTAAAGATAAAATATTTTAAATTGTGTAAAAAATATATATATATTATATATATATTTTTTTTAAATTGAGAAAAAACCACGTGTCTCTTCCGCGTTAAACGTCAAGAGTTCTCGGTCGCTCGTTACGCGAGATTATCTTTTATCGAAGGTAACGACGTTATAGCTCAAGGTAATTATTCCGCGGCCTCGAGCTACATCTGCCTATAGCAGCATCATACGCGGAGGAGTCGCGTTCACCAGTTTCTCTCTGATCTCGATGCGAGAGCCATCGCGTGTTCGCCAAAGCGAGAGCCGCGCGGCTGCACAGAATCTCGATAAGCCAATCCTCCCCCTTCCTCCCTCCGTCATCCCCGATCAAGTCGATCCCCCGCCGTCCGCTCTCCACTCCCTTTCCACCCTTATCGCGGCCGTCGATCTTCGGGTTGCGTGCGTGACGGCCGATCGACGATCCGAAACGGCGTATAAATCGTTGATTTCGCGGAAGTCGAGACGGAATCAAAGCGGACCATCGGCGGGTTAAACGGCGAGTGATAACGAGAGAGAAAGAGTGAGAGAGAGAGAGAGAGAGAGATTGCTTCTAGCTCCTCCTTCATAGACTTTCGCACATCGCTAACGTCAGCACGTCAGAAAAGTACGGGTGTCACTCTTCCTTGCCGTTCCTCCCTTTCTTTATCAGCGCTTCGCGATATAAGACGGTATAAAAGGCGATCCGTTCGACCGCCGTCGCGATTAGTCTGTCTTTTCGAGTTGGATCGATCATGCGTCGCGGCGCGATACTCCTTCTCGCGAGTAGTTCGCTGCTTCTGCTACTCTGGAGCACGCACGAGGTTCAAGCGTATCCCGCACAGGATAAGGATGACGTCGACTTGACGACGACGGCGCCGGAGAAGTCTGACAGTTCCTTATCGTCCAGCGAGGAAAAGAAGGATGCTGAACGCGCGGAGAGAGACGCGTATCTCGACGAGTTTAAGGACGAGGAGGAAGAGGAATTGCAGCGAGTGAGACGTGCGTCGAAGAAGAAGGGCAAAAGAAATGATGATGATGATGACAGCAGTAGTAGCTCTTCTAGTAGCTCTGACGATGACGACGACGATGACAATAATGATGATCATAAAAAGAGAAACGAATGTGGAAGACGATGTGGAAAATCCAAGAAGGATGACGACGACGACGATGATGATGATAATAATGATCATAAAAAGAACCGATGTGCGAATTCCAAGAAGGATGATGACGACGACGACGACTGTGATAACGATCGCAAGAGCAAGAAGCAACGTGTGAAATCCAAAGTCAAGGACGATGACGACAACAATTGTGATGGTGATGATGATGACGACGATGACGACGATGACGACGACGACGACTCATCATCTTCTTCGTCGTCTTCTTCATCGTCTTCTGAAGAAGATAAGAAACGAAAGAAGAGGCGTGTCAAGGACGATTCTCCGGAAGATGTATCATCGTTCGAAAAGTGGAAAGATAGGGAGAAGTTTATCCGAAGAGATGCATCGGAGACTAATTTGTTCGAAGAGAAGAAATTAAATAATCGATTAGTCAGAGAGGCTGAACAGATATTGGAAAATAACTTGTCCGAGAAAAAGAATGCGAGGAATCGACTTATCAGACAGGTCAAGGATAATTTAGAAAACCGACCGTCATCCGAGGATGATCTTGACATAGAGAAAAACTCGCGATTTAGCCGAGCAGTTGGAGATACTTCCGAAAGGTCCTCCGAGGAGAAGAACAAACCGAAGAATCGATTTGTCAGAGAGCATAATATTTCGGAGGACGATGAAACCATCGAAAGAGTAGCAAGGCGTGAATCAGGGGAGGAGGAAGAGAAGACTCAGTTTGTTCGGTCGAACAAAGATTCCGCGAGTAAATTGTCGTCGGAAAAAAGTGATAAAGCCCTTTTCTTCGGTCCCCCTTACATCGAGGATGTTAGTCGACCGAGCGGTACCGTAAAGCAAACTGATGACAAACCGCACAATCGAGTGACTCGATCGAAGGACGGCAAGAAGAAGAAGAAGAAGATACAGAAGAAGAAGAATACGAAGACGAAGCGCCAATGCACGCCCAAGGCGACTACTGTTAGGGCGGATACTTTAGATCAAACGACACTACCAACGGAACATCTTTCGGTTTGATATATATACATATATGTATGTATATTTATGTAGTATTTAATTCTTAAGATATATTTTCTTTATATCACAAATATGATACAGAGAGTTGACGTATAAAGTTGATACAATTTGGATACTATTGTATGATGATTTAGTTAAACTCCTAAAATCATAGTAAACATAATCAAACGAAAAGTTTATTTGCTTTTTAATAATCGTCCAAGTTTAAGATGAAAATTAGAAAATATACAGAATCTCTTAAATATGAATGAATACACATAAATCTATAATTTATTATTTCTTCGAATAATAATTCATGTTAATTTTTATTAAAGTAAGACGTTTTAACAAGATGTTTTGCATTAAGATAAAATATTATAATAAAATATTATGCAGGAGTCGTAAAATTTCGTTAAGCCGACACATATGTTGGTGAGCTTAGAAAGATTTTCGCTGAGATTGTGAACATGAGAACAGTTAATGCAATGAGCAATTTAAATCCCACGCTGTTAAATTGAAAACGCTGCGAATTAAGTTCTGCCGTGAAGAGCGAGAGACATAATAGGATGAATTTCTCGGCAAATGTGCATTAAAAGATCGAAAAATCGTTAAATTTTATTCTAATAATTGCACAACCATCATTTTGTTTCGTTTTAACGTTTATATTATATTATCAAGAGTTATTTAAAGTTTAAATCAACTCTTTTTTTTCACATATTTTTTAGATTCGGAAAAAAAAAAAATTATTTGAATCTTTTATTTTATCGCGTCAATAACTTTTTAATTATAATTACAACATTTTATAAATTGTTCAATTGAAAGCTGAATATCGATAATTTTGGAATCAATTGAAGCTCAACTTTCAATCGAATAATGTATAAAATATTGTAATTATAATTGAAAAATCTTTATTGTAAGAAACTAATCTTTCAATTGTTATAGAATTTTTTTTGGAAGATTCAACGTAATGTAAAAATATTCAAAACACATATTTTTTTCTGGAATTAAGAAATTTAAAAAAAATGTAAAACAGAGAATTGGTTTAAACATTCAATAATATTCTCAATAATATAAACATATTGTAAAAACGAAAAAAATATTATTGTGCGCTTATTTTATTTTCATAAAAATCAACATTCACGGTCGGAGAAATGTTTGCATTAATTTTTCAATCTTTTTCGTCAATGAACGGGTACCCAAAGAAACTAAATGTGAAAAATGTGTCGGAGAATTTTTCTTCGAAACAAATATTTGGAGATCTCCTAAAATATATAACGGGAAAGGAGATGTTCGATGCCCAGCAGCTGCTATAAAGAAATTGACACGGTGCAATGTGTCGAAAATACACGGTTGATACCCGGGTAACCCATACGGTTTTCAGGGAAAAGTGAAAAATTATGTTTGACAGAAGAGAGTTAAAAGATACGTGAGATACTTACGTGCTTAGCGCACGTGACGTCGTCTCCTTCCGTCTAGCTTTAAACGTGGCGGCTGTGTTTTTCGCGTTGACATCGCTCTGGACTATCCAATCCGGGCTGCTGGACGAGGCGTCCAGGATCTTCACCCCGGGCTTCACTCTCACTCTGAAACACGCAGAAAGTTTTGTAATTGTAGCGTAAGTTCAAGTCACCTATTTTTGCCGTGCGATATATTGGATGAATGGAAGGAGAGAGATGAAATAGCGATGCGAATATGAGAGATGTTTGTGAAATGCCATCAGAAAAATAGGTATAAATCCATTATTCTCCATCGAAATGAATACACATTCGCACACACATGCATATTGACCCTTATTCGTTACAAACGATTCGTTAATTAACAATCTGTACGTATAATTGGCTATTACGTAAGGTAAGGATACTAATCTAGATTTATTCGTCATAGCTATTATTGAATCGTATGATTTTGATTTGAAGAGCAATTAAGATTATTTTTTAATGAGTTCGTATGCCACTCGAGCTATTTGCAGTCAAATGATACGTCGAATTTTGATATCAAATAATTGATATATTTATTTGATTTCTCGAAACAAATCATCATCATCGTTATATACGACAATCTCAAGCGTGACGTAAAAATCTGCCACCCCTTTACGACATAATTAATTTGCAATCAGTAAACGAATACATAGAAGCCCTCGGATATTTTATTAGAGTTTTATTCCGAGAAATTAACGCACGTTTACAAACTGATGCGGGACACTTGTGTGTTAAAAGTGATAGATTATAAAGTACAACGGTGAGGAAAAAAGCGCAAGAAATAAAATAAAAAAAAGGAAAGCTATACGTGGGGACGCTCAGGATATTATACAAGTCACGTATAAAGTTTCAAAAGTGTTTCTTTTTTAACGAAGACTTATACAGCTACTCGACTCCGCGCGCGCTACTTTTTCATTACTCATATCACGTCATATCGATCGCGACTCGCGCGCGAGTTTCTTTCGTACCGTATTATTAGCCACGTCCTCTCTTGTTATTAAAAATGAATGAACGTATAGTCCTTCACCAACGAGGCTCGTTGTTCCCCTTTTCTCTCTCATCCCATCATCCACCACCATGTAATTCTAACAATATCCTCGAGCGCGTTTGTATATTGTCCTCGAATTTTACCCTCTTTACAAAACAATTATTCGCATTTTTTCGAATGTGCGTAAGTGTCTGTGAAGTTAGCACGACATTTTACGAATTTAAAAAAAATAGTAAGAGTTCTTATAGCACTTTTCATAGTTCTACAGTTCCTGATAAAAATTAAAAAGAGTTAAAATTAAAAATTGTTTAAAAAATAGTAGAGAACTACCGTTAAAATTACGGAAAATCATCAGCACGACACATTTTCACTAAATGTGTTGGACGTAATTGTGAAAAATTGTTAAAAAAATAGTAAACATTCGGAACTCTTTGAAAAAATGTTTCTAAAGTAGAGAACTCTTATAGAATTGTAGAGAACTACCGTTAAAACTACGGAAAATCATCAGCACGACACATTTTCACTAAATGTCGTGCTGGACGTAGATATTAAAAATCGATTAAAAATTATTAATTGATGAATATCGATCTGAAATTGCATATATATGCTGAACTTGTGCAGAACTATCGGGAACTCTTCCCGAAAATGATATTATTCAACGCGTTTTAGTACTTTAGAGGGGAGGGTGTCGTGCTAGATTGGCCAAGTTAGCACGACATCTAAACGTGGATATTAAAAATCGATCAAAAATCGTTAATTGATGAATATCGATCTGAAATTGCATATATATGCTAATCTTGCGTAGAACTATCGGGAACTCTTTCCAAAAATGATATTATTCAACGCGTTTTAGTACTTTAGAGGGAAGAGGGGAGGGTGTCGTGCTAGATTCGCGAAGTTAGCACATTTTTTCAATTTTGATTTTTTAATATAAAAAATGCGGAACTCTTTTTAATTTTTATCAGGAACTGTAGAACTATGAAAAGTGCTATAAGAACTCTTACTATTTTTTTAAAATTCGTAAAATGTCCTGCCAACTTCACAGACACTGTGCGTAAATCGAAAATTTATACAATTATTTATAGAATTTTATAGGTACGAGCGAAAAAGTAAAAGAATTTTTTCCGAGTATATATTGTAATAATAAAACAGTTTGTTTCATCGCGCGAAGAAAAATTGTTTACGAGACATTTCGTGAAAAAAATAAGAAAAAAATCAATAAAGAGAAAGTTCATTCTCTTTCCTTCATTAAAAATATAACAATTCCTGAGCATTTTGCCACGATTTCTGTCACTTGTTCGAGAATTTTTAATTATCGATACCAATGATAGAAAAATAGAATGAAGGAGGAGAAAGAGATCCTTCGAGATTCGAGAGCAATCGTGTTTCATTTTTCTTTAGCTACCATCGCTTATATACATTTCCGCCGTTAATGCGACACATAAAAAGCGCGCAGAGAGGAGAGGAGAGAAAATAGATGAAAGGACGAATATAAAACTCGCGATAAATTTTCTCTCCATCCCGGTGAGTGTACGTACTATTACCTTACTCGATCTTGTCAGTTATCTTTGGCAAAGTTGTGCGGTATCGATTTTCCGTTCGATCGTCGGACCAGGAGTGTACGAGAGGACCCTTCACGTATGGCATCTTCATGCTCTTTCGAGTATATATCGGGGGTTCTCGGGGCTGTCGCCGTAATACCCTCGCGCTACCACTTTGTCAACGCAATGTCGCGCGCAATGTTCCGACGCGACGAGGCAGTCTCGTCTAAGAGCCGGATTATAATCAAAGAGACGTCAATAATGCACTTCGCGCTTTATCATATCGGGTTTGTGACACTTTCCCGATCGTCTCTCGTCGAGCGATCTGTTCTAGAGTCGAATCTTTCGAGCGATACAGCGAGAAAAAAGAAAGTATACTGATAATAATAATGAAACATCGACGTAACAAGAAGAGAATACTCTGTACAAATTTATTTTGATCACACCAGAATAAATTCTAATAAAACAATGAATAATTTTTTTAAAGAATAAATATGGTATTTTTGATCGAAGAGATTATGCGTTTATATATATATCTCATTGCCAATATATGGAGATGATTTTTCTTGATATTCTTGTATCACTGAGTTTTCAAGTAGTATTTTTTTATGTAAAGTATCGGAATTTCTATATATCTTTCTGAAATTTATGTACAGAAAAATATTGCTTTTATTTTTTTTTTAGAAAACTGTATCATTGAGTATGCTTTGCATTAATAAAATACTACTTGAAAACTCAGTGATACAAAAATAAGAAAAAAAAGATGAAGGCTAATATTTTTCTCGAGGGGTGTCTCACTCGTAAAAAATTTGTACATGTATTGCGAATTATCGAGAATTCTAAGTAATTCCATGTAAATGCGACGGAATGCGTGTAATTATGTTAATTTTTTAAAACTAATTTTAAATGAAATACAATATTTAAATATTAGTATTGTTTAATTTAGTAAGAAAAATGTAATTAGAATGATTATGAAAAGAAATATTAAGAAAAATCAATTTGAGTTATTGTTAAATTATATAGTATCATATATAAAATCTAGTACCAATGTATTATGCAAAACATTTAAAATTAATATTTTTTAAAAATTAATATTGCAAATATTTCGTTGGAACACTTAAATTAAAATATTATATTATTATTAAGATATAACAAAAAGTTACGCGCATTCCCAATTATAAATTTTAAAAAATGTCTTATTTTAAATTTCGTGATTAAAAAACTCAGAAATTTTTAAAAAATTGATTTAAAAACACTTTTAATAAAAATTTCTTTTATATAAACTTAAACACACAAAATACAAATAAAATTAAATTAGATCTGAACAAATTAAATATCAAATATTAATGATTTCATAAATTATAATATTTAATAAAATATATATTTAAAAAACGTCATAACTTCATTTTAATTTTTTTAAGACGTTTTAATCTTGTTTGGGTTATTATTGTTTTTATTAATTCCAAAAAAAATGTACATGTATTGCGACAGTGAGACACCCCTCGATTTTTCTATATATAAATAACAGAAAAAAAGTAGAAATTCCGAGTATATGCGCATTAATAAAACACCACTTGGAAACTCAGTGTGACATACAAGGATGTAAAGAAGAATCATCTCCAAATTGGTCCCCGAGGAACAACGTTATGATGAAAACAAAATAGCGCGTCGAAGTGAATCCGGGACGCTCTCGGCATAATCATAAAACGGTACATGACAGATGAATGTCAGCCGCGCGTGACATTCCTTCCGATCTCGAGATTCTCGCGCGTATAAGTACATTTCTCAAAAATTTACAGCCAAAGGGGAGAATCACGTACAACACTGTACGCACGTATTCCGACCGGAAATCTCGCGACATTGGGGGGAGGGAGACCGTCGTTCGTCTTCGTCGTCGAGAGTCATCTCGCGCGAATAGGATATCACGTTTTCCTCATCATCGACTCGCTCGCGCGCGAACCAGCACAGAATAACCATTCGCATTCTTCTTCCTTCTCCCCCCGAACGTTTTACGTACTCGTGCTCCAGTTACGTGACCGAGTCGCAAGGTCGTCGGTATCATCGCATGTATATGCGCGGTATAATAACGCGGGGGGGTAGGAGGGTGGAAGGGGGAGGAAATGCGACGGAAGAAACGCGTCTATCTGACGCCGCCGGGACGACGCACAGATTATTCATCGCGATGTCGCGTCCCGATCCCGATGTTGGCGTCTGCGGTACACCGCGGTACCCGACGCGACAAATCAGACGTTGTCGTTGTGTTGCCACGATAATCCGACCTCACCCCTCCGCTCGGCTGAACCCCCTTTGGGTCACATTATCCGAGCTGTAAAACGACGTAACATATCGCACACGCGTCGTTTCATCCTTATCGTTTGAACGCTTTAATTTTATTTTCGCTCTCTCTCTTTTTTTTTTGCAAACATTTCAAGTAGAGCGTTTCAATTTTATCGAGGAATGCATGTTAATTACTCTGCAGCGCGATTCCGACGTAATAGGATGCGAAACGTACCGACACGTGTTATCCAAAGTCGGAATTACCGTAATATCGATATAAAAAATATATTTTACATGATGATATGTATAATATAAAAAAATATATAAATATATATATATAATAATAAAAGATATATATACACTGTAAAAAAATTTTGTGTAAAATTACAACTATTATAGTGGGTAATTTTAAGACCCACTATAATAGTTGTAAATTTCCACGCGTTTGTAAATTTGCAGTATATACAAGTAAAATTAATTTCTTCATTTGTATAATTAAGCTGATTGCAAAAATAAATTTACAATATGTATATAAAATTATAAAACGATAATGTAAAAATATTTTTTATAATTGTATTATTAAACATATTATTAAACATATTATTATTAAACATATTATTAAACACGATATATAGAATATTACTGTTGTATTGAGTAATATTACAAAAATTTAGATAATTACATAAAATCTTTAAAATATCATATTATTTCGTAAGTTTCCATATAAAAGAAGATATATTTACATAATAAAAGACAAATCTACATAATTTTGTGGAATTACATAATTTCTGTAAAATTACATGATTTCTTATATTTACAAGACTAATCATGTAATTTTTACACCTATTATTTGTGTAAATTTACTAAATTTTTTTACAGTGTATGGAATCGAGAGAGAGAGACCGTTGGGGTAATATTATCAAGGCCGTGATAATTTATTCATGCACCGTCATTGGTTCAATGCGCATGCCCTTAAGCCTTTTGCTCGCGATCCCATATACGTATCCTCGAGGACGAGGTCATTCTTAATTCAAGCTGGAACGAGGATTTTCGAGCGCGCGAGTGCCATCGCCCTCCTAAGCGGATCTCGCGGCGGAAAAGTGCACCGAGAGAACCGGCTAATACGAAATTCGAGGCGTGTATACAGGGTGTCCGGTAATAGTCGCATCAACCGTGTGCAGATTCCTGGGATCATTTGGAGACGATTTTTCCTCAGCGAAAATGTCGAGGGAGGTCATTATTTTTTGCATGTTTTCAATTTTTGCCATCATGTATCTTTGTAACTAAGCCTTAAATTAAAATTCTATTAAAGTAAACTCTACCTAAAATTAACTGAAGAATGTGAATTTATTATTATTTTATTTCCACAAGGCTTAGTTTGCGAAAAACCCTTTATTTTCAATCGCTTATAACTCGAAAATTATTGGTGTCTCGACATTTTTGCTGAGGAAAAATCGTCTCCAAATGATCCCAGGAATCTGCACACGACGGTTGATGCGACTATTACCGGACACCCTGTATAGGTATATATGTATTTTCTGACCCGTACCGAAAGAGGAGACAGGATATTGCCTCTTCGAGTTACTTGGGCGTATATATTTGCCCAAAGTCGAAGAAGAAGAAGAAGAAGAAGAAGAAGAGGCCGGGGCTGATTCGTATTTAAGGACGGCTAGCTGGTTACCAGGGTTTTCCATATCGGACGCCCTTCATAATAATAACTCAATTTACCTCCAAGCCGAAGGAAGCGCCCTTCTTCTTCGTCCCTTCCTTACCCTTATCGCTCGGAAAGGGAAAACGGTATATACCTTTTTCCGCTTATGCGAATGTGTCGCCGTAATCCTCGCATCGTATGCGGGGGATCGTAGGAGGAATTCAAAGCGCGGAAACGAGGAACGCGACATTTTCCGAGAGACGACGACGACGACGACGACGACGTTTTCCCGAGATCCCGGTATAAAATATTCTCGAGGCGAAGTCTGATTTGTCGTCCGCGAATATCCTAAGCTAGAGAAAGAGAGGGATGGACGATTTCCGATGTGACATGAGACTTTTAGAAGCGGTCAAGCACGAATAAGGATCGTCGAATGCAAATGCTCATTTGTCGACAAAGGGGAGAAACACCCCCTTCTCCTGTTATTACGCTATCATCACATATGTAACAAAGTATATAACAATGCCTCCGCGCATTTTACTCGCGTTATAGCAAAGTTTCAGATTAATCGGCCGCAAAGTGTCAAGTTATCTAGGATCTTCTCTTCTCGCTTCAAAATTCCGCCGGCGTCAGATGTTATATAACATATGGCGGTTTGCACCGCGGCGCATATCGTGGCGCATACTGCAGCGAATACTACGGCCAACACACGCGCACGCATACATATACAGAGTGTTAACTTTATTCTCGGCAATCGTACTACATAGCGGCGAGGATATGGCGCATGTGTTCCATATATCTAAGAAGAACTCCAATTGTGTGTTTTCTCCGCGTCGAGCAGCAATTTAAGGGCACAAAAACAAGGCATATAATTACCGTTTCCGCGCAAGCAGAATTCGCTTCCTCGCTTTCGACAATTCATTTACCTATCTCCGATCTCTTAATCGTTTCGCGACGAAAATCTCCCCGGAACTTTAATTAAATATCCGTATTTAAGATAGGGGTAAATTAAAAGCTCGAGGGTAATAAAAATCCGAGACGTAAAAAGAACATCGTTAAAAATATATAAATAAAATATAATATATAAAAATTAATGACATATCTATTGTTCATATTGCAGTCTTTAAGTTTCTTTCGAGTTTTCATTTTATTTGTCTATATATCCTTCATTATTTATCCACATTCTTGTCCAATTACATCAAGTTTGCATTCATTTCGAGCAATTTATAACACTATTTTCGATTATCACTCATCAATGATAAGAGATGATCTATGGTGTAAGAAGATGAAAATTAGTGGAGAAAAACAACAATGCGAAATGGGTGATGAATATTGGACACCGTTAAACGGAATACTCGGTAGTATTCCGGCCGAGCGAGTTAGGTTTACGAGCCAATTACAAGTTCCAGATCGAGTTATTTCCGCGAGCCTATCTCGCATTTACATACAAATCGCCGATGTGCGAAGCGACATGCGGGGAACGCTATATCGAGAGAGGGACCTCGAATCTACACACCCGTATGTGTGCTTACTCGCGTTGACAAATGACCAAATGTCGCTCCGTAGCTGCCCGTTTATTCAATGATCATCCTCCCTCCATTCCGCGCCCTCTCAATCCCTCTCTTCTTCCCTTCTGTGTGTTTTCGGGCGATCGATATACGTGTGTATGCACAAAATCGCTCGCAAATCGTCTGTACGTATCGCGTGACAAAAATTTTAACAAATTTGAAGAATTAAGATCGATTTTTCCAAGTCTGATTATAAACATTTGTTTATATATATATTTAAAAAATTATATATAAATGTTAAAAATTCTAAAATTGTATATAAAATATTAATATATATATATGTATATATACAATATATAAAAATTATTAATAACACAGAGAAAGAATTTTCTTTTAGAATTTACCCTAAAAATCATGGTAATCGTGGGACAATGTGGTATGGAAAGAATTTTAAAAATATGTTTGATTAATTTGACCATACTTTTAGTAAATTTTATTATATATTTTTAGTAAAATTAATCAAACATATTTTATATTTTATTGTGATAGATATTATTTTTTATTGTGATCAATATTAATCAAAGAAATACTGATAAAATTCTTTCCATACCATATTCTCCAACGATTATCATGATTTTCAGGGTAAATTCTACGAGAAAATTCTTTCTGTGCGTATAGAATTTATATATAAAATTATTTATATAAAAATTATATAAATATATATATATGTATATTTTTTTTAATGATATAAAAGTTGTATCTCTCTTAATTTTCCGGAAACAATAAAATATCGGAGGAAAGAGACAGAGTTTCCATGACCGAAACAGAGTGCAGCTTTTGCGAGGCGGACGCGTAAGAAAATCTACAGTCCAACGTGGTGCTGTAAGAGCCGCCTTAGATTAAGGTTGCGAGACATAAAAAGCGGCGTAAAACCCGACCACCCTTGACACGAACAGGGGCTACGATTAGCCCTTAGCAAGCTCTTTAACGCGTGAAGAAATTTTCGCTCACCTTGCCTCCTGAACCGTTTTTCCCCGAGGGCTCTTACTTGGGGTAGTACGCGTTTAAAGTATTTACGAGTATTCTCGGATTACGAGCGTTTTATCCTTTCCTTTCCAAATTTATATTACATTTGTTGCGTAAATAAAAGGACAGTGAATATATTACATTTATAATACTTGATACTTTATTAGCAATATGAATTATTTTTTTTTAATTAAAAATTGTATCAATCATCTCAATATATAAAATATTCATATTTGAAAAAGGATCTGGAAATTATATATTATTGATTTCGTATAATAGTGTCCCACATTTCCATAGTAAATCCGAAAGAGCGATGTGAAAATTGAAAGATAATAAACTCTTATTTTTGCCATGTAAAATATTTGTAAAAGATATTTGCATAAAAAAACGTTCAAAGATAAAAATGATTTATATAATAGAAATATCGCTGTAAGCAAAATTTCGCAATTTTCCAGATTACGAGGACTATTATATGGATAATATGAGAAAAAAAAATAGAAAAAGAAGATAGAATATATCTTCACATATATGTATATTAGTTCTCTCGTAGCTTTGATAAAAATGTACGACCATATCTTCCTAATAATATTTAAATTCGCATAAAAAGGCGAAATATCAAGACTACGATAGACTACGCAAATTCCTGCGTACATAAACAAACTACGCATTTCTGCTTTAAAATCGAATGCAGAATATTGCGAAGATGATCTCGATAACCTGCGACCTCCAGCTATCGACATCCGCGTTATCTCATCGTTCAAACGGATCATACTACGGCGATACGGATGCAAAATAATAACAAAATTGCGTGAGTAATATTTCGAAAATATAACATCAAGCTCTTCAATTTGATGTCCGCTATTTCAAGCAGCGATAAAGAAATGGAATAATTCAACAGATAACACTTTATGAAAATTTATTTAAGCATAGAATTGTCATTGCAAAAATAATATTTCTGAGATAATCGTTATTTTAAGGCTTAATTATCCTCTATTTGATCCTCTAAGAATTTATATAGAGCGAGCATATATTCTAATATTAAATCTCTCAATTTCGTGTGTAATATCGTTCAAAAAGCGAATTAAATAATTTATACGTCATATTTAACAGTCATGAAAGTTTAAAAGTTCGTAGTTATTTGCGAGTTCATAAATTTTAAACAAACTATATTACTATCTCTAAAAATATATACATTTCAACCATAAATTCTAAATTCGCACCAAAGAAAGAAGAAATAAAAAAATTGCATTCAATGTTGATTATATGTCGGAAAATAAAGTCGCGAATTAAAGTTCCTTTAGAGACCTCATCATTAAAATCATTGAAAAATGTCAGCGCGTCCGTCTAATTAATTATACAAGTTTCATATTCTCTTATTAATAAATGTGGGCAATTTCGCGCGTTACGTATGCAGGTATACGTCATTATATTCCGCGGAAGAACCTCTCGTATCTGCAAGTGCAAGAGCGTTCCCGCGACGTTATCGAATGCGAGAAATATCTCTGGACGAGGACAGGTCGCATTCCTAAAGAGCGCGTTACAGAGCCGACGACGACGACGTTTCTCACGCGGATTGGCTTTGCTGGTCCACCACGCTCGAGTGTCTCTCTCTCTCTCTCCCCCCTGCTTCGCATTCCGCGTCGCGAAACTTCCAAGTGCTTACTAACAACAAACGAGCTTGTAACTTTGCCCGCCGGCTTACTTGACAATTCATCCAATTAGGAGATTTCAGCTCCTCCCGAGGGGACGTTTTCGACCCACTTTCCGACCGCGTGCGATCCGAGAGGGAGAGAGAGAAAAAGGGAGGGTGGTTTAAAACGCTCCTCGCGAAATACGCGCGGTGGAAAAAAAAAAGTTAATGCACAAAGTGAACCTCAACGGGCGGAAACGACGTCGCGTCTCTCGCATAAAATCGCCTATTTGTCCGGAAGCGGTTCAACTGGACATTTGCGCGTAAGCGTGTTTGTGCTCACTAATTAACTGCGGATTTGCGCGCAACACGCGGATTTATATATTAAATCTTCATTCGATTTCGTCAAATAATAATTTGGCGCAAAATTTGTAAATTCTTCTCGCGTTAATCGATACGTGATTTCCGATGCGAAATTGCGCGAATAATATTTCGAAAATATCATATTTTGATAGACTTTAATTCGATGTCTGTTTATATAGTGATAAAATAGGGAAGCTCAGCGGAGAACACTTAAAAATTAATAATATAAAGCACAGAATTATCGTCATTGCGAAGATATAATACTTATTATTTAATTTGAATTTTAAAGGTTGATTTGTGCCCTTAAAAATTTATACAGCTAGCATACTTTAATATTAAATCTCTCCATTTCATGTATATCATTCAAAAAAACGAGTTAAATAATTTATACGTCATATTTAGTATGTTGTTTATGTATGTTGATTATGTATAGTTATAAAATTTTTAAAATTCGTGGTTTTTACTACTTGATAAATTTTAAACAAACTACATTTTTCTATCTCGAAAAATATATATATATTTTTATTCAACAATAAATTCTGAATTCATCAAAATATGGGGATAAAATTTTATTCAATATTGATTATACGTCGAAATACGTGCAAATTAAAATTTCTCTCGAGATGCTATTAGAAATAGATGGATTAATAGGAGCAAACGAAATTAGTCGCTTCGATTTCTTATAACATTTTAACGAATTTCTCTATTTTTATCTATTTTTAATTTATTTTTAATCGACAAATCATTAGACAAGTAATTATGCCGGACAGATGCTTCTAGCTTCTCTGAATAAAGGATATCGTTTTCTCCCAAGAAAATCACTTACCTCAGGATAACAGCGACGATTAACGGCAGTCGATCCTGATGGGACTCGGTCATTTTGGCAGGATGCAGAAACGCCGGGACGTGCAGTCTGGATCTCGGATAGAGCGGCCCGTGTGGCACCAGCAGGGTAAACAGGTCGTCCGCTCTGAGCTCCTTGTAATCGGCCTTGTTCGGCGCCAGCGGTACTTGACCCAGGGGAGTGACGGGTTGAATCTGCACCCTGGGCCTGCAGAATCCCGATCCGGTGGCGTCGACCGAACCACCATTATCGAGACCACCTTCCTCCGTGCGCGGTTCCAGGACGGAGTAGGCGACCTGGATCAATCGCGGCAGACTCTTGGCGACCTTGACACGACCGGAGGCATCGGGCGGCGGCAAGGGCGCCCACCAATCAGCTGGTATAGTTATTTGCGCCAGACACACACCATTCTCACCGTCGGGGCTGCAGGCGGCCGTGAGCGCGGAAGATGACGAAGAAGAAGAAGAAGAAGAGGAGGAGGAGGAGGAGGAGGAGGAGGAGGATGATGATGATGATGATGATGATGATGATGATGACGAAGAGGAGGAAGAGGAAGAGTAGCGCCCGTTGCTGCTTCTGCTCGCGGCGTTTCCGCGTGATGGACTGGCCAGAGTAGCGTGCAACACCACGCAGACCCGCTGATGACGCGCCATCAACAGCTGACGTCTACCTCCGGTCTCGCTGCCGGCGTGGAAGAGCACCCTGAGGACGGGCGAGTCGCGCGGCACGCTGTTGCCCACCAGGTGGGCCGACATGTCCAGGTGACGTGCTCCGAGCTCCTGCGCGTCCAGGATCGTCGCCGCCGTCAGATTGCGCCGCGTTTCCGGCAACGCCGGTAAAGCGTCCAGCGGATCAGGGACTATGTAACGCGCGGGGACCGTCTGTTTGGTGCTGAAGGGCCCGTACGTCGCCCGCACCGAGACCGGCTCGCTCGTCTGGAAGACGGTGAACTTGTCGATCGAGAGGACGGAGCCCGGCGGCGGCGACGGCACCGCGCTCGTCGGACTATTGTTGTTGTTGTTGTTGTTGTTACTCGACGCACCGTTCGTCGACAGCGGCGGAACCGAGTCCGACGTGCCGCGGGCAGGGTAGTATTGTCGCTGCGTGTGCTTCAGGAAGAATCCGCCGTCCTTGTTCTCGAAGTGAACCTCCACCGACGCCGCCACGTCTGAAGAAGACGAAAACAGAAAGACAACTCGGTCAGAGCGAGAGTTTCGAGCTTGGAGCTTACTTTAGAATTACTTGCTTGGTAATTAGTTGCGTCATCGCATCGACGTCTCGATGCTCGACAACTCGACTTGACGATGTAAAGCGCGACTTTTCTCTGTACTTTGAACGTGTAATTGATATCATTTTGAATCATATTTGCACACAGAGAGAATTTTCTCTTTGAATTTACCCTGAAAATCATGGTAATCGTGGGACAATGTGGTATGGAAAGAATTTTAAAATATGTACGATTAATTTTACCATTCTTTTAGTAAATTTTACTATACTTTTAGTGAAATATTAATCAAATATTTTATATTTGATATTATATTTTATTGTAATTTCTAAGAGAAAAATCTCCGAGTGCATGTTAGATAAATACTTAAAAAAAATCTTTATTTTATTTATTTGTGAAAATATCATTATTAATATAAAGTTTATTTTTTCTGTTAATAATATCCACAGAAGGAAGAATGAGAGAGAAAGAGAGAGATTTAAAGTCATCTTAATTAATTGTATTAATTTAAATCTCCCTGCTCTCTTTATTCATAAGTGGCTAAACCAATCTTAAGTTTAAAGCGTCCTATATATACCTATATTATATTCCTCACCATGAAATGTATATAAACAGCTCTCTTGGTTCTAAACAATTTGAAGGCAACTTGAAATTAATGTTTTGATGTTAAATACAACAGATTTGAATATGTAATCAGATAGACACGTAAAAGCGTCTAAAATGTCTATAAAATATTTCTAAAAAAATATCTCCGATTTATTAAAGAGATACGTCTTATATGAAATTTATCTGACATTATTTTCAAACGTTTGAATCCACAATGTAATAAAAATAGTACGCGTTTTCGAATTATTGGAAAATGAAAGAAAAGAAGAACGAAATGCAATATTAATTAAATGCCCTTTATATTAATAATATACGAAATAATGCTTTAACATTGATAAATATCCTTTGAACAGAATTTTAATACTCTCTGAATTTTACAATATTTTTCAGACAATAATTTCTGGATATCCGCTATCTCTTATTTCTCGTTTTTCAATTTTAATTTCACCGATATCTCGCGTCCTACGTTCTTACATATTACATATTAGTAAGTCGGAGCTGTATCGTAGCATCTCGAGCCACCGCGACAAAGACGGGGGCGACTTCCTCCCGGCGATAAATCATCGGCGCGCAACGCAAAGTCGACAATTTTTCCTATCGCGTCGATGTGGTACAAGACGCGACGAAGAATGGAGTCGCGCCGGGAAAGTTGGCTACGCGCATCCGAAAGTTGGTCCAGGTGAGTTGAGGAGAAGTTGTAAATCGGCGTTAGGCAAGAAGGGGCAAGAAAGGAGAGGAAAGGGGGAAAAGGAGGGAAAGGAGGATGGCGGCTGCGCTCCATCCGAACATAAATTTCCCGAGCAAATCCCGGAGTAAGCGCCAGCTGCCCGCACCGGCCTCGCGTAAAATGGAGGAAATCCTTGGAAAAGCGAGAAGAGAAAGAGAGAAAGAGAGAGAGAGGGAGAGGGAGATGGAGATGGAGAAGCGAGCCCCTCGCGATTCGACCCTCATCGCTTATCTCCCGCCTCTTGGCACCCTCGTGGACCAACCCTCTCGCTTCTTCCGCGTGCTAACTTAGCCTCTATTTCAGCTTCTGTTTTTCTGATACGATAACAGGCGATTACAGCGAAATGATTTAGTGAGGTTTCCGACGGAACTTATTGCCCGCTACATTGCGCAGCCAGTCGTGCGAAGTGCAGCAAGAGGTGGTGGATGGGAAATATATATTAATATCGCGATGATATTACGATGAAGAGAGGAAAATGCGATGTTATTTGTCAATCTTAATCGGATGACCGGGTGTGTGTGTGTATTTTTTGACGCGTGCGATGGTATTTTTTTTTTTTTATCAGTAAATATTTCAATTTGATCCTGGCGTGATGCAGAGTACTTTACAATTCTGCCGTTTGCCGTATGTATGTACATACACACCCCAATGTGAAAATCGAAACCATGAAAATTAAATACTTTTACGATTTACCAGTCGATTGGCGCGTATTTTAATGGAGCCTCGCAATTTCCACTTTCGCGGATCGTTCGTTCAAATAATTTCGCGTTTTTCGGAGCGCGTCAGAGCGAGACGGGAGGGAAAAAAAAGATGAGAGATAGAGAGAAGAGCGATCGTAAAAGTTATTTTATTGGCAACTATACATGTTGACAGATACGGTCGATCCGATAATTTGCACGGCTACACGTGCGCGACATTTCCTCCGAGATGATCCCGCAAAAATAGACCCCTCTCTCTATCAGTCCGATCGAATATGACGACCGGTCATCATCGTCCGCGGATAGTGGTCGTTTTGGAAATACGTAGGTACGTCGAACCACTGATACATCTTCGGTTGGCTCTCGTCCAGCTCGTACTCCAAACAGCGTCTAGGAATGCTGCCAAGAGATCGTTAGCACGTCATTTTTGTTTAATTTTCGAATGCTCGCGGACTTTCGAGAGGAATCCGCGTTTCCCCCCCCCCCACCCGAATCGTACTCTACCGCGAAGGGGGTCATGATTTGTAAAACGCTCTTACATGTTCTCGACGCAGTCGCGTTTCAAAGAATCGCTATGATATACTGCGAAAGAATATACAAATGTGAACGACTATTGAATTATAGAGGCAAAAATTCGAGTGAAAAATTATTTACGTCATACGGATGCGATTCTCAAAATGTGTATATCGAAATGTGATTGGAGAGACGAACATTAATGTCGAAGAATATTTACCGAAACGTTTCGAAAAATTGCTAAAAAACGACATCATATTTTCGAAAATAATAATTTTAATCAACGTATGTATCACGATTGATATAAATAAAAAAAAAGTATATGTGTGCGTATAAAAGCGTACTCCATTCTTCGAAACACACGCAATCGACGTTACACGCCATGCATATAAATATATGATCGCGTGATGCGTGGAAAATTGAAGCGAATACTCGTATACGTACACATGTATTAAAATAGGATTGCGCGAGAGAGGATCGATAAATTCTCTCTGTTTCTCTCGAGTGTCTGACCCATTTGAAAGTCGAGCGCGACCGACTACTCTCTTCTCCCCTATACTCATCGCGCAGTAGGTAGCGAGCTCTCTAATACGCTTACGACTCACAGTGAATGCCGTTTGCAGCCAACGATGGGGTAGTCCTCGCGGAAGCACTTCGTGTCTAACACGCTGAAGTAGAGGAAGCCGACCTTCGTGCTAACGAGTTCCTCCGAGCCGTGGAGACAGTCGTAGAACCTCTCGTCGCACGAGCAGTGCAGCCTGATTTTACACATTTCGCGACGCTTTATCAGATTACTCTGCTATAAAAATGCGACCGTGGCGCTTCATTTCAATTTAAAATTATTTTCCCCACAATCTATCGCGGAAACGCCAAACAACACCTCGTCAGAAATTCCTTTCAGACTAACGAGTGAATGAAATGAAATAATAATATTAAACAATATGAATAAAAATAATAATAATAGTAAATATAAAAAATATAATAAAATATATAAAATATATAATAAAAACAAAACGCTTGGCCCTCTCTTATTAGCCCGTTTCTCATCTGAATTTGTATTGAAATAATAAATGTATGTTATAGCAAATAATCCGAGATGGTGGAACGAGCCATGAACCGAGAGCGAGATCCACTTTAATTCAAGAAATCGCGTGTGTAAAGTGTAACTTACAAATTACGGAGCTTAGAGAGTCCACTCTCGCCTTTCATTTTATTTTGAATCCTCTTGAACGCTAATTAATAAAGATTTATCGACAAAAACGATGTTTCAGATATGTGAGATATTTTTTTCGTGTATTAAAAAAAATATATATATATATTTCCCTCTTCGTCTCTCTCAGCCACGAAATATCTTTTATTACGATTAACATTACGTTATATTTTTTTCGCTGCACGAGTCATATAATATTTTGATATTTTTTCCATACAAAAATACAATGCACATTTAATATTTTAATATCGAATGTAGCTGCTGGAAATTCTCTAAATTTTACGACAAAAATTGCGCTTTTAATATATATACATATATCGTGGAGTATAAGCTTTTAAAAACATTATTTTTCTCCATTTTGTCCATACATCACACAAGAGAAAATTGCTCCCCTATATAATTAATATACCCAAGTTTGTGATAATGCACAACGTCGTATATCAACATCAAACGTCAGCCGTAACTATAGCAAGACACGCACGAAACTTGGGTAAATACTGCACCAGTTGCGTGAAACTCGCTCAACAGAACTTGCTATTGTAAACTAGTTCATTGACTTTCTTTTGTAATTGCTAGCGAGACTCTCTCTCTCTCTCTCTCTCTCTCTGCATGTTTCGAAATGACATGCAGTACGACAGGTGACTACTAGTGTACGCGAGAACGAAAAATAACCATTTCGTACATAAAAAAAAAAAGAGTTGCAATACTCAATTTTCATTTTCCTGTTTTCTTTTCCTAGATGCTTCACGTTCAACAAGTCTATCTATCTATCTATATAGTCTCTCTCTATATCTACATCAGGCATGTCAAACACGCGGCCCGCCAACAAAAAAACTGCGGCCCGCCGAAACTTCTTGAAAATCTTTTCAAAAAAATTGTTTTGTGAAAAACGATGTCAAATATCTTCTAAAAAATAATATTAAATTGTGATTTTGTTTATTTTTCATTATAGTTTCTATTTTTGTTTTTTATAAAAAAAAGTAAAATATTTTTTATTATAATTTCTATTTTTGTTTTTTTATTTAAAAAATCGTAAAATATTTTTATTTTAAAAAGTAACATAAGATATAAATATAAAGCGACTATGTATAATATACATTGAATATACTAAATATAATAATTTAAAAAATCGTATTTTATTTATTCTAGGAACATTGAAAACATGCGGCTCTCAGCTTAATACAAAATAGATCATGTGGCCCGTAATGCAAAACGAGTTTGACATGCCTGATCTACATGTTCGAATAAGTTTCCATTGTTTATCGATACTAAAAATAAACAAATCTTTCTGCTATATTATACGATACATTGAATCTTTCAGAATAGTCCATGTTTTTGCAAATGACGTAAAAATAAGTCAGTATATATAAAATATAGAGATATATCGTTAAACTTTAATTCTTTCGAATCGAATATCTTGAAGATAAAGATAGAATAAAATGCTATTGAAAAATCAAATTTAAATTTTATGGGCTAGAAAGAAGCAGGTCAGTTTCAAGGAAAATTAATTTTCGCTGAAACTGATTAGTTGCAGACAGGGAGCACAATTTTTTCTCGATGTAACACCAAGTAATTAAAATAAATCTCGATTCGAGATTTATTTTAGTAAACTCCTTCGATTCCTCCCCTCGCCTTAAAGAAGTCCTGTGCACAACTAATCAGAGAGTTTCAATGAAAAAATTATTTTCCTTAATTCTTAATTTTACTAAATTCATACTGCTATTGAAAACCATTTAACATGGAATTTTAAGGGGATATATCCTTCTACTGAAAAAGAATTCAATGAGAGAATTTCTCTTAGAATTTACCCTGAAAATCATGGTAATCGTGGTACAATATGGTATGAAAAGAATTTTATGAGAATTTCTCTGATTAATATTTATCACAATAAAAATAATAATATCTATCACAATAAAATATAAAACATGTTTGATTAATTTTACTAAACTGCACAGTAAAATTAATCAAACATATTTTATATTTTATTGTAATAAATATTATTATTTTTATTGTGATAAATATTAATCAGAGAAATTCTCATAAAATTCTTTCCATATCATATTACCATGATTTTCAGGGTAAATTCTAAGAGAAAATTCTCTGCGCAGTAAAAGAAAAGCTGATGAAGAGATGCATTCTAATTCAAAAGAGATTCACCTCGTGTAGAGCGCGGTATTGGTCAGACCGTACTTAGTCTGCATCGACTCGATTACATCTTTGCAATTGTCGTGTTCACGGCAGCATGCATCGGTCATTGCGAATATTCCAAGATCGTCCGGGCCGTTCGCGATATTGCCACTGTCGCACCTTTTTGTCCCTGATAAACGAATCACGAAGCTTGTTCATCACTTAGCTAATTGAGTTGGGTGAAAAATTTTCTTCGACTAACCGAATACAGTCTTGACTTCAGTCTGCAGTCTGCTATTCTTCCACTATTCAATTACGCTAATAATTATATTTCTTTTGAATTATTAATCCAGCTATGTTGAATTATGACGTCAGAAAAGTGAAATATTACGCGAATCTCTTTTCATTTCTATATTCTATATGTTGAGAGGTAAATGAATCTTTCCGAATATTATTTGCACGGAAAAATAAACTGAAATAAATATGCCGAAAAAAAATAGTCGTGTAATTTTATCTATATTTGTCTTATATTTTTTTAAATAATAATATGTTAATTTATTTCTAATGTTATAACAATTTGATAAAAGGAACAAACTGTTCAGACTTTTCATTAAACCCAAATGTGATATAAATTAATTATCTTGACTTGTATATATTGTAAAAACAAGATTTCGCCATTCGAATAAATCCTACCTGGAAATATAAAGGCCGGCTGAGTTGTCGTTTCGAGATCGTTGTCAAAGATCTCGCTGTCGTTTGGAAAGGCGACGTGCCATCCGCAGACAATATTCCAAGACAACGAGAGCAACGAGAGCAACGCGACAATGGTCGAAGTCATCGCTACGGGAATTCCACTATCGTTTTAACGAAGGTAGCGAAAGAAGCTTCCCCTTATATATACGTACACATGCATATAAAGAGGATCACCACCGGTCCGCGTGCGCGCTCCATTTCGTTTCTAAGCCATCTAATCGCTCGAATTACGACCGGCGTACGAAAGAGGCGACTAATGCGTTCGGATAACGTTTGCGTTTCCTGCGACGGAATTAATCTGCACCCAGATAACGTCGCTCCGGGGGAAAGAGGGGGGTGAGTTCCGAAGGGAGAGGAGTTATCGAGGGTCCTCGCCGTTGATTATCGTAATAGATGCGACGTGACGTGATATCGAAAAGAAGATATCGCCAAGTGACGCGTATAGCTTCCGGGTTAATTTAGCGCGATGAAAAAAAAAAACCGATGAATCGAGTTTTTTTTATCGACAGACGGGGGATGAATCAACTATATCAACGTGTGTACTAAGAAGAAAAAATATCGTATGTCATCATAAGCTGCGAAATTAGATATCATTGATAATTAGCCTTGTAATAG
Source organism: Prenolepis imparis (assembly GCF_030444845.1). NCBI lineage: Eukaryota > Metazoa > Arthropoda > Insecta > Hymenoptera > Formicidae > Prenolepis > Prenolepis imparis. Next base: position 22,721,003 of record NW_028141160.1, read on the forward strand.
TCGACGAAGACCGATGGGGAGTTCTTATTCCGGAACAACTGTTACGGTAATCTTCTTCGTTCAGTCCGTACAATATCCGCGTGAAGAATTACAGGGAACGATCTAGTTTATCCGACGAATAGCAATCTGGGATTTGCTCACCGCTGACGCAGAACCCCTCGACCCGCGAATGACCGCGAGCGGAGGATTTTCTCAGAGTGGGAAACTCTGGATTTCATTTCGCGGCCCCGGATCAGCGAGAAAATTTCAAAAATTTTACCTTCGCCGCGGATGAGAAATCGCGAGTTTCATATCCCCGCGCGATGCACGAATATAATAGAGATTTTTTCGAAATGGCGCGAACTTTCAGAGTAAAACGCGGATTTCGAATGGACACTCTTTCATTCGGAAAACACTGTCCTTTGTCCACGAAACCTTGCGATTTTGATTCTTTTTTTCACGATCAAAATGCGAGGAAGAGAGAGAGTATCGATCCTCATTCATCGTCGCTATTAAATTAAATGTGGCGCATATTACATAAAATGCGCCCACTTCGGGGTCGCGTATATTGAAAAAAATTGTATTTTCGAAGTAAGAGGACTAGTGTACTCTATAAAATTCCTCTTAATATTCTTAAATATAAATTCAGGTATAAAAAAAGACTAGTAAAAATCAGGCACAGAATTAAAAAATAATCTTGTTGTACCTAATATCTACGTCTTCTTCTACTAGTCCTTTTTATAGCTGAATTTGTATTTATATATCAGAGCCTTTTCGATTTATTATTTTAAATATTATTCAGTATTCTTAGAACATTTTCTAAAATTAAAAATATATTCTTTGTTAATAAATGTTGGTATGTTTTTTTTATGCGGACCGTTCATTTGGCGTTATATGATCATATTGTTGCAGCAACGTATATATAGTTATAGTGTTGCAATTTATACTGCAGTGCAGTGCTTGTCACTGATTTTAGTTTATTGGAAGAATAGATGAAGTTAATAAGTGGCTCGAAAAAGAAGAATCGAGACTTAAGAGAAGTGTTCGCGAGTAAGTAACGTGTAACATAATTTAATTGTTCAGGATCCAGATCTCGTGCCTTCTGTTCGATCTATTTGTACTATATATATATATATATATATATATATATATATATATATATATATATAGTACAAATAGATATATGTAAAAAAATTCTTTATTTTACAAGCAAGAAAGCATAAACATATATACCAGGTGTCCCATTTTAAAGGACCCACTCAAATATCTCATTGTCAGAAACACTGCGTTAAATCGAAAAATGTTTCCTACAAAAGTTGTAGGGTTTCGAGGGGGACATAACATAGTAATATTCATATGACCTTGGGCGGCGTCTCCAAGGTCAAGTGAAGGTGAGAATGAATTTTGAAGAAAATAAAAAAATGCTTCAGACAAAGTTGTTCAAATTAATTAGTAGAAAAAGATGTTATAATAAAAAATATGGGTTTCCATTTAAAAAATTTATTCTCACCTTCACTTGACCTTGGAGACGCCGCCCAAGGTCATATGAATATTACTATTCATTATGTCCCCCTCGAAACCCTACAACTTTTGTAGGAAACATTTTTTGATTTAACGCAGTGTTTCTGAGATATTTAAGTGGGTCCTTTAAAATGGGACACCCGGTATATATATATATATGTTTATGCTTTCTTGCGTGTAAAATAAAGAATTTTTTTATTAACGTAAAAATAAATCCCATTTCGTCTATATTTTTATAAATTTCTGAAGAATATATCTGACAATAATCTTTAGAGAATTCCCCTTTTAAGATGATGAGGGAATTATTTTATATAGAACAGAATATTCTAAAAATAAGTAGAAAATTTTAAAAATGACAATACAATTTTTTTAATGATGAAACTGTTTGTTTCGATAACGAAGGATTATGATAGCCGGATATCAAAGTAGATCCCATCGAGGGGGAGAAGAGGGGTGCGGGGGTGAGGATGGCGAGGTGGATGAGTAGGTTATGAACCCTGGAGCTGACCGGCATACGTCAATATTGTGCTACCGTGATACCAATAATAACCTGACCAATAATCGATTACCAAGTTGTTGTTGTTGTCGATGCGATGCAGTCGGCGAATCGACGAAACGCACAATGGAATATGGACAGTTGCGGAAAATAGCGGACGCAAAACGGTCGTCGAAGAATATCGACGACTTCAGCTATTAGATGAAGAAGCTAAATTTTACATGTGCACTTCTTTCCCTCGTCACGCGAAGAACTTAGGTACGTACCTACTTTCCTCGTTTGTACATGAAATAAAAGCGCGACAAGTATGTAACTATACCCTGAAAGTTACCAACGATTCGATATCGTTTGAATTTTTCAAGCTACCTCCGAAAAGCTCCATTTATCTGTTTTCGTTAAACAGCAATTGTCTCATTGAGATAAATATTATTTCACACGTCGCGTTGAATTGCAACGTTTAAATTGTAACCATATATGATTACAAATCGAAAGCAATAATTATACGATATCGTGATATTGACTGACTATATAACAAAACGAAATAGAATAGAATGCAAGTAAATTTGCGCATGTATTAATAATTGCAGATCAGTGTTGTAAAGAATGGGTCAAAATTTATTACTTCTTCGATACGCAATTATTATGACTGAAGAATAACGAAGATATAGTAAATTAATCATACATTGAAAGAATTTTCTCTTAGAATTTACCCTGAAAATTATGGTAATCGTGGGAAAATATGGTATGGTAAGAATTTTATGAGAATTTCTCTGATTAATATTTATCAAAATAAAAATAATAATATCCATCACAGTAAAATATAAAACATGTTTGATTAATTTTATTAAAATGCATAGTAAAATTAATCAAACATATTTTATATTTTATTGTGATAAATATTAATCAGAGAAATTCTCATAAAATTCTTTCCATACTATATTGTCCCACGATTACTATGATTTTCCGGGTAAATTCTAAAATTCTCTGTGTATATTATTTCTCATAAAGCTATCGAATCTTTCTCTCTCATTAAAGAGTCTAAGTAAATCTTCGTCTCTGAATAAGTTTAGGAAGATGAAGATGTGAAGAAGTGGACTATAAAATGTTGGCAAAAGTGCGACGTGCACTTTATATATTTGTATCGCGTTCACGTGCAGACGCACTCCGAGACGTCGTCGAGATTCGGGCAGAGAAAGTGACGGATATTTCTCGGCCCGACCAGACCCTGCTGACGACGAGCGCAATCCGTCAACCAGAGTCCAACGGCCGTTACACGCTGGGTCGATATCGGCGGACCGATTCCGGGTACCCGGAAGATCGTTTCCAGACGACCCGCCTCCACCTCCGCTCGCATTCTCTTCAGGAACTCCTTCAGCGGGTCGGGCGGCGGCGTCTGGTCGGCTTCTAGTTCGCCGAGTCGTCGACATTGGCACTCGAGATCGATCGAAGCAGTCGTCCTCTCGATCGCTTCCGCTTCCCCTGCGATCCTTTTCTCGCCCAAGTCAAACACATCCTCGCACGTCAAAAATTTCTCGCGAGGATCCTCGTAATGTTCGGTGTCATCCATGATCGAGGAAACGACAGAGCTCTCGTTGACATTCTCAATCGTCGACTAAATAAACGTTCAGCCGTTCGTTACTCGCGATTAGAAATTCATATATGATGTAAAATAGTAAAGTTGTCAAAATTTCTCTTTCTCTAATTTAATGAGTGAATATAGATGGGCTAAATAAATATTTATTAATTAATAAATCAGGGTGTCTACTCAAATCTTGTAAAAAAAATTTCCTGACCCTTTATTTTCGCTTAAAATTCGAGATAAAATAAAAATTGTCGATACTTTTTAAAATAAGTTTTTCTATTGTATGCGTTTCCTAATGTTTTTTGTTCATACGATCACCAAGAAAGTGATTATACATGATTAAATAATTTGATCAGCGGATTATCAGCTCGCAATGTAAAAGTGAAATCAAAGATACAATTTAAAAATTCTCGGAATTTCAATAAAATTCCATAAGAATTCCCGGATTTTTCAAGATAAAAAAAAACTACTCCCTGGCAATCCGCAGGATTTTTCCAGGGAGTAGACACCCTGCAAATGGTAATTAATAAATATTAATTTATTAATTAACAAATAATTTTTTTTATATATTATATATATAAATATTATATATGTATACATAATATATAAAAATAAATATTTTATAATACATATTCTATCGGAATGCTACTGATGATATTAGAGAAGAGTAAGGTCCGTCAAAATCAACTCGGTTCACTCTTCAGACATCGACAAAAAAAAAGGTGTCTTCGAATGGAGGACACTTTGTCGCGAAATTTTACGACGCAATCGCGCGGATCGCAAAATTTCAAGTGACCGATCGTTTTCCCAGCTATTCTATTCGCGTGTCTCGAGCGTATATATATATATATATATATATATATATACCTCGTCCCTCCCACCTTCTCGAGAGGAATTGTGACGATGAATCGATTCGATCTCAATTTCGGTTTTATCGCCGGCGACAGACTGTCTCGCCGACACTGTGTCGACGTCGGAGCGCTTCGGGTCATCTCCGTGATCCTTCAAGATCTCGAGGCTTTCCGAAGCTCGCTTTTCACGAGGCGTCTCCCCGCAAACATCCTCATCGGTGCCGCCGCTCGTCGTCGTCTCCACCTCCTGACACGTGTTTGATTGAATACGAGTTCCAATAAAATCGAGGGAAACGACGTCTCTCCTCGACGTTAGAGATTATCTATTCCGATTTAACGTAATCTCTCGCGATAACGAGACTGCTAATTGAAAAATGTCTCTCTCTCGTGTGTATCTTAATATTTAATTAATATTTAAACGCCATGGCGTTATATAAAATCCATCGCGATCGCAAATACATTTAATTTCGTAATTTTTAAGCCACTTCGTTGCAAGCAAAGTTAAACGAAGTTTCGTTAATATACATATTTGCTGCAATCCACGTGAACTGGTTAATTCTCGCTTGCTACGAAAACCGAGTAGTCCGAAGCGCAAATGCGTATATAAAATATGCAAGGCGCTGCTTGTAACGAGAAGTAGTTAGCAGTAGATGTAACATGGATGTTGTATGACGAAAGCAGCTTATTCCGCGAATACGCGAAGCTTATTGGCAAAATTTTCATCCAAAAATTTATCGAATTTTATTCCTACGTGCATTTCTTTTATTGCAAGCTCGTAACCAATATTGTAACTTCCGTGTGTAACATCTCATCGTCCCAACATTTTCGTTCAGCTTTCATTTTGATAGAATGCTATCAAATATCATTAATTTAATGTTTTCACGTGAAAACAGAGAATGATTAACACGCTATATTAACTTTAATTAATTATCTAAACATTATTAAATTTTATATGTATATATGTATATATAATTATTAATAGAGAATGATATGTAAAATTGTATCATAATAATTAAAACGGTGCAACTTTCCTTTCTAAACGAACGTGGAAATGCGCTTTGTTTTAATTATTAAATCGTTATAAAATATGCAAATGTATATATGTATAAACCGTCAGCCGCGGCATATTGTTCTCTTTAGAAAGGCGGTTATATAACTTTATTACAATTATAGTCTCAAAATTACAATGCACCCCCGCTCGGTTAAAGCACACTCTACACTTGCTTACGTATAAAACGGCATACCGCTATGTGTGTCTAAGTCATACATAAATGTCAAATTTGCTCAGAACCACACGCTGTTATGTCATAAGGCAAAGTCTATTTATCTCAATATATCTCAATATATTCTAATTGTTTCCGAAAGTAGTTTTGTACCGTTATACACGATGTTGTACGTTAAACGACAATAATCATCCCGTAATTATAGTAGTTTAACAAAATATCGTTCGCTATCGACATTTTCGCCGAATGAAATTTGAATCCCCGATATTCACGGAAAACCCGCTCATTTTCCGGCTTGAGAGACACATTTTCTCGGGATCAATTTTAATACCACACGCTATGATTACGATCGCAAATCCTCTGATAGAGAGGATTTATATACCGGAAATGGGTTATTCTCCAAATTAATAAATTTTACTTTTTTATAATTTTTTTCAATGTATAAGAGATACCCGGATACCAACTACATGTTTTCGACACGTTGCACTGAAACAATTTTTTACAGTATATAGTTGGGCATCGAATATTCTTTATTTTAAGAAGTTTAAATAACGAATAAAAAAATCCTTTGTATTTTGTTTCAGGCGCAAAATAAAATACCCAGATATCCGTTCATTGACAGAAGGATTAAGGGCAAAAAGGAGAAAAGGCGATTTTTACACGATCTAACGATGAAAAATCACTAGCGCTACGCGAGAACGAAAGAACCGATATATTTTATTCCTAACTCTTAGGAAGATAGAAACATTCCGATATACGCGAGCGATACCTTTTCCGCCTCTGTGAACTCGCAGCTGCAAATCATCGTCGTCGTCGTGGTGGAATCGATCGTCGTCTCGGACGACGGTTCCGAGACGGACGCTTCTTCCTCGCTCGAGGAGGAATCGGCGCGCTCGACCTCGCGACGTTGAACGGGTTCGCCGCCGCAATCGAGATTCGCCAGATATCCGTAGAGATGCAAGAAAATCCTCAGGGGTATCATGGCCGAGCCGCCTTCCGGCTCGTGCGTCAGTAACTCGCAAACGTATATCATCGTCTCGAGCAGATTCTGAAGCGGACGTAAATTACAAGCCGCGAGGATTAACGGTCTTTATCTCTCTCTGCTTAATTATATAAGATATACGAGAATGTAGAAAGAAGATACTCGTGCGTTAATCTTCCCTCTTAGCTGATTGTGAAAGTCTCGAGGGAGCTACGCGTACAAGTTTCTAGAGTTGAAACGGTATTTCGTTAACGAACCTAACAGGGAAGATAAAAAAAATTCAGGCTTCTGATGCCAACAGTTTTGCTTCGAATGTTTGTCATCCGTTTTGTTTCCATTTTGTATTCGTTATTTTTCGTTAAGAATAACGAAAACGAAAAAGAAAGATAGGTACATATATCGATCGTGTGCACGTATGTATGACCCGGCCTGATGACTCCGATTTGTTTTATTCAATACCGTTAATGGCTCTTCCATCATTAGTTCCCGCGTTAAAAATCCGGCTGAAATCTACAGCTGTCCATTCATTACGCAGATTCGAATGTATATCCAGCTAAATTACGGCCCTCCTCTCGTGTTTAGCTCGTTCAAATCGCGCGCAATGTAAATAATAGTCGCAGCGACATACGAGTCAATAATACTTTTTGTTTTTTCCCGTTTCCAATTTCCGCTGTATCGCAACATCATGTCCCGACGTCATGTCAACTCTCATCCTTTCAACTGTTCCAAAGAGTCAGCTTATACCTCTTTACTCAATTCGTAAGAAACAAAAATTAAAATGTCCCTTCCACTCGTCGCAGATGATAAAGAAAGAAAGATATGGCCATCATCTCGCTTATTGTCGCAATAAAACTTACATTTCCCAAAAATCCACAGGCGACCGCGAGGAATCGATAAAAATCACAGTGCCCCTTATTCTTATCCGGCAATAAACCAGCCACGGCGAGAAGCTGATAGAGGCTCGTCTCGGGTAAATCCAAACCGCCCCAGTCCTGCACGAGGGCTTTCAGGGAGACCTTGTCCACGCGACCAAATCTATTGAGCAGGGTCCTCAGGTAGCCGGGCGTGATGCCCGTGGGGTGGATAAAGGGAGGATACTCCAGCCTGTCCTGTAGGACAATATCGGGATTGTTCGCGGTCAGTTACCGGTTGCTAGATAACCTTGCGATGGCCGTGTCCGGTCCATCGATAATGCCTCCTCCCCCGGGCGCGCATATGTGCCTATATGCATGTTATGTGTATATGTAGACACACACACACACACACACACACACACACACACACACACACACACACGTAACGCGCGTATGGAGAGAGCTGTTACAAACCGGTTTCGCCGCAAACTATAGAAATGCCGCTTGTCACGCGGCATTTTCGTCGAACGTCACGCTCTCCCACGGGGTGGGGGGTGGAAATGGGGGGAGGGGGTGCGAATTACGCTGATATTTGTCTTGTCTCTCTCTCTCTCGCTCCATTCTGGATGCGACGTAGCCGGAAATATAAGCAGATATCGCGTGTCAGCTCCGCGGTAACGCGATATATCACAGATAAGCGAGGAATTTCAGTCGTCAGTGATAACAACAATAACTGCAGGGGGGAGAAAGGGAAGGGGGCGCATGCGCCCGCGCTTTGCAGTGAATAACAGTTACAAATTAGATTATGCTCGCTGTAAATTAATCGGTAAAACGTATGAATGTGTCGCGCGCGAGAGAGATAGAGATAGAGAAAGAGAGAGATACATATATATATGTGTGTATAATGACGTACGTTGAATGTTTCACGAGGAAATGCGTCGCTTCATCTTCAGCGATGTGTAATTTAACAGAATTGAAACCAATTTCTCGTCTGTTAACATTTAAGCCGCGGCATAATTAAGGAATTATTTAATATCTAATCATAGGGAAAGCTTTGGAAATGCGAAATATGCTTTGAAACACAAAGATGAAATAACAAGCGTCATCCACTAGAATCAAAGTTAAACGTTTGAACGAGTGATTTTTCACTTATAGAATAATATACGCGTAAAAGATTCTTAATTTATATAAAAAAATAATATCAACAAACTTTATAAACTCTTTTACGAAGAAAATTTAATATATCGAGAGTAAATTTGGCATTAAATATAACAATAATATCAATATAACGTTATATGAAGATCTTGATTGGCCGTTGAATTAATTTCGTTAACTGATGCAACAATTATGTTCATTAAATCGCGTTATACGAAGAGTTTGCAAATTTGTCGGTAACGCATGAATAATGAGAGATGGATATTAATAAAGGGAATAATAATATTATATATTAATATAATTACGAGAGAGAGAGAGAGAGAGAAACTGTTTGCGCGCAAAATATTGTATATCGAGTGTTTAAAGTTTATTAATTCGCGTGGCTCTAACAGAATTTACGTTTTTTCCCCCCAGTTTTATTTAATTCGCATTAAACGCGTGTCTTATATATGTATATATCCGCAGACGCAACAGATTTCAACTTTTAATTAATCGATTAATTGGATAAGAGAGAAAAATATCGTAAGCTCCGGCGGTTTGTAACTTCTCTTTAATGTTGTTACTTCTTTTGTAACCAGAATTACGCAAACTTATAATTACAGACATCCGTTCCGTGGAACGCGGATGGAAGAACTCCGGAGATGAAGCTCAGCCTTATACTTTTATACTCCACGACTAATATAATAATAATAATGAATATTCGCAGAAGCGATGTAATGTAGGTCGATCGGCGCGCCTAGAATTTTGATTAATATTTGCGCAAGCATAATATATTTTTAGAAATATAACTTCCAATATGCTTACCTCGCGAGTTTACGCTCGAGCTTGAATAAGCAATTGAAAAAGAGGAAGCAAAGGATTGAGAGAGGGAGGAAATAAAAGAAAAGTTGACAAACATATTACACAGAACGATTCCAATAATACAGAGCGCAATACGAATTAAATTATTATATATATTATCTTCTATTTTATATTAAATATTTACGCACTCAAACTTTATGTATGCTCTCCTAATATATCAATTAATTAATTTAATTTTCTTAATATAAAAATTCCTCGGAATTCCAGCACGCGAGCTAAAAATTTTGAGATTTCTTAAGAATTTAAAATCCTTTTTGATATTGATTTTTCAACTTTTCCTTATAACACGCGATTGCGCACATTGCACGATGAATAATAGATTCGGGGAGAGGAATGGGAGAAAAGAGAGACAGAGACAGAGAGAAAGAGAGAGAAAGAAATCACGAAGAAGCTCCTTTCTCGACGCGAGCGAAGCGGAAGCGATGTGTTTGCACAAAAATGAACTTGCCTTCGCCGGAGGCACCTCGCCGTTCGCCAAAGCGCGGAAATACGCGGCGGTCCATTGCAGAAGATCGTACGGCTGCGTTCGAATCGCCGCCTTCGCGTACACCTTCAGAATGTGCGGGAATGTCGGTGGTATGTTTATCTGCTGGGCGCAGTAAATCCACTCCGTCTGCCGAGGATCTGACATTTCGCGGAGGAATCAACGAAAGGAATCAACGAGAGTAAAGGCTAAGACAAGCGGAAGCAGACAAGAGACGATCGAGCGATTCGATTGATTCGCGGAGTCATTCGTCACTTCTCTTAGATAGATATATACCGGGTGTCCCATTTTAAAGGACCCACTCAAATATCTCACAAACACTGCGTTAAATCAAAAAATGTTTCCTACAAAAGTTGTAGGGTTTCGAGGGGGACATAACATAGTAATATTCATATGACCTTGGGCGGCGTCTCCAAGGTCAAGTGAAGGTGAGAATAAATTTTAAAAATGGAAACCCATATTTTTTATTATAACATCTTTTTATTATAACATCTTTTTCTACTAATTAATTTGAACAACTTTTGTCTGAAGCATTTTTTTATTTTCTTCAAAATTTATTCTCACCTTCACTTAAGGTTAACCTTCACTAACCTTGGAGACGCCGCCCAAGGTCAAATGAATATTACTATGTTATGTCCCCCTCGAAACCCTACAACTTTTGTAGGAAACATTTTTCGATTTAACGCAGTGTTTCTGACAATGAGATATTTGAGTGGGTCCTTTAAAATGGGACACCTGGTATAGTTCGGGAAACAATATCTCGCAGAAGTTCAAGTACATATCAGAATGTACAATTTTAATACGAAAAACGGCAATGTTTAGAAAATTCTTCTTATAGCTCGAAAAATATCTTTTTTTCTTTTTTATAAATATATATAAAATTTCTTTTTTCTATTTTATATATACTATATACATATATTTGTAGAAAATATATATTTAAAACATATTTAGAACATATTTAGATATTTAGATACACTTAGAAAAAAAGAAATTTTTTGAGCTGCAAAAATATATGAATATATAAAATATATATATATAATTTTTAAATATTTAAAAAAATGTTTTTAAGAGATGAAAAAGTTATATTTCATAAAAAGTATTAGTAATATACCGAGAGCTACTTATTTTCCTATTACTGATAAAAAATGTTTAAACTGTTGTGTTACAGTATATTATCTTAGCAACAATTTTGCTCAGCAAATCTTGAAAAAATTAAACAATATGAAATATAAAAATTTCTTTAAACACGAATAAATGTGTCTCCGAGGGAGTTGACAAGTAATCTAATAAGCCATCTTTTTTATATAAATTTTGTGTCATAATCCCTATAGTTCGCGGAAAGTCCCGCCAAAGTCCTCCTCGGGGAATTTAACACTTCAGCTGTAAACTCAAACTGCAATAACCACGAACGATGAAACATTGAAAATGCGTACTTCATTTTACGAGGTGCGCACGTCGGTCTTTTAAAAATTTAAATAGCTGGCCGGTTATTTGACTCTCACATGTCGCTTTTAATCTGTTCATTCAATTTCAATCAATTTGCCAAAATTATATAGAGATACGATATAGAGATCTCTTTTTTCTTTAATTGTTAAATAATGTATTTTCTCGAGATTATTTTTATATTACAATGCAATGTCTTCAATTAAGCTTATTCCGAGATATTGTGAACCTTTTAGTCATTAGTTATAGATGATGATATCTTGACTACTTGGAGATAACTTTAGAAATTGAATTTTATTATTTTTAGATAACATTTATCTCTTAATTAAAATTATTGAACGGGATATATGTATATATAAACGTTTCTATTTGCAAAACTGTGTTATTTATATTAATATAACATTTATTGAAGATAAAATGTCCATTTACCTTTCAAATTTAATTATAACAATTTTATGTGTGGATAAACTATTTAGAACATCGCTATTATAATTCGGCACAATCGTTTCTGTTATCTTTAATACAGCATATCTTATTAATGCAAATAACACATTTTGTTAATAAAAGGATTTACCGTCGTATATATGTTACACAGTTGAAAAATTTGTGTTAAATTTAACAAATATCACCTGTCCCAAACGGTCCACAGAAATTTTTGTGTTAATTTAACATAATACGGATATGTTAAATGGTGACACGAATATTGTGTTAATATTTTAACATAAAATAAATGCAAACTTCAAATAAACTTAAAATAAATTTTGTGTAAAATTAACATAGTTTTAATGTAAAAATTAACTTAAAAAAATGTTAATTTTACATTTTATCACCCTCACTTATATTATAAAGTAAAATTAACATTTTTTTTTTGTAAATTTTAACAGATAAATCTTGTCACTAATAATACGGAACATATTTATTGTGTAAAATTAAAAATAGATATACATTGTGTTATTTTTACACTTTTTTTTTAGTTGTTTTAATAATTTAACATTTGAGTCCAATTAACATAACAGCAATATGATAAATTAACACATGAATGTGTTAAATATTTAACACAAAAATTTTAACGGGGACCGTTTTTAACAAGAAAACGCAAATTTTCCAACTGTGTACGTTCAAAAATTTTTTCATCTAAAAATAATAAAATTCAATGTCCAAAGATATCACCTATAACCTCGATATATCATGATTACAAAATTCACAATGTCCTGGAAAAACTTGACTAAAGATATTCCATTTTCATATACAGAAAACTCTCAAAATATATTATTATTTAACACAATTGAAGAGAAAAGAGGTCTCTAAGAAACTTATATAAAAAGTTTTTAAAACATTTTAAAACTTCTCTGAGATTATTTCTTGAAAGATTTCGATATTACATAATGCATGATTTAATCATCAATAAAAGAATCTAGTCATTTCAAAATAAAAAAAAAAATCTGAACAAAACCTGTAGGTTCGAAAAATATTCAGATCGGCTTTCAATACGCTCAAAATTCGAACAATCGAAATTCCGTGACATCAAACATTCCAGTTAATCTCGGTACATTTTATAATGCTCTAGGAATACACGCGTTTACAGTTTACAATCATCCCTAACACAGTCGGTGATCTCAAAGAACGTGTACATCAGTCAATATTTTTACAAACGCGATGAAAGCACGGTGAATTGGCTGGAACAATAAGACCCAATACGCCTCACACTCTCAATGGAATACAAATGGTATTGGGTAAACAACAGAGATCGACAGCCCTCTCCGGAAATCGAACGCCCGGGCGCCATCGCGCGCCGCCGCCAGTGTCCTCCACCGCGTCAGAATCAATGATCGATCCGACCCCATTCCTCCCTTCACATTATTGCGCGATCCTCATTCTATTATCCATGCGTCGACACATATGCACGTTCCTCGATCGCTTTTGTCGCGATGCATAAATGAAACGTTCGTATTCAGCTCGAGCGCCTCGCGCTCTATCGACGTTTTCCAGCGCCTTTTAAAAAATGCCCTTTCTTTCTTCCTCTCCCGAAAAAGATCAAATCTCCATCCTTGAATTAAGGATTAAGAGTACAGTTGAATAATAGTTCAACACGAATTAATTATACACAGAGAGAATTTTCTCTAATAGATATTTATTTATCACAATAAAAATAATAATATCTATCACAATAAAATATAAAATATGTTTGATTAATTTTACTATGCAGTTTAGTAAAATTAATCAAACAAGTTTTATATTTTATTGTGATAGATATTATTATTTTTATTGTGATAAATATTAATCAGAGAAATTCTCATAAAATTCTTTCCATATCATATTACCATGATTTTCAAGGTAAATTCTAAGAGAAAATTCTTTCAGTGTATAACACATTGAACGTGCGAAGAATTAAAATAAATTTAAAGATTTTATATTTTGTATATATTATATATATATATTTTTTAAGTAAGAATAAATAAAGCAAAAATTTTTTAAATTATATATATAATTTTTATATATTATAATTTATTTTTATCATAATCTTTGTTAATAGAATATATAATAAAAATAAATAAGAATAAAAATTATGTATATAATTAAAATAAATTTTTGTTTTATTTATTTTTACTTAGAAAAACATCGCTATTTCTTCAAGAATAAAACGCTGTCATTCCACGGAGACACGATTAAGAAGATAAATCTTATAATAAATTTACTTCAATTATATCCTGCACCTGTATTTCCGTTTTCAATAAAGTAAAGAGATATACGATAGTAGGTTTGGGGATAGAACTTTCTTCATTATATATAAAAAGAAAAATTAATATCCTCTTGGACGGATGTTGATAATTATCGGTATTATTAAAAAACGATATCGGCAATTGAAAAAGCCATAATCCATAGCAGTCTATAATTAGAGTTTTGTCGAAAAATTGGAAGCCATTCTTTAATTCTCTCTCTCCTTTACTAGACATCCGGTACATACATTTCCCTCCGACGTACGTCTTGGAGCTTCCGGAAGTTATCAATCGATCGATCGCGGAAAAAGAACGCATTGCAATTCGCAACCGCGTTACTCGCGGTCCGCGTCATCCTATCTCTCCGTTTCGCCGCAAACGGAGAGCTCCACTCCGTTCCAGCATGAATATATCGGTGGCTGGGAGAGATGGCTCGAATATAGGGAACGGAAGCAATTTCGCCGTCCTTCGGGAATGGCCTTGGCATGATCGCCGCCGGGACATCAATCGTCCATTGAACGGAGCTCTCTGAATGAGATGAGGTGGTGGGATTGATTGCGCGAACACGGAGATAGAGTAATAAGCGTCGCGATAAAGTACGGTAAAGTCGAAAGTCGGAGCCAGCGGTCCCTCGATGATCGACGCGAAGAGAGATGGCAAAAAAAACGCGGGTCACCGCTCATTAATCGAGGATTAATCGAGGGAGGACGGATCGTTCGGAGAGTCCCGCTCCTGTCTCGCAACGAGATGGACGTTTGGAACCAACCCTGAAGAGGAGACTTAGCGACCGGAACACCCGGATCGCCGGTGAACGGTGAAATCGCGCGCCGCTAATGGCGACGACGAGAGAAATTTATGTGCGTGCGAGAGGATTCAGCGCGAGAGAGCCGCAGCTGAATTATTAGGACGGTTTGGACCAACGTTTTAACTGAACCGCCGCGCTCTGCTCCGCTAAGCGTTAAGCGGAAAATAAATGTCCCGAGCCCCCTATACGTGCGTGTGTATATCCGGATATTGAATTTTATTCAAGGGAATCTCTTGCCCCCGTATGTTCGTTCGCATTCGCGATTCACGTCGCGTATCCGAACGTGAAAAATACTTTCGTGTAATAGGATCTTAACTTCGCGCGAGATGGAAGAGAAAAGGGAACGTATTTGATTTATCTCTCTTTTCGATAAAAAATTATATAAGATTTTCCCTCTCTTCTCTCTCTGGAGAGAACATAAGAGGATAAAAGCATCTATAATATATATATTATTATATATTATATATATATGTATATATATATATATATATATTATATATGTAATATATATAATGTATACATTTTACATTCTATTACATATTTATATAATATATAATGTAATATATATAATGTTATATATATATAGAATGTTTCAATCAAATTACGAAATAGAGGAAGAGGTTCTGAAATGGATAAGTCGTCAAGCTGCGGATATTAATTGGCTCTTTTGCTTTCGTAAACAATGGTAAAGACGACGAGAGAGTCGACGACTTCTCTCGACCCGCTTTCGAGTTTCCGTGCGAGTAATTGCGGGACAAGTCGATCGCGCGGTTATTGCGTTCGCCTCGTATAGGTACTTCCGGCGCCTATAGCCGCGAGTATTATGGCACTTGCGGTGGCGCGCACTCCTCGCTGCATATTCGATACCGTCGCGAACCCGACGATGAATAGGCGACGCAGACGTAATGCATGTGACTGTAATAGTAGCAGTGTCGAGGCAAAACGACGAGGCTTTAATTAATATCGGAGGAAGAAAAAAAAAACGTCGGACTGTAAAGACTGCAAGTTGAATTCATAAATGCGCTACGTCAGAGCTGGTTTTACATCGAAAGTAGATTCGCGAGTTGCATATTACTTTACTACTACCTTTTTTGTATTAGAGAATATTCCAATCATTTTTCATAACAAAATTGTTTCATCTCCTCTAAATATTTGAAAATTCAAATCATCCGAGATATCTCGATTCCCTAGGAGTTTACCTCGATACAGAGCTTTTAATTTTGAGAGCTTTTTAATAAAAAAAAAAAATAAAATTGTAAAATATACATATATACCAGGTGTCTCATTTTGAAGGACCCACTCAAATATCTCATTGTCAGAAACACTGCGTTAAATCGAAAAATGTTTCCTACAAAAGTTGTAGGGTTTCGAGGGGGACATAACATAGTAATATTCATTTGACCTTGGGCGGCGTTTCCAAGATTAGTGAAGGTTAACCTTAAGTGAAGGTGAGAATGAATTTTGAAGAAAATAAAAAAATGCTTCAGATAAAAGTTGTTCAAATTAATTAGTAGAAAAAGATGTTATAATAAAAAATATGGGTTTCCATTTAAAAAATTTATTTGAGATATTTGAGTGGGTCCTTTAAAATGGGACACCCGGTATGTAGATATATTTTTTTTTCACTTCTTGAATAAAATTTTTCATACATTTTTAATTCAAACATATTAATTTACTAAGATGTTTAATATTATTCTATATTCGCAAAAAATAATTCCATATTCAAGCACTCCGTCATTGAAATTAAAATCGATGCAAGCCCAATAAGAAAGGATCAAAATTTTAACGTTAACATTTCTGACCATTGATATATTTTTGAGCGCGCGCGCGCGTGAGATAAGAAAACATATACTCTACAATCTACAACAGAACGAAAAACAAACAAAATGAGCCATTTGCGTAATTATAATGTTTTGGTTAATATTCGTTAAGGGGTCAGAGCGCTCTGGAAAGCGTCACGATTAATAAAATAATTAGTATCCCTAACTGCAAGGGATATATATAAGCCGCTTATTAGGCGACACATTATATTTTGCACGGACGCAAATACGCAGAATTGCTATGGCTAATACGTATAAATTAATGCGCTTTGGTATTTCGAACTTTCCGACCAAACGACCGCAAGAGATTTAATTTCGCGCGATAATTGCGACGCAAAATCGGCTGCAAAATCCGATGTTGGAGTGCAGAGTTTGGTTTCGCGGGAATCTCTCTGGATCGGAGAGAGGTGCCCTGGTGTTATATTAGAGAGTTAAGGCCAATTATATCGCGCGCGACTCTTAAATCACCGGCAGTCGCATCTAGCACCTGGTGCAACATTGTGCGCATTGTTAAACGCACAGATTGCGCGCCGGTAACCGCGAGAACTCAATGGACACCCGCGATGGACATAAAACCGTATTTGCATAGGCAACGTTTCGCGTGATGCTGCTGGCACCGACACAAAACCGGAATTTTTCTGCATTAACATTCCTCGCGCAGCGAGGTGTTGACAGGTATCGCTAGAGAGAGAACGATGGACAAGTGAGTTAAAATGTTATAATTGTGAGTGCAGTCCCTCCTCAATTTATTATGGTCATTTTTTTTATTTTTCCATTTTCATAAATTATGGTATGTTTTATAATTAAATATAGATTTTTGGATTATAATAGCATACTTTTATTGACAATACTTGATGTGACGTATTATACAATCCTTTAATGTACTCTAGTACTTGTAAAGATGCTGTGTAATATTATAAAATTGTAATTTAATATATTTTTCTGGCAAAATTGTCGGTGCACTGAGAGAAAAGTGTCTGATATTTGCAACTATAATTGCATAGTAAAATAATTATAGTTGGGAATTTCATTTCTGTAGTTATGATTTCTATAATATTAGTAAAAGTAATCTTACATGCATGGTTCTGACAAATAATGTACAAATTTTACTATAAATTGTAATAATTTGAAATATTAATATAGTAAAATATTAAGTAACAAATGGTAAATTAAATAAACCATTTTTTATAATAATCACAATTACAATTATAGTACATGTGTCTATAATGTTGATATCAGTTTTACTATTTATTGGTAATAATAACTAAAAAATAAGTAAGAAAAGAACTAAAAACATTATAAAGCTATGATAACAATAATTTAAAATTGAGTCAGTTATAATTTGCAATGTTAAAATAACTATAAAAATGTTGTTGTCCCCTAAGCTCACTAAAAATTATAATTAAATTGTGGTAATTGCAACTATTTTTTTCTCTCAGTGTGATATTATTATAATCTTACATTATTAATTATTTTATTAATTTATTTGCGCGCATCAATTTTTTACTGCTACTTTAAATATTAAAATTCAAAATTAACGGTATTATGTTTGCTGATATTTTCTAGAACCATTTTAAGAAATTATCAAATAAAAAAAACCATTTTGTGAAATGGAAAAGAGAAAGGACCTTTCAAAACAATTGCAAAAATGGAGGCTTAATTATTTCGTAAAAATTTAACATTTAATAAATATAATATAAAAAAAATTATTTGTGTCGACATTATTAAGATGGCCATAATAAATTGACGCGAGGAACCGTAATTTCGATGTTTGTGTCATTTTCATTATCTTTTCTGCTGTTAATTCGATAATCTAGCAATGAGCGTTTAGCAATTTGTCGTATTATATAGTCTCATAATAGTTTTCTCTAAAAGAGAATTCTTGTAAGAGACAAATAACAACTTTTCGAGTTTTACTTAAGTCGTTCATTTTGCGAGAACTCATCAAAAGCTTATTAACAAACGATTGTATAGAATGATTGCTAGAACTATATAATAAAATTATAAATATAATCTAATCGTGTTACTTCTTCTCTTCCTCTCTGAGTAGAAATTGAAAGTTGGAAAATAAAGTTTTGACAACGCAATCTGTTACATGCTTACGGCAATATGATAAATGTATTATTCGTAAATCAAGATTATATATATATACGAAACAAAATCCATTTGCGCTGTACATTTAAAAGCAAAGTTTATTCTTTTAAAAACTTGCGATCCGGGTCTTCGTATCTTTTTGAAACTTGACGGTTGTTCCATAGATTATTCATAGTTTTGGATATGCAAAATTTCTAACGCCGACATTTATTTCATCAAAAATCAATTTGCTTTTTTAAATATTAATTTAAATTGTATCCATGCTGTGTATTATATATATTTTGTTAATACTCTTTTATAAAATTCTCTTACAGAGATGTTTAGAAGACTGTTGTATGTATATTTAAATTAAAACTGCAATTATATGTATATGGCATAAAATAATTAATTAATAATAGGATTAGAATAATTAATTACAAGGAATTAAATTACAAGGATTAGTATATATTAGATAAATTATATTATTATTATATTATTTGAACGTTAATAATATAATAATAATTTATCAAATGAATATTTTATCAAATGTTAAAATTATTGCCATTTTCTCATGTAGATTCCTTGATTAATTTACTATTTATTCTTTTGTTTCAGACATGAACAATTTTTGAATTAATAGCCTCTTGCTGTAAAAGTGAGAGTGCAGAAATAAAGCGACTTCAAGACGAATTAAGATTCAGATATGCAAATATGTAAGAAAAGCTTAAAAAGAAAACCTCACTCTCCTCGGTTAGTTTCGGATAAATTTTTCTTTAAGGGAATTTTAATTACAGACTTAATTATTAAGGTTAACAACCTTTCAGCTGCAGCATGTTGGACTAAATTTTCAAAATTATCGATAAGGAATCCAAAATATATAGTGCAATATCACCACACACATTATTCGAGAAGAAAGACTTCTATATAAAATCTCTATATAAAACGGGTGTGTATGAAGTTGGCACCCCTATATGTTATGCTATCATAGTTCTGTTAAGATTTCTCGGTTATTTAGAAACATATAGGAAGAGTTCTTGATAATTTTTAGAAATAGTTCCGGTCATTTTACGATAACGAAAATCAGTTTCAAAAAATAGGGGTGCCAACTTGACATTTTTTTATACATCGAGTTCCAATAGTTTTGAGCAGAGTTTTAAGGTTCTTTTAAATAGTTATATAGTTCCTGATTATTTTTTGAAAGAATTCTGCAATTTTTAGATAAAAAAACGTATCTTCGATATTCAAAGTATGTTTTTTCATCTCTATAAAAATTGCAAAACTCTTTCAAAAAATAATCAGCAACTATGTAACTATTAAACAATTTAAATTTACTCACCTCACGGTTGCTCCTTTGTTGCCCGATGCCTCCCCGGGCCTCCTTCTCGTACAAGTTTCGAAACACTTGCACTCGCGTTATTTTTTTTCGTTCGCGACGCGCGGCGACGCCCGGGTTTTAGCTATCACAATCTTCGACGCGAATAAAAGCGAAGCTCCATTTTCGCGTCGCCGCTTTTTCCAAGACCCACTTTTCGCCGCGACGCACCGAAGTCGCCGAAGGATGCAGCGAGATTCACGATCGACGAGATCAATTTCACGTGTGCGATCGCGATTACGATGTCGGTACGTGCGACGCGATCGGATTTATACGATAATTAACCACCAAAGACGCTAATTAATACACTCGTCCTTTCGCGAACCGGCAAGAAGCGCGCGACCGTTGATCATGAATGATGGAAAATACCACGAGAATGTAGCAGCACGTATCGAACGAAGATGGCGACTTGGCCGCGACGTACTGAAGTTGCCGAAGGACGCAAGCGAGACGAATATTGAGCGAGATTCACGGCCGACGAGATCAATCTCACGCGTGCGACGCGATCGGATTTATACGATAATTAACCACCAAAGACGCTAATTAATACACTCGTCCTTTCGCGGACCGGCAAGAAGCGCGCGACCATTAACCGCGAAGAACCGAAGAAGAGAACTGGAGGTGGAGCTAGACTGGCATGGCACTGCCAGGTTCGGAACGCGCAACGACACGCGCGCCACGGCGCGGCGTAGTGGTGGGGGTATGTAGAGATTATATGACCTGGTAGAGACATGTAGTCGCGACGTGATTCGCTCAACCTCGCACGTACGTTGCGTCGCGACACCTACAATGCCCCACCACTACGACTTGTGGCTTCTGCAGCCAGCGCGATTTCGCGACACGCGACGCGCGAAAAAGCTGTACGCTCATTGGATATCGCGCGTCGCGTGTCGCGAAATCGCGCTGGTCTGCAGAAGCCATTGGCCGCGTTCAGCGGACTCAACTGCTAAGTAGCAATCAAACATGATTGGTTCCTACTTTAATAGCGTTTTTCATTGGCAGAACTAGTGCGCACTGAGTGCATATAATGGTTATCGCACACAAATTAACAATGACATAAGTAATTAAAAAAGTAAAGTAATTATTAGTTATAGCTATTATTATTGTTCAATATGAATAATGATAATAATAGCTCTGACTATTAATTATTTTACTTTTTTAATTACCTATGTCACTGTGAATTTGTATGCGATAACCTTTATATGCACTCAGTGCGCACCAATTCTGCCAATGAAAAACGCTATAAGATCCAGCCAATCAGCATGGAATGACATCGGAAAATTGCTCAACTGTTGAGTCCGCTGAACGCACCCATTGTCGCGACGTATCGTTGCGCGTTCCGAAACTGGCAGTGCCAATCTAGCTCCACCTCCAGTGCTCTTCTTCGGTTGTTCGTGGTCAACGGTCGCACGCTTCTTGCCGGTCCGCGAAAGGACGAGTGTATTAATTAGCGTCTTTGGCGGTTAATTATCGTATAAATCCGATCGCGTCGCACGCGCGAGATTGATCTCGTCGGCCGTGAATCTCGCTCAATGTTCGTCTCGCTGCATCCTTCGACGACTTCGGTGCGTCGCGGCGAAAAGTGGGTCTTGGAAAAAGCGGCGACGCGAAAATGGAGCTTCGCTTTTATTCGCGTCGAAGATTGTGATAGCTAAAACCCGGGCGTCGCGCGTCGCGAACGAAAAAAAATAACGCGAGTACAAGTGTTTCGAAACTTGTACGAGAAGGAGGCCCGGGAAGGCATCGGGCAACAAAGGAGCAACCGTGAGGTGAGTAAATTTAAATTGTTTAATAGTTACATAGTTGCTGATTATTTTTTGAAAGAGTTTTGCAATTTTTATAGAGATGAAAAAACATACTTTCAATATCGAAGATACGTTTTTTTATCTAAAAATTGCAGAACTCTTTCAAAAAATAATCAGGAACTATCTAACTATTTAAAAGAACCTTAAAACTCTGCTCAAAACTATTGGAACTCGATGTATAAAAATATGTCAAGTTGGCACCCCTATTTTTTGAAATTGATTTTCGTTATTGTAATGACCGGAACTATTTCTAAAAGTTATCAAGAACTCTTCCTATGGTTCTAAATAACTCGGAACTCCTAACAGAACTATGATAGCATAACATAGGGGTGCCAACTTCACACACCCATATAAAACAACATAAAGATAATCGTACAAATTAATTGCGAAAGAAAAGTTTAATCTTTTTTTCTTCCAATTTTTTTCTTATCATATTTCTGCAAAGTTCTTATAATATTATGTTAGTTTAATGTTTATATATATATATATATATATATATATATATATATATATACACGTTTATTTCGCTGGAGAAATTTCTTTCGCCAGAAAGAAGTTGATATTAAAGAGATCTCACAAGAGTTGTACGTAAGGCGCAATTAAAATTTCATTAAAATGGGGGACTGCGCGACTTGGAATCGATTAATAATCCGCGAGATAAAACGAGACGAGACTTTATTCCACGGAACAATTCTGAAACAATCTAGCCGAATTTAATTAAATCCGAAATTATATCAACATTGTCCATTAAATATTCCTCAATATTCTTTTCTTTTTTTTTCTCTCTCCTCTTGCTTCGACGTATAATACATACGAAAATGTTACGTCAAGCGCGCGACATTATATCGCTCACCTCGTCAAACGTAATTTCGGCTAAATTAAACTTACAAACGACTCTCTCCGAGTGCTAACACAGATTAATGCGACGGCTCGTTAGACGCGTCGTTCGGCAGGCGCGGATTATCCATCCTAAGTCGGGATGAATATCGCATAGCGCAGCGCAAGCATGCATGTGCATGCACGCATCTATGTATGTATGTATAAAGTAGCGCATAATGTATGTCTGTGCCGCTCGCGGTAGTTACGTGACCGGGGAACGAAAATAGATGCATGCGTCCATTTTCCGTCACGTCGTAGGTACGGCATATGCTCGTGTAGCTTATCGGGCACGTTCCTCGGGCGGTCGAAAGTAATTCCGCGTCTCCAGGATAAGGAAAAGAGCGCGCACTCACTCGCGGAGAGTTCAACAGCCTAGGATGTCGACTTCCGGCTTCGCGGGGAGGCCGGAACTCGCGAAAAAGAGATTGGCTTTATGGAACCTTGATATGTATCCCGGGACGGAGAAATGACGCGCAAGAATTGCGCCCCTACACAAGTTGTCGCTTTAAGGATCCTTCGCGCAGAGGAAGGATAACCTGGATAAAGTCATTTCGCCTTCGTTTTTCCGCTTCCCGAAACGCGGTAACGTTTTCCCGACGAGTCGAGTCCTTTTGACGTTCGGGAGGAGATTCGTATCTTTAGATTATACTCTAGAAATTTCGATCTCGCTTGGATATTTATCTTCCTCTCTCTCTCTCTAATCCTTGTTTAGCTTAATTCGGTTATAATTGATGTCCTCTGGCACGAACGAATAATCCCGAGAGCTAATTATATCGTCGGTGTGGTTGGAGGTAAGAAAATAGTCTGAAGCCGACCAGATAAGTTGGAAACGAGGGCAACGAGAATAAGTGCGGATGACGAGGCGAATTAGAGTACAATTTCGTTCAAGATGATACAAGATGCCTTTACAGCCCCTTCCGGCGAATCGGAGAAGACTCGACCCTATATATCAGGGTTTGAAAAAACCTGGGTTTTTTTTTAAAAAGCCCAGCCCCAGTGGGTTTTTTTTTTAAACTGGGTTTTTTGGGGTTTATTGGGTTTTATTGAGTTTTTTGGGATTTTGTTGGGTTTTTTAATTTTTTTAATTTAATTTTTTATAATTCGCTAATGATTAAGAAAATTGGCTATTTAATTGGCACAATTCTTTATTATGAATTAATTTTTATTTAATTTTTTTTATTTATTAATGTAATAGACCTTCTATTACATTAATAAATAAGAAAAATTAAATAAAAATTAATTAATATTAAATACTTCATTTATAATATTATTAAATTTTTAGCATTTTTGGATGGGTTTTATAAATGGGTTTTTAAGTAAATTTTTTAAAGTGGGTTTAACCCAATAAAACCCGGTGGGTTTTATTGGGTTGGGCCCACTTAGTCAAACCCTGCTATATATATATGTATAACGCATATGTAATTCGTCCACCTACGTATATTACATATATTAGATTGCAAGCAGATATACTGTCGACGTACGACGGTCGTTAATAAGGCCTCGTCGGCGCAATGAAATTTATGCGCACGCTGATGAATGCGAAATCACCACCGCGGTACTTATGATCGATGCTCGTGAAATTCCAGATGAACGCTGCATTAATTTAATACGCGCACTACGCACATTAATATCAGGAATATATATATATAATATCTGGAATATATATAGGTGTGTGTCGCGAAGCGTAAAGAGGCCATTAGACTGATTTAACGGTGATTATTTATTCGCGTTTGTTGCCTTCGATCCAAAATCATTCGGTCATGGACGACGTGATTGAATACACCGTTATTAGCGGTGAATAATATTCATTGTGTCATATCTCTTTTCGCGTATTTAAACGAAACAGTATTTTCTGGGAGAGGTTCAATTATGCAAAGTAAGAGTAATTGTTAAAATTTTCGATTCTAATCGCAAATTAATTTTTCTCATAAATTAAAATTTGAAATATATATAATTGTCTATTTAAAAAAGTTATTTTAAAAAAATCCTTTTATTCAACCTTATTGTGAATGATACAAAGTTGATGCCTCATTTATTTAAATACGTCTGTTTAATTATGAGTTTTATTCGTTTCATATCGCAAATATGATTTCGGCTAATAATTAAACAGCTGCGTTTAACGTCAAAAAATGTGAGATTCGAGAGAATCGGAATTTTTAACTCAGCGTCACTTTACTTGAATGGCAGGTATAATAATAAAAAGCGAGATAATCTACCGTACGGTCGAACGAATTTAAAAATCACGTGAATTCAGCATCAATTTAACTATTTTACCGAGTCGAGCAATGCGCTAGATTTGCATGTTTGTACAAGCAGAGGTATTTAAATTCTTTAAAAAAATTCCCACATTTTTGTGTAAAATGTTTAAAAAATTTTTAAGAAAAGCTTCATATCGGTCATTAATGGCTTTGCATCGTAAAAATTGGAAAATTGAATGATGCAAATATTCTGTGAAGGAGAAAGAGGCAAAAAAAGATCGCGCGTAATCCGTGAAACGGTGAATTTTTTAAATATCAATATATATATTTCACATAACAGAATCTTTTCTTTTTTTGCCTATAGATATAAAATTCAGCGTATACTCTTCTCTCTCTCTTTTACATTTTTCTTCCAACTTTTTTATCACTCTTCATCCGATCTTTTCTCTTTAACCGTGATTTCGTTTCACGAAGAAAAACAAGTAAAACAAGTTATATAACGAGGATATAAAACGCTCGTTTCTTTTTTTTTTCTCCCGTGTCAAAAGAATTTTTCATCGCTTCAAAGACACAGAGGGCTTGCATCTGTGGCTCGCATCATATTGTATAAGCTCAAGCAAGGTAGAAAGAGAGAAAGAGCGCTCTCCGTTTGTGTTCGATAATTATTTTCCACTCTGAAGATCAGTGGGAAGGCTAACAGAAAACTAAATATAATCGTGTCGCGCGTCTCGCAGACCTCGTACTCTTTTTGAAAGCGTTATTATAAAAACGAAAGACCAATCAATCCTTCCTTTGTCGCATAGCTTAGGTCACGGAGAAACACGCTAACGAAATTATAATGTATTAGATATATGAATGTTAACACACGCACGTAACAATAATACTGTAATAATAATAATAAAACCTCAAATATGTAATTCATCATAAACTGAGATAAAATGGCACGAAACCATTCGTGTATAAGCGCACTTAAAAATATTACAAGATACATTTTTAAAAAATTTTTAAACTATATTAAGATTATTGTATTATTATTATCATCTACCACACACACTTATCGTTAATTTATACATTCGAGTTTCTTCTCTTTTCACGCTTTATGACGGTTTAAAATTAATCTTGGAAATTCATGCTACGATAGAGAGAAAAATTTTGTCTATACATGAGAAAAATAGATTTTCGACTTATAAGTGATTCTCTGTGCGGAAGAACGAACGTTTTCTGGCGTTGAATAGAAAAATGGAAAAAAAAAAAATATATATATATATATATATACGAGAGAAGTTTTAAAAATGAAATTAAGCTCGCCATTATGCATAAAGATTACAGAGTAATACGACAAACGCACAGACCGAGAAAGCTCATTAAAGTTAAATTAGCTGATCTTTCGACTTTTCCAAGTCGTAAATAAATTTTAATAACTTTTGTAATATAAAATTGAAGAAAAAGACAAGATTTAATTTCGCATAACGACGGTGTGTCTAATATACTTTAAACGCGTAAAACGGTATCGTTTAAATTAGTTATCCCGCTATATAATTATAAAGCATAATTGTATGCGACAATATCGCGTCCGAAAATCAGTTTAATTTATTTACAATTAATTTAGTCGCAGTTAATATTACGCTGTTAATGAAGTATCATATACTTCCCATTGAACGCTCGTCATTTATTCATTAATCTTTCCCTGGCTCATAAAATGCAACAAACTAATTAATTAGCTTTTATTACTGGAAACAATATTTCTCTCACACTTTTTCAACTTTGTTTTGTAGTTCCTTTCGTTTCTCCTATTTATATATAGTGATAAGAATGTTACATTTTCATCAAATGATAAAGAAAACAGGGGGATGAAGAAACTTTTACAAAAAATCGCGCGATTTATTAAAAAAATTGACAAAATTAATTATAATTTACTCGGCGAATAAAAAAGAAAAAAATAACTCGCTAGATATTTTATGTTTCTTTTTTTGCACGTCAATCATATTATATAATGCTCCGATAGCGCGAGAGTTGACTTAAAATTGATGGAAAGTGACCACGTGGTGTTATTCCTTGTGACATTTCGCGTCGATATTTCCTTAGCGAAAATGTCGAAGGAGTTTATCATTTATCGCATGACTTATCTCGCACATTTCAACGGCTCGGAAAGATTCGCTCGGAAAATCGGAAATCGAAGAACCTTTTACTTCTTCTTATCTGCTTTCTATATATATTGGCTATACAAAATGTCGGAATCATTTCTCATCGGCAGATTTCTCGACTAATTTGGAGTCGATTAACAAAAACGTGGCGGGACAAATAGTTTCTCGAAAATTAACCATCGGTGCAAACAATTAGTTTAAAAAAATATTCTCCAATCAATTTCAAGGGTTTACATTCGAACAGAAATTTTTCTATAAACTTTAATTATTATAAAATAATAAATATTTAACAAAATTGAATAGTAATGTCAAACAAAAAAGTGGCACTTTATCAAATTTGCAGTAAAGGACACTTGAAATTGGACAGAAATACAATATGTGTGTTCGCGACATTCTATATTCTCTGTGACAATTTTCGTATAAAAACCTATTGATAAGCTATCATTTTATATTATACAGAATTATAGAGTGTAAATTTGAATGTAAAGTAAATAGGTAATTTGTAACATGGAAAATCCAGAGAGCGGATCGATACTGAAACAAATAAGTATCTTGCGTCTCGGAATAAAGGTTTTCGATTCAGCGATTTTTTTCTCCCCTAAGCTTCTTTAGAAGGGTCAAGAGCGAAGGTTTATTAAAATAAATAAATCTCGACTCGAGATTTATTTTAATTACTTCGTATTTCAAAGAAAAAAATTACGCCTTGTGCCCAACAAATCAGTTTCACTAAAAAATAAAATTTTTCATCCAAAAATCAACGCACTATCATCCGCGTCTCGCTCTTTCTAGCCCGAAATTTAAATTTGCCTTTCGAAATAAAAGTTTTCATCGGACTCGGTATTACGCTTCCGCATTAAAACACCTAAGAGGAGCGAGAGGGCCGCTTTGGGAATCGGTCTCGAGGCAGCACATTCGTTACCGTTTTATTTGTTTCAGTCGGGGACGTTTGGCGAGAACACACGATCGATCCTCCTGGTGGCGGCGGCGACGACGACGACGACTGCGACGCCGCCGCCACCTCTTCCTCTTGGTATATCTCGGTGACTTTGGGGGGCCGGTTCTACCTACCTACCTATCTACCTACCTACCTACCTACCTATCGTATACCAACCTAATCGATACTCGACCCGAGACGACTATACCACTCGTCTCTCCCTCTCGATTCGACCGCGCGCTTCTGCCTTCGAAGGACGATAACGAGAGCAGCGAGCTTCGCCGGTGTCGAATCCTTTCCGCCAGCAGACGCGCTTTTGTCGTCCGTTTGATCTAATTCCCCCTCTCCCTCCTCCCCCTCTCCCCTTCCGGATGTTGCGCGCACGATCGCGCGAGAATCCCGCTTGATTTCTACCCCTTCTTTCCCTCTCCTCGCCACCCGGGACAGTGGCCTTTCACCTCAGGGCGGGAAGTAATTATCGAGCACAAATAGGATACGATGGCGGAACCGCCATCGCAACGCGTCAGATATTATACGCTACATAAGGTGGGTCTTCCTAATAGCTTGTTCTTAGAAAGTGTGAAATTTACTCGAAAAAAATATATAGTATGTTGGATGAGAAAATTTTGTTCCACATTCTCGACTTACTCTTTCACTTTTTCCGTGAAAATCGTTATCTTAATGGTTTCTTTATACTGTTTCTGTAAAGGAGCTATTTACGATTGAAATATTTGAAAAAAATGAGCAAAGAGAGAGAAAACTCATGCATTTCGTGTAAGGGAAAAAGTATTCACTATTCCATAAGAAAATCACCATAAGAAAGAGAGAGAAAGAGAAGGAGAGAAAATGCACAGATAAAGGAAGAAAGTTGAGAATCCTAGCAAGATTAAAGGCAAATGTCTATTAAATTTTCCTGCGATTCTGTCTTCTCGTATTCTTAATTGAATTTCGCGAAATCCGATTTTGCAGCGATTGAAAATTCCACAAATTGAAATTGAATTGATATTTGTGTA
Source organism: Prenolepis imparis (assembly GCF_030444845.1). Classification (NCBI taxonomy): domain Eukaryota; kingdom Metazoa; phylum Arthropoda; class Insecta; order Hymenoptera; family Formicidae; genus Prenolepis; species Prenolepis imparis. The sequence continues at coordinate 22,750,194 of NW_028141160.1, forward strand.
TCTATCATCGTTGTAAGATCAGGTGTGATAAAAACAGCAAATATCTCTCTGCGATAACAAATAATCGTTATAAAAAAAAATCTTTTCTTCTATATCATTAAATCTTTGATTTTTTCAACATTATCACGCATATACGTATATACGTTCAAGCCAAATTGTGTTTTCAAACTCGATACGCGATACTTTTCAAGGAAAAACATTTAATTTCTCAAACGCGCTCAATATAATGAAAAATCGATACACGTCCTATCTGCGTTTTTTTTTAAACATGTAAATAGATTCGCAATTATTTCCGCAAGAAGAAATTGAATATTATTTCGTGCCCCCGTTACACGCGCGAGAGAATGTTGAAAACATACAGAATAATCCGTTCATTATTCTATTTTTCGACATGTACCTTTTTCCAACATTGCTCTCGTTCAATAAAAATATAACACATTGGAAAAAAAAGAAAAAAAAAAAAAAAAATTCAGCGTTCCTGTTGTTACACAAATTTTCCCATCGATAAGCTTCTCGAAGAGCGACGTAATATTTTACGTCGACTAGTCTCCCCGTTTGTATAGATCTCTCGTCGCGACGACATACGCATTCATCATCTTTCCATCATCGGCGTGTCTCGGTGTCGTCGACGGTGTCGTAAATTATATCTCGTACACACAAAAGCTCGCAGATACCGCGCGAAATTGTCGACGCGAGGGTGGAAAAATGCCGGATATCCGGGCCGGCAGAAATCCGCGAGGAAACATATACAGCGATCCGCAATTCGCAGCCGCGAAGGAGGGAAACGCGTTTAATCGGATCACCGGGCGATTATCCGGACGTTTTGTTTCGGTATGCAGCAACGTTTAGCTTCGCTATAGCCCGATACAGCCGCCCCCGGCAATACGGCATTGATGGGTATATGATGGTAACCGTGATCGATCATCTCGTCTCCGTCGAAACGTCTCGTCGCAGCGCGAGCTTTATACATCGCGCGTTTTACGTCGAGTTTGACACATAAATAAATATACCAGTCGCGATTTTTTTTTTTTTTTTTTAATATGTAAACGAGCAGAGAGAAGTGATATAGGTATCTACTAAAAGGAAGCTCCTAGGAAGGGGTTCGATATTTTTCTTCTGCTCGGGAGAGGCCTACAGATTTCAGAAATGGGATGAATCAATATATCCTCAGGGTTCTGGGTGAATCAATAAAAGAAGGGTGTAAAATTCTGAAGGAACTGAAGAGTTGATTCGGGGACGAATGTTTGGTCAGGAAGGCCGATCTGTAGAGGATATATGTAAATGAGCAGAGAGAATAGGGGATATGAGAGATTCAGTGGCAAAGTAAGAAGGAGGTCCTAGGATAAGGCTCCGATATTTTTCCTCTGTTCGGGAAAGACCTACAGTTTGCGATCGATACTTTTGCTGGCGAACTCGAGACGAACGCGGACTCTCTTCGTTTTCATCATTTCGATTTTACTGATCGCAAGCACGCACATCCGATCGAACGAGCGCGATAATTCTACAGGCATCGTGACGATAAAATCACTCGTGTAAGTACTCGATCAATTTTCTTCCATCCACGTGGTTTGCATCGTACTGAATCCGCGTGTCGAATCGACGAAGAGACGTTGACAGCTCGATTGCAATAATAATGAGTGATCGATCATCGACAAGAAAAGGAATATCGCGAAAAAAAGAAAAATAGCTATCGTGTGCGATATTTTTGGGTTTTAATTAAAGCCTTATTTTAGGAAAAATTATCGATATAGACATATATATTGATTATCTTCAATTATTCCAAATTTATTTACGTAGTAAAAAAATAGAATTATATTATATAGAGGAAATAAATATCGCTCTTCGAAATTTCAGAAGTAAAAGAAAGAGAGTCTTCAATTGTAAGAATTATTCATGGTCTCCTTGGGTTTCCTTTAATGTGAAGTACAGAGTTGCGTATACTGAAATTATACGCTTTTTATTTCCTTAATTATAATGTTAAATGCACAAAGAGCGACATGAAAAGAAGTACAACTAAGCGTCGCGATTCCGCTACAGAGCCCAGCGAATTCCTGGCACAACTTTTCTTTGAAATTTAATTACAAGCAGTTTCTAGGAGCTAACAAAGTTTACATTTTAGAAAAGTTTTTACAAAGAAAAAATCCTAGGTTAAAAATTACTATAAATATACATACGGTATTTTTTATTTATTTTCGCGATAGTATACCGCGATAATATACCGGGTGTCCCATTTTAAAGGACCCACTCAAATATCTCAGAAACACTGCGTTAAATCAAAAAATTTTTCCTACAAAAGTTGTAGGGTTTCGAGGGGGACATAACATAGTAATATTCATATGATCTTGGGCAGCGTCTCCAAGGTCAAGTGAAGGTGAGAATAAATTTTTTAAATGGAAACCCATATTTTTTATTATAACATCTTTTTCTACTAATTAATTGGAACAACTTTTATGTGAAGCATTTTTTTTATTTTCTTCAAAATTCATTCTCACCTTCACTTAAGGTTAACCTTCACTAATCTTGGAGACGCCGCCCAAGGTCAAATGAATATTACTATGTTATGTCCCCCTCGAAACCCTACAACTTTTGTAGGAAACATTTTTCGATTTAACGCAGTGTTTTTGACAATGAGATATTTGAGTGGGTCCTTTAAAATGGGACACCTGGTATATCTCTCTGTATAAAATATCCACCTACACAAAGTTGGTGTAGCCTTGAGGTAGGATACACTGGTATATTATTAATTGTAAGATGTGTAAACTAAACTTGGGTACACGCGGTAAACGATCGTGTATATTTGGGTCACATTATACACATTTAATGCAAGCAAAGTCTCTCTTTCTAGCGATTTAAATACATCAGTATAATATATACAATCATATGTATTCCAATATGGGCGGAGCACATTCTTTTTCGTCATTTCCCGTGGAATTCTTTCCACGGAATCTTCATTTCGCACATCCTCCATGAAGACGTGATGTGTATCACAGCTCCATAACTCATATATCTCCAACGCGAAGCTGAATTACGGTTTCTACGGAAATCGCATGTTAATATTATTCTAATGTAGGATGCGCCGCGAAGTCAATGTAATTTACATCTTCGTTGAAATACGAGCGACGGTAGGAGTCTTATCGGAAAATCCGATAAATAATACAGTCCCCTCCCCCTCTTGCATAAATGCGTATACATGAGAGAGAGAGAAAAATCGCTTCTGGTTATTAGAAATATCGAGGAGACATATTACGCTAATAATTAATTAATATTGATAAAGAAGTGCACCGAACATTCTCTCCAGCTCTCTCGTTTTCGAAAGTGTACGAAACATCTCTCTTCCGCGCGCAAACTATTCGCAAAGAAAACATTTGACTTTGAAAGATCAACCGGATTATGAAAGTCCTTTGCAAAGTAAGTGTTCTCCGGCGAAATTAAGAGGTCTTCGACGGAAAATCATACGCGTTATTGTCCGGAATAGCTGAAGTTGAAGGGCCGCTTACGTCCGCGAACGTATTTTCGGGCCGAGGCCCTATCATACAGAGGAAAACTAGATTTCCACGAAGAATAATAAAGCCGGTCGGACCAATAAACGGCGCTCTCTCTCTCTCTCTCTCTATAGCTCTCGCGGGCCACCCCCGCATTATCTTCGCTTTCAAAGTTTAATTTCCGCGGGAGGTCATTAGATATTCCCATTGCGCGGCCGTTGTTCTCGTGAGTGGAACGAGGTGACCGAAGAGTGTACAAAAGCAACGGCGGGGCTTTAAAGGACACAACAACCGTGTATGCATACGCGTATATATATATATGCATATATTAGATGTGCGCGCCCCATTCCTCCAATTAGTCGTTTATTATGCGGAATTGTTCCGCGGCGCACATAGGGCGAGCGAAAATTGCAATGAAGAAACGTAATTTGCGGTAAATACTAGAGGTCGAAAAAAATCCCGACAAATCTCGGAAGCAGCTGGTAAAAAATTAATTGGCGCGATGCCAAGAAAGAGAGAAGGAGAAAATTGCAGGCGCCAATATCCTAGTACGAGACTGTATTACCTTTGCCCAATTTCACAAAATCCATAATATTAAATATAAACGTTAATATAAATGTAGATATTTATTTGATTATAAATTTGATGTATACGTTTAATTATGATGAAATATACATACACATATTATTTTCATTCGTGTTTATCGAATGAATTTTGTGCTTATTGAATATGAAAATATTTCCAAGTAATATCCACACAGGCGCCTTTTTCACGTAAAATGATTTCAAACGAACAGGGAGTATTCGCAAATATTTTTTTTTTTTATTTGATATATTTACCATCTGTAATACGCATTATTTCAACAGATACGGCGCGCCTCTCGTATATCGTCCGAAATAGAACTGTACACTATAGCGTACCGTGATTTAATTATTTGTTGGATGTGTATATATGAAATTCGTTAATTCATGTTTTTTTTACCATTCAATTTCGTAATGTAATAAAATTCGCAGACTTAACGCGAGACATAAATGCGCGGGGGCCAGAGAGGAGAGGAGAAATTCTTCTCCTCTTATAATTAAATATAATATTCCAAAGGCTTTGTGTGTGTTCCCACGTCATTGAGCACAGTGTCTTGCGATGTGCCTGGATTACTAACCAGCCCTTAGCGTAGCTCCTTGCTAGGAGCGCAAGCAGAGACACGCGGGATGAATTTTAATCGCGCATACAACAACAATGCATTTGTACACTACAATTACAGATAAGCAAATACTATCGTTTTAAAAACAAGCACGCGCAGTATCGGTTACAGCGCATGCATAACGATAGAATATAGTATCGGATAGGTATTGGATAATATATGTATACCTCAAAAAGGGGTGGAAGAAGAGGGAAATGTGAATTGCGGATTACAGAGCTAACAAAGCGCGTTCGTGTGCATTCCTGAACAGTTAATACATTTTTTCGCATCGCGTGAATTCTTTTCATTCGCGCGTTGATCGTTGAAAAAAATCGCGTCGCGTTCTCTCTCTCTCTTCTATATTAAGAGAAAATAATAAAGCAATCTTATCTAATTGCTTTAATTTATTTTTATTTTTTTATTTTTTTTATTCTTATTCTTTTACTTAAGTATTTGCTCGAATAGTTGGCCATAATTTCTAATATTGTTTTTACATTAAACGAGCTTGATTATTATTACCATTATTATTACTCTTATCTTAACAATTTTATTTTTATAATAAAGCAAATTGCGGGAAATCTGGAGCGAATATTCCATGATGCGAATCGTTCGCACAAGCTGGGGACAAGTGTTCGCGGATACTGCGGACGCTCATTCGCGCAAATGCATATTCATGCCACAATTACGGACCTCCTTCACCCGCAGACGGGATAAACGTATCCATTATATAGCGTACGCTGTATTTCCGAGCGAAACCCCGCGTTCTTATAAATACGTATAGTCGCAGTCGTTATACGCGGCCAGATAAATATTATAGGGCGAACGTGAAAACGACGAGAGAATTAATGCAAATTTACGTCACGCGCATTCATTGGCTCTCCGATTAATTAGGCTCATTTCGGACGATCTATGACTCTCGCGAGAGACTTTTATCAGAAATGTGAGTTTTCTAACACATTCAATAATATTAACACTAATGAATTAGAATAATATTGACATGTTGCATCGATATACATATAAAATGTCACTATAGCTTCAACAATTACGCTGACTAATGAAGAGACTCAATCACATAGCATGAATAATTGTTACAAATTACATTTATTCCCCGTAAAACGACATTACTAATTGATCTGTCAAAGTCAATCGAAATTAATGACGAACGCGTTGAAGAGAATTAAAATCTATAAACAAAAAAATCCTCGAAACGACGCGGTCAAAACTGCACTTAAGGAAAATTCGAAATTGACCAAGGAGACCATAGTTTATGTCTGGTGCACAATTCTCATGTAACATATGGCATTCATATTTCACTAGCGGTTTAAACGATCTGTGTATGCATTGTAGAAGATATTTGCGTGTATGTATGTATGTATGCGATTCATACCAGGAAAAGCTCAGGCGAGTAACTCGCAGCGCAAAGTGACCACGAGAATTTCCGACCCCGACCTGCTTTTACGCGCCCTGTATTTTACTCGCCCTGTATTTTACTCGCCCTGGCGCACATGCGGAAGACTCGCAGCGGATGTGCGAGGCCGAGATTTTATAAACGAGTCAATATACGCATATCTGTATGTATATGTATGTATGTATGTAGGTATGTATGTGTTGGCACGCGCGCTCTCTCTGGCTCTAGCTGCTCTCTCTCTCTATCGGGGTTAACTGCGGTCCGCAATTTATTCTCATTGCAATGGCTCGCGCAAACGCGCACCGAGAATGCCATATCGGCCCTATGCATCAAAAACAGAAATTGCATTGCCGATTACGCATCGGAGGATTGGAATTTGAATGCCGGGAATGGAGGACGGATAAAGATTGAGACCGAACATACGTGTACTATGCAGAGACGCGGAAGAGATACGCAGATGCGAGATTGTTGTTTTAATTATATTTCAAGAACAGAGATGCATTTATATTTTCTGAATTCTTCAAAGAGACATAAATATTAAAAACACAAATTTAAATTTCCACGGACTAATAAGAGCCAAACAATTTTTCCTTGATGTGCGTATTATATAATATCAAGTATAATTAAAATAAATCTCAATTCGAGAGATTTATTTAATAAACCACCTCTGAAAAATTCTCCTAGAGAAGCGTAGAAAAAAATATCGGAGCAAAGTCGCTAGAAAATAAATTAAACAATAATTTAATTGCAAAAAAATTTATAAAATAATTATAATGTTTTTAACCACGTTAAAAGATCGTACGAGTTTTCCTATCATATCAACGCGCGAACGAACGAGACATGTATATATGTAAAGCATTTACAAATTACATATTCTTAGCAAGAGCCTTGGCTCGGAACTTTGGAAAGGATCTCCGGTGAAATCCCAGAAAGCTCGAACCTTATCTCTCTCTCTTTCTCGCTAGCGATACTTGCAGCGAACATCTTAAATATATAGCGCGCCTGGCCGTGCAAAAGCAAGAAAGTTTTCTCCCCAAACTCCGATATACCCGCCGGATGTTTCACTGCGTTATTTCACGTCGCGCGACAATTTGAACTGGAAATTCGCTCGGCTCGGCCTTAATGTCGCGATAATATCGCGATCCCCCGAAAGGTTCGCAAATGTCAATCGGTCGCGAAAACGCGACGAATTTATCTGGGATTTACACCCCCGATCGCGATAAACCCCGCCCGGAAGATAATAAAATAAATAATACGAAAATCTACGAGTAATCCGAATCTGACAGCTCGACAAATTGAAGTTTTCTCGTAAAAGGTAAACCGTAATCGTTTTCCATTTAAATTTCCACACGCCCGAACAAGATTTATTTATCGACAACGCAAAGTATGAACGATCTATTTCGGCAAATTGTTTTAATAGCCAAGATTTTAAGTTTTGAGGTTTAAATTTAAAAGAATTTTTTTTTAAATAAATAATAATTCTCAGGAAAATTTAAGCTGCACAATTGCTGATATCGCGAGAATTTTCTAAAGTTATGTTACACTCACCGTGCATTGTTTATTCACGATGTAAACATCAGCATGTATAATACGATGCATTTAATGTTAAGTGTATGATTTATTTAACACACTGTTGTGTAGATATGGTATAAAAAATGTGGCGAATGTAAAACACCTCCATATAATAGCCATTAAAATATAAAATTAAATGAAAAATTAAATATAATATATATATAATAATCATAATTACTTTTCGCCACTTGTATTTTCATTTTATATTTTGCGCGAAATAATATTTTGAGCGCCGTAAAAAAGAAATATTTACGAAATTTAAAAATTATCCAAGCCCCCGCGTGAGAAGATAATTTACGTTTACATTTTTAATTAATTTACATTTAATCTTCCTTTTGGACTGGCCGATAGATTAAGCTTTAAACGCGCGTATATTTAACGTCAAACGTTCGCCCCCGAATGCAGGTCAAAGGCGAACTTGCGAGCGTTTCACGGACTGAAAAACACTCTCCCACGTTATCGTTTACACGTGCTTCGTAACTATCATTTAGCACGGATAGCAACGCATTCACTACGGCAAACATTTCGCGCAGGGCACGTGGGAAATTCGCGAATTTATATTACACACCGAGCTGTTGCGAAACGCGCGAGAGAGTACTCGATTCGGCGCATCACACTCCGAGAATGAACGGAAAACTTCTCCTCTCGATGTTTTCGTGTACCGCGAAGCAATTCGTTAGCCCTTCCATCTATTAATGACCATTACGGAAAACTGTATTTTGTTAAGCGAAATAAAATAGAGAGAGAAAAGGGGGGAAGCGAAATAGATCGTTTATTTTAAAATCGTTTATGCAATTAATTTTCAGATTATATCTCTAAAATTGCTTTCAATGTAAAATTATTACAGCGTAATGTTTTAATGATATAATTGCACAGTATTAATTTATTTAATTTATACAGTGTATGTGTATGTATGTGTGTCGTAGATATGATATAAAAAGTATGGCAAATATGTAGAAATCCTCAATATGATAAATTAAAAAATTAAATTAAATAAAAATATAGAATAAAAATAATGGTATATTTTTTATCATTTATATATCTTTATTATATATTACGCGTGAAATAATATTTTGTAATGAAATTTATTTTGTATAAAAATATTTTAAATATTTAAAAATTATTCAAAAGCCGCGTGAAAAGAAGATTACGATTTTCCTTTTGGATTCGCCGATAGATTGAACTTTAATTTAAGTGATTTTCATTTTCATCTAAAAAAAATGTTGACTTTGCATCGAGATCCCAAATTTTTCTATAAAAGACGGACACTTTAAACAATATTTTTCTAAAAAATTCTCTCGAGTTCTTCTCTCCTTGGAGAAGAAGCTACCGAATAATGCAATCAAACGTCGATTTAAAAAAAAAAAAAAAAAGTACAAAAAAGCTCTCGATGGACGGCCGGTCGATATCGGCGGCGTTAATCGCCGCACGAATGAGTTCTAATTGACGGGCGGACGCCTCATCAGCATCGCAGCAGGAAACGTTCGAGCAGGTGGCCCCGGGAACGACGACAATGACACTTGGTGTCTCTCCGGAACGAAAAGTTTTCCTTTCCTGCTGCGCCAGCGAATCGTGCTTCATGAGCGCATTGTGCAGCATCAACCTCCGTCCGACTCTTTTCGGTAGTGTAAGGCGGTTCGATAAATCTTCTCAAAGACAGAGAGAGAGAGAGAGAGAGAAAGAGATCGAGTATCATCGGCTAACCAACTAGCCAATGTGGTTCCTTTCAAAGGATAAGCGTTTCTTTTGAAATCATCATATTCTACACGTTTTTCTTTGACGTTCTTTGCTAAAGTAAAATTTATTTGAAATTAAAGGGAGAGAATAAAATTTTATTGTACAGCTTTTTCTCTATCTCTTTCTCTAAAGTTTGCTTTGCAAAAACCTGTCGAATCTTACTAATTACGCTAATTTTAGTTCAAAAACACTCATCTCGATGTTTCAATATATTTTTATATCAATTTACTAAGGATTCTGCCATTATCGATCTACCGTTAATTAGCAAGAGAAAAAGAGCGATTTATAATATATATATATATATACATCTGTATTATAACATGTTAATTTATACGGATCGATTCAATTATACGGTATATTTTTAATAAAATTCCCTCGCGTCAATTATCTCGCAAAAAGTTTCACTAATTTTTGGGTTAATTACTCGTGTCATTCTTGCATGAAGGTTTTATCTCTCAAACGAGATGGAAGAGTTCGCCTGCGCGCGAATATGGCCCATTAAATTTTATAGATATTAATATACTCCGACATAATAAAGCAACTTGAAACTTTCATCGATATACATGTGCACACTCGGCCCGTTTAGAATTCATTATCCTATTTGACTCTCTCTAAAAAAAAACCTAATCGGAAAAACCAGCGAAATTTGTTGACTGCAAGCAATACTGGAATAGAAAGTAGAAAAGTAACTTTTGCTAGAAAATCAAAGTTGAACGATTCGCATGTTTGATTATTGCATTATTCGCTCTTGCGAATAAAATACACACATTGCGATCCCTATATGTATCCTCTCGTTCACGATTTTCCGCGACATTTTGCATTTTCCACAGCGTTTTGAGACTGTTATAGCCCGAACTATAACCAATATTAAAATAGTAGTGGAACTAAGAATTTATTGTAAAGCATTATAATATAGTTTTACTTATAAAAGAGCGTTCTCGACAAACGCTCGTCGCGCGAAAACGCTAACGCGAGACACGCGCGAAGCGCCGGAAACCGCGAAATGCAAGCAACGACCTGCTTCGCTTGCAATTAGAACCAAACGCGGGAATATAACTAACCAATCAGAGACCTGTTTCCAAGGGCTTCTCCCGTTGGAAACGATAGAACGAAAAGGATATATAAGCCCGAGAGTCAGCCCGCGAGGAGAACAATACAATTCCGAAACGCTAAGACGAAGAGTCGCTAGTTAAGATTCAAATCAGAAGTAACCAAATCACAAATAAAAGATCGAATCATTAACAGAGTCACTACGACACGGTTAATAACTAACAGCCGAATACTGTACGAATACCCTTAACTCGAGAGAAGGGCGAGAATAAAGCAAAAACTCAATTTAATTGAAATAAGACGTGTATTCTAAGAGAAGAAAGTACACCTCTTCCTACGAAGTCCTGCACGACCCGAGGATCCTCATCTTATAATCGACGCAACCCCAGTGCCTTGCTCGAGGCACACAACAAGACGTATACTCGAGGATAAAAATCGTTTGAGCCTGACTCAATCCTGAGAGATGAGTCAGCTCACCTGAATCTTTCATCGGTTTCGAGGTGGAGAGTGTTACTGATTCTATGTCTCTTTCTCCCCTAAAGGGGAATACTCTCCACTACTGTCGTCATTCTTTATTGGGCTCTTTTTCCGCCGAGATCAAGCGAGCACTGAGCGGTGTTTTAATCCACCGAAGTACACACTCTCTTGTCCCTGCCCACGGAAGTGTAAGGGTAAAGCGCGGACAATGGCGTGCGAAAGGAAATGCTTTGATCCGTTTGTGCGGGTACTTTACTCGAGCTCGTGTTCGTCCGCGGACAGCAGAATGCAAAGGGTTATACATCGTTCGCGCTATGATGCGCTCAGAGAGGAAGGTGAAAATATGAGAGGTTCAACGTGTCTTTTTCTTTTTTAAGATTTAATGAATTTAATCGGTGATATACTATAACGAATAGGCTCTGATAAATAAATACAAAAATTTAGATGAGAAGTGAAATTGATCTTAAAACAAGAAACTCATCTTAAAATCTCCTTCATTTGATTTGACAATCAGATCAAGTAAATCGAATAAAGAAGATTTTAAGACAAGTTTGTTGTACTTAAGTTTTGTGCACTCTGGCTCTTATTAACTCATTTTCTATCTAAATTTTTAAATTTAATTACGTTTACAATTCTACGTTCTGAATTTTATGCGTATTTCAATGATGAATATACACAAATTATTCACGGAGATTCAGATCATAAGTATATTTCGTTGGCTATTTTTTCTCGTGACTGTTTAAACAGGTAAACGTAAAATTAAATTCTAACATGTAAAACATAACTTTTATGCTGATTTATAAAAGGAATAGTAACAAATGCAAAACCTCATTAAATCTTTAAATTTCATTCAGATATATTATTTATTATAAATTATATGTTAATATGTAATATTCTAATTGTTTTACGGGTGACTTTAGTAAAAAATATCCATTTATATACTACTATATATATACTATATATAATTTTAAATCGAAGCAACATGTTCTCCAAAATACTTAAAATTCTTCTGACAAAAAAAAGCGCGCGCGATCCGTGTACAAAGGAAGCGAAATTTAAGGAAACGCGAAAATCGATCCCGCGACAAAGGGAATAATTTATCACGTCATCCTTATCGCGTCTCACACACTTTACACGAGATCGATATCGACGATCTATCCTTTCAGAGCCCGTTGATGAGTTACAAACTCGAGGGAGAGAGCTAAAGCATTAACTAAAAGCGCGTTAATGAAAAACACTTTCGTCGACGTATATATATACATATATAATATATATTCTCGCCTCTGTATATACAGCAGGAACTGCTCGTCGCAGAAACCGTCTGGTCTCGCCCTAATGACGCCTCGTTGAGCCTTGATTTAATTTTCGAGGCGTCAGAAGAGCGTCTTTTCGACACTTCGCTACGATGACTGTCGCGACTGCGGGGTCAACTCTTCGGGTAGTTCGCAGACCTTGTCGTGCAAAGCGCAGACTCTCTCTTGAAGAAATTCCACATCGCTCCTAGTCAAGGGGGGACAGAAGTCAACGTACTAAACGTTGCCAACAACCTTGTCGTGACGGGAATGACAATTAGGATAATTTAACCCGATATTATATTTCGAGCGAGTGCTCGATACGGATACAATATTTCGGAAAACAATTCGTGGGAAGAGGAGGATAATATATTTTAAGCAATGACAGTTCGCGACAGGCGTTCGCGTCTCTTTCAATTTGGGATGTTAAAATAGGGAGGGATCGAAACAGCATGGAAACTCTTAATCATCAAACAAGCTGCACTGAGAGTCAATTCGAAAGCTCGCAATTATCGTAAAGTACAGTTTAAATCAATCCAACTTCGTTCGAGAGAGAGAGAGAAATTACCGTAGAATAGGCTAAATTAATAGGCAGATCAGTTCTATCCTGCTCGCAACTATCGCAAAAGTAAATTGGAAATGCGCTAAATCCAAGCGCGAAGATCATCAATTACTGCGGAATAAATTCGGAGAATTCGCTCGTGAGAAATCGTCAATTATAATATATATGTACGTTTTTTTTATAAATTAATATATCTGACATTACTGAGATTTTGAATTTCCAGCATGCGTATCGACTTCTTTTAAAAACTTTTCTTCTCCGAATAATAAATCGAGATCGAAGCCGACAATTACCGAATTTCGTCGTGTAAAGCAAGTTCTGGACCGAATCAAAGCTCCGGATACGAACGAGATCCCGGAGAAACTGGGTCGGAAATAAATTCTGAACAGAAGAAATCGACCTCTCGACCGAACACACGTTACCAACACACACGATCGCGCGGAGAACCGTAAAGCCTTGGCAAAAGATCCTCTTCTTGCGCAACACTCGGATTCGCAATTCGAACTCGGATCAAGCGCGCGAAGAAGCGCCGCGATGTAAATTCCGAATGAGGTCGGAGACCGACTGAGGGTGCATGACGCCGGGCCGTTTACGCGCGGGGGTGGGTGGAAAAGGAGGGAAAGGGGAGAAAGGAAACGAGGTCCGGGGCGGATCACCCCGTAATTTAAGAACCACGCTCGTGCACAAACTTAATCCACTCATTACACGGCATACACGGAATGACGGCGAACGTGTACTCGCGGAATCTTCAAATTGCTTTCGGGTAATTGCCCGACTCTTCCCCGAGGACGTCGCGTGGGTAAATACTCGCGCTGGAAGAAGAAGAATTTTAATGGAACTCTTCCCCCCCACCCCAATATCCCGTATATATACATTCGGCACATGACTTTGCCGGTGCAATGAGTCGCGATGAACGCGATATCATTCGTCGACGTAACTCTTATTTCTATATCCTGCATTCCTTTTCGAAGAAGAAAGAAAAGACAGTGGGAAAAGTAGTTTGATCAAAATGCCTCTACATCGTGTCATTTCAAAACGCCACTCCACCGATACAGTCTTCCATTCTCTTCCGCGAAATAACAACGAATGTATTTTTCTAGTAGAGTTGAAGAATTTTATCAGAGTGAGTCCTTGTATGTATTTCGAAAATAGAGAGCCAACTTGGGCGCAAAAAGGGGAAACGTTTGAAAAACTAGCGACTGAGGGTAGATTAAAATCGGACTCGAGACTCGAGACAAGAACGAGCGACTTTTATTCTTGAATTTATAACATTTACCGCGCCGTGTAAACTTTACCTTCTCCAAGTAACGATATTACAGACTATCAAGGTATATTCAGTTGAAGTAATATGGAATAATGGCGAATATAAAAAAAGAAAGTTAAACAGCTTTAAAACGGATGTGACAATATAATTCAGGTACTAACCAGCTAAGGTCACACAGTTTTCACGATTTAATTATATACTTGCCACGATTATTCAATAACCGAGGGCTGTCTCACTCACAAAAAATTTGTACATGTATTGCGAATTACCGAGAATTCTAAGTAATTCCATGTAATGTATAATTCTAATGCAACGGAATGCGTGTAATTATGTTAATTCTTTTTTAAAAATAAAATACAATATTTATATAAATATTAGTATTGTTTAATTTAGTAAGAAAAATGTAATTAGAATGATTATGAAAAGAAATGTTAAGAAAAATAAATTTATGAGATATTGTAAATCATATAGTACCAATTATATGTACCAATATTATGCAACAAATTTAAAATTAATATTTTTTTAAAATTAATATTGCAAATATTTAGTTGACACACCATATTAAAATAAAAATATTATAATTAAGATATAACAAAAAGTTAGGCATTCTCAATTATAAATTTAGAAAAATGTCTTATTTTAAACTTTGTGATTAAAAAATTAAGAAACTTTTAAAAATCAACTTAAAAAACCATTTTTAATAAAAATTTCTTTTATATAAGCTTGAACATACACAAAATACAAATAAAATTAGATTAGATCAAATTAAATATCAAATATTAATGATTTCATAAATTATTTAGTAAAATATATATTAAAAAAACGTCGCAACATCATTTTTACTTTTTAAGACGTTTTAATCTTGTCTGGGTTATTATTGTTTTATGCTTGTAAATCAATGCGAAGGAATCCGTAATTCCAGAAAAAATGTACATGTATTGCGACAGTGAGACACCCCTCGTCAATAACATTCTTTCGATAGTATCTTTCAAAATTAAATTTAAAAAATTCTACAGAATATAAAAATGTCGAAATCTCTTTTTTCCAAGAGTTACAAACTTAATTGAGTTTACGAAACGTTAAAGCAATAAAATATGTGCTCTCGTTCGCGGAACGACAGTGTTAGACGCATTAAAATAAATAGTCGAGATCTCAAATCCGCGGAAGAGGAGCTTCGTTAATCCAAGAATTAACATCTGTCACGCCGCAGATTCCGCGAAGGAGACGCGAAAGGAGGAGAAGAGTTTCGCAGAATTTGCACGACATAACTGGCGAATAACTTGTGTAAACGCTTTAAGACACCTTAAACAGTATAATATGGAAATTTACTGTAAGCATATTTAACTTCCGAGCGCATATATCAACGACTGTGCATACACATATACATACATACATACATACGCCTACGCGAGTATATAATGCATAAATATACGTGCATCGCATAATGGATGGAACAAGAGTATGAAAACAAGGATAAAAAATGTAAACCAAAATTCCGAATTGAATAAAAAATTATCTCCGTGACACTCGGATCTATTGACGTAAAAATGGAAGGGAAATTTTATACCAAGTAGAAACAAGAAGTGAATGATATCGTATTTCTTGTTGAATTTTATCGGAAAAAATTGGAACTTTTTCCTTTACTATTTATAATTTTTTTTTTTTTTCGACGGGAATACACTCTCTTTTACCGCCTAAAAAATCAATAATATTCAGATATTACTGAAAACCTTACGCGAGATCTAAAAGATAAATACGTGCATGCATTACGATTTCTTTTTTTCATTCAAAAAAATAGAAGAGCGATTATATTCTTTCATTCTGTCGCCGAGGGAGATTAGCGACAAATTTTTCATCTCGCTCCGCGAGATTTCATTATCGGACCTGTTATTACCCCGATTTAAATTAGCGGACCGCGAGTGCGAAATGAAGAACAGTCATTCTTTTCTCATTAAGGAGCGGCCGAACGGCAAATGTCGGTATATCATCGCATATACATCATCACCACGTCCGTATACATCTGCGCTCTCGTTTAGATTCGCGGTTATAAATCAAGTGAAAATGTAGGGGGGACGAGAAGCGGAGGGTGTCCCTTATCTCTCTCTTTCTCTCTCTCCTCCGTGGATTGTCAGCGAATATTGGACAGATGTCGTGTTGCATGTGCAAATGTATGTACGAACGAAATGTCGGGGACTGGAGAATCAAGAACGACTGCGACCAGGTCTGGATCTCTCTTGCATCGCGCACACGATGAGCTTGCACAGACGCGCATGAATACAAATGCAAACATATATATACATAGAGACGCGGAATTATGTTCGAGGAACGTGAGACATTTTTCTTTTTAATATAAAATGCACATGTGTGATTACTTGTACCACAACGTCACGTTACACGTTGGTTGACATGGTTTTTTTTTTTTTAATGCCGGAGACATAAGCGCGATATTTTCCCTCGTATTTTTTTAGATTAATATTGCGGTCGCAATATTCGTATATGTAATATCTGGACTTTTTATGTATATAAGAGCAGTCGTTTTATATTGTAAAAAAAGGTAGCCTGTTTTTTTTTCTCTTTTTAAGTATCGAATCTTCGTAAACTGACATTTCGTGAAAAACCCAAATTTTTTTTGCGAAAAAGACTATTTGTTTGTGAATACGAGCTGCGAGGAAAAAAGGGGGACGTATCGATGCAGAACGAGAAAAAATCAAGCTCTCAAAGCACCCTAGGTCGAAAGCGCTCGTTGGCGAGCTTGCACACGAGCGATCGAACGGGGAGGAATCGTCGTACCGTCGCGAAATTAATTGCATCGCGGCACTTACGACAGGTGCGATCGGGTAGGAATCCGACGAGTGTAAAGCATAATTCGATAATGGACGCTCTCTCTCTTATACGATCGCGAGAGAGGTGAGATTCCGCGTCGCGACGCGAGAGCGATTAATCACTCGTGCTTGATTTCTTGTTGTGGCCGGAATATCAGATCTCACCGTCTTCCGTCCCTTTCCTCCACCCTCTCTCTCACTCTCTTTCCCTCTCACGGCGCGGATTCGCGGCCTCTCTATGTGTTTTCCAGCAACGTATAACATAGGCGACTCTATGTAATGCAATGTACAATCCAAACTATGACACAAGTCGATACACAGCCAAATGCTTCGACTTCTTTGTTTTCTCACTCTATGGTATCATTTTTCTACGAAATGGTATTTCGATAAGAGGTAAAAAACTTTTTAAAAAATAAAAAAAAAAAGATTTTAAAAAATTGAAAAAGCTATGTAAAGTGACTACTTGGACGGTGAAGTAAAAAAGCTAAGTTTCAGTTACAAGTCGACACTGTAACACTGTGTGTCACCCAGTGTATGCAGTGTATGACGTGTGTTCCGTTGCTGGAAAACACCCTATATCTCCGACTAGCGATCGGAAAGCGCGATTCAGCGAGCAGCAATCATTCGGATCGCCAGATACTCTGATAATTGCTGCTCCGTATTAAACGTCTCACTCGCGACAACGTATTTTATGCGATGGAGATATCTGTTAGCTATTACAGAGTGTCTCTGAATCATCGGATGTCCTTTTAAACAGCAGATTCTCTGGAACTCGGAGTCGCTTTTTTTTAGAGAGCGTCAAAGGAGATCATTTTTTTGCAAGATTCCAATCTTTGCCATTATATATCTTTGTAATTAAATCTTAAATTAAAGTTCTATCTGAAATTATAACTGAAGAGTGTACTTTTGCTAACTTTTTTTAACACCACAAAATTTAGTTTTATATTATAATTATATTATAAATTTAGTTGTAATAAAAGTTCTTTTTTTTTTAAATCGTTTGTTATTTGGGAATTATTGACATTTTAATGAAAGATTAAAATTAACCCGACGATTTATTAAAAGAATATCCGATTGGTTTGATATCATATATATAGAAATAATTCATATACCAGGTATCCCATTTTAAAGGACCCACTCAAATATCTCATTGTCAGAAACACTGCGTTAAATCGAAAAATGTTTCCTACAAAAGTTGTAGGGTTTCGAGGGGGACATAACATAGTAATATTCATTTGACCTTGGGCGGCGTCTCCAAGATTAGTGAAGGTTAACCTTAAGTAAAGGTGAGAATGAATTTTCAAGAAAATAAAAAAATGCTTCAGATAAAAGTTGTTCAAATTAATTAGTAGAAAAAGGTGTTATAATAAAAAATATGGGTTTCCATTTAAAAAATTTATTCTCACCTTCACTTGACCTTGGAGACGCCTCAAGGTCATATGAATATTACTATGTTATGTCCCCCTCGAAACCCTACAACTTTTGTAGGAAACATTTTTTGATTTAACGCAGTGTTTCTGAGATATTTGAGTGGGTCCTTTAAAATGGGACACCCGGTATATATATATATATATATATATAAGAGAGAGAGAGAGAGAGAGAAAGGACAATATTTTCACAATGTTCATCTATTATCCTGCAGGAAACGTAAAAAAATAACTAACGACAAATGGGTTATAAAAAAATTGAGTTTGGAGTCATTTCGTAAATCCCTAATAATTATGCAAAGACCACTTGTATGATCTTTCAAAAGATTTTCATAAATTGAAATCAGTTCGATTAATAGTCTTAACAAGTTAGTTAAAAGTGATTCGACAGTTTTGCGCGCGGATAAAGATCCATTCCATTCTATTCTCATTACATTTTCCATTCCAGTACGAGCGAATATAAGAAGTCTATAAAACCGCATTTTCATCTCGGCTCTTTAAACCGAATCGTTATCCACGTATTCTTTTTCATTCCTCATTATAAAAACGTTAAATTTGAAACGTAAAATTTGAAAGCGTATCCGGAAATTACACATCGGCAAAAGATTTAATTGTGAACTTCATTATCGTATATCGTCATCGTACGCAAAATCTGTAATAAAAAGCGAAAAGAAGAAATTAAATGCACAACGGCAATCGCATACACTTTCATTTGCATCCATTTTCGCAGCAAACTACAATGCACATCCACAGTTTTACACGCGTATACATAATTGCGTAATTCACTCTTAATTTAAAATCGAATCGAAAACCGATTTAAAAAGGGTGCGTCTATATAAAGATAAGTCCGTATATATAAAGATAAAAGATCCGCAGATCAGATTAAGGAGAAAGACAGCTTCGATTGAGAAAATATAAATGAGCATTATTACGTTCCTATCCTGTATTATCTATAAAAGATTTCCAATTCCCTACGATAATCCAATAATTTCTCAATCTATCTCGATTAGAATAACCCCTTACTTCGATAATATCGAACGTCATGCATGGCGTTCCGAAAACGCTCGGGAAACAAAATAATCTTGGAGATTTCGAGGTGATGAATCGATTTCGCATAAACGCCGCCTATTATCGTAAACATATACATCTATAACATAATATTTAATATTCCATATACGTATTTACGTGTTATTAGCTCGTAAAAGCCAAAGGAGAGAAGGAAATGTCACTATTTCGCCCCCCTTTCCTCCCCCATCCCTCTCTCTCTTTCTCTTCCTGCATTTATGTATGTGTCACATCATCTGTACGTCATGTTGTACATGTATGCGCGAGCTAGCTGCCGCGGCTTTCAAATAGTGTGATAGAAAACTGCAATTCCAGAACCACAGAACGCCCCCCTCCCCAACCCCCGCGTTATGACGCGAGAAAATTGCAACGGCGGTGCATTACTCGATAACGCGGGCCCCCCAATCTCCTTCTCCTTCTTCCCCGACACTCCATCTCGGTGGAAGCGACAATGTAAAATATCTCAATCTCATATACGAGCGTGTATATTTAAAAGGCAAAATAATATTGCAAAATAAAAAATTGCGAAAACGACGTGAGGCCCTCGTTCTCGAAAAGACATTTTCAGATTTTCTGATAAGACGCGTTAATGAAATGAGAAGCATTTTTTATCTCCTTTTTTCCTCGAAATTGCCTCGTGATAACCCTGTATAAAGGTTACTTTCAGAAAAATGGATATTATGCTATAAAAGATATTCCTTCAATTACATCGGTTTAAAATAAAATAGTATATCACCTTTCTTTAACCTATTTAAATTCTTTTGCTCGTCTGATGTAAAGCGAAATACATAGCTTGATATATAAAATAAAATGCAAATAAAAAATTAAGACTAAAAAAAGAGGTCGCAAACACAAGAAAGAAAGGCGTCTCTATTCTCTTAAATAGTATCAGTGTATTATCACTGAAAAGTAGCGAATATTCCGGTCTCACAATCAATTATATATAGTATCGCGAATTAATAAAATATCACTGAAAAACAATCAATTAGAGATATTTGCTGCTTTAATCGGGGATATTTTAAAATGCATCTTATGTAATATTATATATAAGGTAAATTTAAAATTATAACAATATATTTTATTAAAGAAATCTAAATTCGACCAAGAGTCTTTCGTTCATTTTATGCGTTTTTCACAAATTCTTGCAAATATGTACGATTATTACTACTAATTTTTCATGAATGAAATCTTACTGTCATAATCAATGGAATATATAAGACGAAGAAGCAAAGCGTGTTTTCGTTTTCATAAAATGAAATCAGTGGAAAACTCTACTGATCTCTGATGAAATCTCGCGCCACTACTTTAATCAGCGACATTTTCCACGATTCAGAGATTTAAGGGAGCGATTTTTACCGTGAAATACAATATGCGTGAGTGATCATCAAATAAAAAAAAAAATCGAAGCTTACGTTGAATATTAAATGCTGAAGATGAAAGACGCGTATACAAAGAACTACGATACACAATGAAAGAGATCTGTAAAATCATTTCACTTTACGTCATCCCTCAAAATATCCTAATCGCCCTCCTCCCATCCCGCCCGATATTAACATAACGCTAATCTTTTATTCGACGGAAAACGGAAAGTCTCTCCTGAGAATAATACATGAGGGACATTGTGAGTTTTATAAGCGTCGAATGTATTAAAATGTCGAATCAGCAGCTCGAAGAAGCAGCCAGCACCGAACACTCGTCGTCTATCGGGTATATTTGTTCGCGAACGCGAACCGAGAATTGTTCGACTTTCTCCGACTTGCGGATTTGGAGCGCGTTCATGCGGACTTTCGAGAATACGGAGATCACGAAGACGACGATCATTAACGCGGAATCGTATATATCGTCCTCGTTTTCCCCCAAAGTTCGCGCATACGATAAACCACAGTGCGCGAAATTATTTTCACCATTTCCTATAATCAGCTGTTATTCGACGGTTCGAGCTTTTTATCTAAAATCAGCTGTTACTTGACAGTTCAAGTTTTTATCTTCTTTTACCTCCTCGTATTTTCCATCCTCTTTTCTCCTCGTATAATTCAATGTAACTCGATACGATTTAAAAGTCAAATCCGCGGGTATATATATTAAGCGAAACAGAGTTTATATTCGGATTATAGAGATTTTTCTCCTCTTCATTGGTGCTCCGCGTTATCGCAAGAGTCGGAATGAAAAAAAAAAAAAAAAATAGAACTTCTTTCGAAGCACGCGTCATCGATAAAATCGGATTAAGACCGGTTCATCTCGCGACCGATTACCGTAATACGCGAATCGTGCGACTCTATATAGACGGACGGGGTGGAATTTCAAAGAGCCGACGAGACTTTGTGCAGAGAGAGGCGGATAACGTAACAATTTTCTCTCAAGATCCGTCAGGGGAAAATCGGTGGTTACCGGAGAGTTTTATCCATCGTTTCGCCAGTTTCGAATAGTACAAAGCGCCGACCGCTTTAATATATTCGTCGCAGTTACGAGAGAGACCGCGGCGCATATTATGCATTCCGCAAGTTTCGTAACGACCGAACGACGCCACGGTGCTTTTTAACAAATGACACTGCGCATTCTCTCACGATACAGAGATACACATCGTCGCAAGTTTCAAGCGCATCCCCCGGATTTTACGATAACCATTCCGACTCCGAACGCCCGGACCAACAAGAATTTTATCGCACATACCTATTGTTTTAATGTGCATCTCTTTCGCTCTATTGCCCTTTCTCTCGCTCCGTTTCGCTTTATTCAAATACACCCGTTCTCAGTCAGCTTATACGGTTTTCCAAAAAACGCGCGAAATAGTTCGTGCGAAAAGTCGATAAAAAAATGCTTGCAAATCAAAAAAGATTTTTTTTTCCAATAAATAAAAAGAAGTTTGGTTGTTTAAATATTTGTATACCGTCAAATACTCTTGAAATATTTTTCTCCTCACACTAATGTCGCAGTAATGTAATTAAAATTGCACGGAATCTCATTGTACCTAATCTCTCGCTGATTCTGAATATGTTGTATATAAAGCGAAAGAGACAGAGCTCTGTACAAACACAGCGAGACCGATCGTTTTATAATTACAAGAATTACTCCACGTCTGTAATAAATATTCTCGCGAGAGAGAATAATATCGTATATATAATAAAACGCGCACGTTCGCATATATGTATATGTATGGCTCCCGTCTTCGTATTTAAACGTGTACGAGTCATCACAAAGCCAGACAAATCCAGCTTCCGTAGAAAGCCGTGTTGCTGTAACGCTATTGTGGAATTAAGATCCTTACGGGAATTAGAGAGACTAAATTCTGAATACAAATACTACCACTCGCATCGATATCGCGACTTCAAAGCTTCAAAGCGCACCAACAGCGAATCCGTCTGATAATTTCCCCAAAGTTTCGCGGGTCTCCTTTAGACGCGAGTCTATATAAAATACAGAACAAACCGACGGAATACATATACATTTTAATAAAATTAAATTTAAATTAAATATTTCCAGCAAAGAGAGAGAGGAACCACATGGAAATATTTGTATCATTTATTATAAAACGGAATGGAAAAGAAATACACGCGATATGTATAAATAGATAGCGATTTTACATGCTTCTGATAACTGATAACTATACAAACACTTGATTATTTTCTAAATATATTCCGTAGCATGATCTATAATTGTTTCCTGTTATGTAGAAAACATTAATCTTATCATCGTGTTTTTTACCCAAATCAATTACTCGAGATTCCGTATCTCTCGCTGCCGGATATTGAGACAAGAGAGATATGCACGCTATCCTCTTTTAAATCCCCGCAGAGAGTGTAATGTAATTTAAAGTTGAAGGGTAGAAAAAAAAAAAGAAAAGGAAATAATTTTCTTCGAGATATCCTCTCTTCCTCCGAATATTTCCAACCGCACGTTATAAAATACAGATTAAGTAAATCTATATCACCTATTTTGCGCAACAGAAGCAAAGGGGTAGGAGGAGGAGGGGAGGGGCCGACCTTTGCAATCGCGACATCACGGGAGAAGACCTTCGCGGGAGAAACTTGAGACGAGAGGGCGAGAGAAAGATAAAGGGAAACGAAGAGGAAGTCTGAGTAGGTTGGCGTCGGCACTTCCGCGATTTTCTCTCGTATATCCGCGCCAGCCACTCGTTTCCACCCCAACCCCCGAAGAGTAGAATAGCGCTTCATCTCAAGTGTGGGTATATATATGTGAGCGTGTGTTTGTGCAATAAATTTTCCTAGAAAATAGCTCGTTCTTACACTGGTCATTACAGATGTATAAAACAGTGTAATACTGTCCACGTTAAAAAATCACGTATTTATTTTTCACGAATGTTTCACCTAATTTTTTTATAATTGCTCTTGTGGTCACGAGCGAACGTAAAATCTAATCGT
Source organism: Prenolepis imparis (assembly GCF_030444845.1). Lineage (NCBI taxonomy): Eukaryota > Metazoa > Arthropoda > Insecta > Hymenoptera > Formicidae > Prenolepis > Prenolepis imparis. The sequence continues at coordinate 22,773,911 of NW_028141160.1, forward strand.
TACAAAGTTCTTTTTGTTCCGCAGTGAGGAAAACTAAATTGTTCTAGATGAAAACTAGCGTGCTGTTAATTAAAACGTGTGTGCTACACGTTTTTAGCACCAAACTTTTGCTCTTTTCTCTTTAAAAAAGTATGGAGAGTGCATCTTCTTGTACACTCTCGTCTCGTCTGAGAAACAACGACCCAGACAACGACCCTGCTTTCGTCTCGGTTCATATCAAGGACCTCGAGGGACCATCTCCCGTCATCATGGCAACCATTACTTTGTGACTGCCACACCGATGTCTTCCCGTAATTTAGCTTGTCGCAAGAAAATACATGCTACACGTCCCTCACGACGAGAGAATCTTGCCCAAAATTGCGCAAAAGGAAATATCGCCCGACTCTATCATTCTCCGAGATGCTCGCATTACGTTAATTTAACAAAGATGCCGAAAGAAAAGGATACGTTTGTCACTTTAATAAAAAGAATGCGTTTAAGGACATGAGAAAGTGAGAAATATAATTCCAAATATAAAAAGAATCAGATATTTATCTCGAAATATGACATTTCTAATTCAGAATAATTTTCTCATTCAAAGATACAAGTGTATCATTTTTTTTATTTACGTATATTTCGATTTACGAGTTTTTCGACAACATATGGAAGCAGATTACCGTCTCGACCATAAGATTTATACTAGCATGCGATAACAGTCAGTAGTGCAAGTAAATATTTCAGACTTACACGTCGTATTCTTTTTATATAAAATAACAGTCAGAAAATTTCAGCATTATTCCATTTTATCGGGAAAAATTGCCAATATATGGTATCTAAATCCGATTTGATTTCTTGACAGTAATGTTCTGATGTTTCAATATTCCGATATTTGATTTGATTCGTCATTTGATTTGATAATATATAATACAACAAATACATATCGTGTTTACGACACCAAATGCCAAAATGTGACTAAAAAAATATATTTTTTAATCGTTTTTTAACCGATTAAAAATATAAATCATTCGCGTTACATTTTTCATAAGCTCTCGAAAATGTGCGAAAAAATTTGAAGACTTAAGAAAAGTCGTTTTCTTTCAATCTTCAATCTTTAAAGATTTCGACCTTCTTTTGGTGAATTAATATTAAAATATATATATAACACGTTTCTCTACAGCGGATAATATTTTATAAAATTTATACGAGGTTAAACATTTCACGTATAGTCAGATAACGCTTTTTACAACGTGTATTATTTATACAGGCTTCTGGGAACAATTTTTTCTTTTTGTAAAAATCTTTGTCGAAAGTTTGGCACCTCTCGCCAGACGTAAATGTGCCGAGAATGAAAAAGAGGGAACATTTTACGCGAGTTTCATGAACGTGTATACTTTTTCGCGTTCCGTTTTAAAATGTTTTCCATTTGCGGAGATCCTCTGGCAAGCTCCGGTCATTATTCTCCAAGAGAAACACACCATTTATCATCGGGCAATCATTACGTTGTTCCTTTCACTTAACGCTCTTAATTAACCCACCTACCTCTCTCGCGGAGTACTCAATGCAAGTACTCTTACCCCCTACCCTCTCCCGAGGCCACAGTATTTTATTATTTCATTATCATTAAGAGATTGCAATCGCGACCGCATTTCCATTCGCGCTTTCTTATTTCCAATAATTACGGTCTCTATCTCGATGGAGATTTATACGGATAATTTATCGGGGAAAGGTCCGACTTGGATAAGGGCTTGAGAGAGAACTTTAGTTCACGGATGCGATTCACAAGGACTAACGGCATCTGGAAATTCGAGAACGTAAACGCGCTGCGCAGACAGTAACCGTTAATTAAACGCGGCCATTGGATTCGCGCGATGAATCCAAGTCGGCAAGCTCGTGTATATATATATATATATATATATATATATATATATATATATATGTACGTATCTCGAGAGTCGTACAGTCTAACTTTGGAAACGCGGTAACGAGGTAATCGACGTACCTACACCTCTATAAGTGTCGCGCGCGGCGATGCTATAAAACCTCCCGATCGGTTCATCTCTCAATTATACATCGTAATTTTTGCACCGCGAGAATCTACGATCTCAAACTTCAATGACATTTAAAGCGATATAATCATCTTCCTCCTCCTCTGCCCGTCGACATCGCGATGATGAGTAAAATTCTTTATTATACAATTCAACTCGCAACTGAGACTATATAAAATTGTAATTCTTCTTCAAACTCTCTGCCTGAATTGTGAACCCGAAAATTTTGACGGTCAAAGTCGGACAAGTTTAGCTTGTTAATTTTGCGAGAAAATCAATTGATTATTCCATAAACATTTCGACATTTTATCGATTCGAAATAGTGTCATCGAAAAAATTGTATTCTCAAAGTAAGAGAAAAACTCTCTCGGATATTCTTTTACCAGAACATTCTCTATAAAATAATATATGTTAATTTTGTTAATAACAAACAGTCATATACTTTTTTATGCAGACTATTTATTTGGTGTTGCATATTTATTGTTATCAAATTTCCCTCTTAAGAGAATTATTTTAGGGATATTCTAAAAATAAGTGGAACATTTTTAAAATAAAAAATACAATTTTTTCAATGTACATATATATGTACGAAAATTAATTTGAAAAGAAGAATGAAATTAAAGATCGACTGGAAAAAATTTTCAATTTCGAATCAAACACGAGAGTTTTTTTCATGTGATTCGATGACAATTTTTTAAAATGTTTATTAAATTATTCTGTGATAAAATTTGCCGTAATGTCTTATGCAAAGCTTGCATAAAGAGGGAGCATCGCTTCTCCGAATCTGTCGCGTTTGTCTGGCTTTGGACCAAGAGAGGAGAGAGATGAATTATTCTCTTGTTAACTCGGACCAAACAATCGCGACTCTCATCTGAGGTGGCCGTAAGGCACCTATTACTTTGCGATTCTCGGCTGTGCAAAATGTATGTATACGGTAGTAAGTGCGACACCGAAAAGCGATCACAGGAAACTCGACACACATAACGCTTCATGAATGATACAAAGCGGCATCAAAAAATCACCCCGCATTTCCTTTCCAATTTAGTTAATAGAAAACTGCCAAGTGTGACCTGAAATCTCGATGCGACACAAGAGAATAGCATATAAGAATACATATATGTGTCAATTTAATTAAGCGTGTTTACGAATAACGTTGTACGAAGAGATCGACAAACTTTGTAAAATATTTATCAGTTATTGGCCATTTTCAGAGTGCATAAAGAATCATGGATGGAAATTATTTTGATTGCAGAATGGGGTTCTCTATTTCAGGAATTGTTTTCTAAAGAAATAAGGAAAGCGACATTATATCGTCACATTTTATAGCGAAACTTCATACCGCTTGTGCATGTAATATCAGTTTTGATATTAAAAACTTTTAGAAAAATATTGATACACGCATGCACGAACATATTCGCACAAAACACATAAAGCTATTATTCGCAACCTGTAACCATTCATCGCCATTATTTTCCTTGTCTCGGGATGCAGTAAAATTTTCAAGCGTTGTTAAATTCTCGGAGAGAAATACAACAAAGAGAAAATTGCCTTATTTAAAATATATTATAAAAAAGTAGCTAAACATTTTTTTAACTCGCGGAGAAACTGCAGTTCAAGAACCTCTCTCTCTCTCTCAGTACCTAGTTTACAAGTTGCCAACTTCTTCGGAATTTTTTTACCATTTAAACGGATTGAAGAAAGAAGTATACGAGTAGTACCTAATAACATTTGGTTCTTACCTCGCTCGTAACCTCGAAATGTGACTCCGATGAGACTCAATTTGCGGGTCTCAACGCAACGACGACGATGCCTTTATCGGTATCGGGTTAAAAGCGAGCGTCATTGTCGCTTAATAAGCGCAAGCGAGATTAAATCAAGCGGGACAAAATCAAAGCGGGAGGAAGACGACGGCGGACGCGTGCCTCGCCGTCGGGATTTACCGTGTAACTTTAGGGCAAATGCGGTAACGAGGTAATACACACTCCGTGCACGTCTATGCGAATCCGTCCGTGGGGGGAAGGAAGAGGAACAGAGGGTGTAATTCGTATCACCAGTGAGCCCAGTGTGGCAGCTAACTGAGTTACGGAGGGCTCGTACATATATACAGGTCTACGTATGTATAATATGTACACAGGTCGGTATGCTACGAACCGCAAGTGCCACGCTGTTGTCGACACGGCGTTTTCGTAACCCTTTCCCCTCCGGGGATATTACTTTGATCCGCGTTCAACTGCTTTACGTCAAAACGCTGCACAGCGGAATGCGCTATCGACAACTATCGGCTTTCCACGTGGCTTCGACGCAGGTTCTTTAATCCTTTGCCACTCGAACTGACAAATTGACCGGCATTATGATGCCCTTTGTTCCCGCTCTGATCGGCGTAGACTGACATATATGATAATCAAATTGTGTCACAGTTTGCGAAATTTTGACAAAGATTCCAAAGAAATATCTGTCAATTGCAATTCGTGTCTGTATATAAGCGATACAATGATTGAATAAACATCCGAGAAATTGGTATGCATAAAACGCTACGTCCAATTTCGACATAAAGTGCCACAAAGGGTTAATCAAGTTAGAGCCTTGAGCGACGCGTGGAAGTTTGCGTAATCAAATATTTTCGCGATATATACCAGGTGTCCCATTTTAAAGGACCCACTCAAATATCTCATTGTCAGAAACACTGCGTTAAATCGAAAAATGTTTCCTACAAAAGTTGTAGGGTTTCGAGAGGGACATAACATAGTAATATTCATTTGACCTTGGGCGGCGTCTCCAAGGTTAGTGAAGGTTAACCTTAAGGTGAGAATGAATTTTGAAGAAAATAAAAAAATGCTTCACATAAAAGTTGTTCCAATTAATTAGTAGAAAAAGATGTTATATAAAAAATTTATTCTCACCTTCACTTGACCTTGGAGACGCCGCCCAAGGTCATATGAATATTACTATGTTATGTCCCCCTCGAAACCCTACAACTTTTGTAGGAAACATTTTTTGATTTAACGCAGTGTTTCTGAGATATTTGAGTGGGTCCTTTAAAATGGGACACCCGGTATATATATGAAATAAACGTGCGCGTGCGCAGCGAAAGCAAAATATTATTCGTATATGAAACGTCGAATGTTATTTTTCGTTTCATATATTTTTACTTTAAAGCAAACACGCGTTTTTGTTTTTGATATATACCTATCGATAAGAGCAGCGCACGCGGTCCTTCAGCTTTTGTTCACGCGAGCCCTCGACGTTTTCGTAAACGCAAGAACGGAAACCGGCAACCGAAATCGCTCGATTCTCGCGTTACTCTACAGCTCGGTTTTGACAAACGAAACTGTGTTTCATTTAATTCGATAAATTCGCGCGAATAGATTCACTTCCCCAAAAACTAGCTATATACACACACAATCCTTCGTCAATTTATTATAGTTGCCTTAGATCAAGTACCAATATTTTTTAAAAATATTTATTAATTCAAGATAATTAAGTCTCCACTTTTGCAATTGTTGTAAACGAAAGATCCGTTTCTTTTCATCAAATTTCACAAAAAATTATTCCAAGAAATATCACATCGTTAATTTTGATTTTTAATATTTAAAATAGAAGAAAAAAATAGAAAAATTAAATTACACGTCTTTATAAATACTATAACATCAGCATACAGAGTTATATATGTCACTGTTCGAAAATTAGTCCACATTAAATGTTGCCAATAAAAAAGTATGCTATTAACGTATAATAAAATACATTTTTAATTGCATTAATAAAAAATACCATATAATATTTATGAAAATGCAAAAATGATGTAATAAATTGACGAGATACTATATACATATATATGAACGCGATGTGCATCGATCAGCTGACGTTTACGCGGGATGCTTTTGCGAGAGATCTCGCTCATTCTCTCGTCGAAACGTTCATTCCTTCGAGCGTTTACCGCGACCGCAGAAAACCGGAAGCTTCAATTTCCTACGTAACGTTGCGCTTCGTTACAGCCGAGAATGCCGAAGTTTACGAACGCGATCGACAGATATTTGTTGCCGCAACGAGAAGAGAGAGAGAGAGAGAGAGAGAGAGAGAGAGAGAGAGAGAGAGAGAGAGAGAGAGAGAGAGAGAGAGAGAGAGAGAGAGAGAGAGAGAGCGGTACACTACAGCACACTTATACTCGTGGGAACCGACCATTTGGAGCACGTCCGAAACCGCCGCTATGGCCGAAGGGCTCCGCGAATATACCACCGGTCCAGCGAGGTTGGCGCAGCATTACGTCACGATATTACATACACGCGGTAACCGTGATGCTGCTCGGATTTTCCCTTTTTTTTTTTCGACTTTTTCCTTTTTCGAAAGAGACTTTTTTTTTCCTCTCGTCGCGCTCCGTACACTCGCAATGTCATTTCCTCTTTGGATCCGTCGCGCGTGTTGTTTTCACGTTTCGCCCGACATGAGTCCCGCTGCTGTATATACACTACACTACGTGTGTTCTCGTGCTTTCAGAGATCACGCACGCAGTGCAAAAATATTTTACCTGGTCAAATTATGCTAAGAGTAATATATACTCCGGTCCTGCGTTCTCCTCTCTGTGAAATCTCTCGAAAAAATTACTACCTTGGGTTGTAACCTGGATTTCGAAATAACGATATTCGATGAATTCAAATTAATTCAAATTAAGACGAATCGCAAATATAAATATGCATTACGCTTTCGATATTTAGGAGTCTGTGCGCGCGCGATAGCATTGCGCTCCGATAGATCAAGCTTATATAATTCCGCAGCTAGAGAATATAATCTGGAAGATTGTATTTTACGATGTGGTACATTTTATGTTGTTTGAAATTATATTATATAATTTTATATGATAAGCTACATATCGCGTGTGCGTGATTTTTTTCATTGTGTTTTAATCAGTACATAAGAAAAGAAAATGATTTAATCAAATTAAACAAAAAAATTTAGAAACAAGTTTGTTATGCCTAATGTCTAACCTGGTTTTTATTAACCCTAATACCTGAAAAAAATTAACCAACTTCCGCTGCATTCTTCTCTAATTCCTTCTTTTAAATCGTGAACAAGAAAACAAAATAATAAATTTGTTATACGAGTCGTCATCAAAATACAGTTTGAAAATTTGTGTTTTCTTGTTAAAAACGGTCCCCGTTAAAATTTTTGTGTTAAATATTTAACACATTCATGTGTTAATTTAACATATTGCTGTTATGTTAATTGAACTCAAATGTTAAATTATTAAAACAACTAAAGAAAAGTGCAAAAATAACACAATGTATATCTATTTTCAATTTTACACAATAAATATGTTCCGTATTATTAGTGACAAGATTTATCTGTTAAAATTTACAGAAAAAAATGTTAATTTTACTTTATAATATAAGTGGGGGTGATAAAATGTAAAATTAACATTTTTTTCTGTAAATTTTTACATTAAAACTATGTTAATTTTACATAAAATTTCTTTTAAGTTTATTTGAAGTTTGCATTTATTTTATGTTAAAATATTAACATCATTTAACATATCCGTATTATGTTAAATTAACACAAAAATTTCTGTGGACCGTTTGGGACATGTGATTTGTTAAATTTAACACAAATTTTTCAACTGATATAGGATTGGCAACTATTTCATATTAAAATGAGCGTTGGAAATTACGAATTCGCTTCATGTTTATTTCAACCGCTATTTGCAGCTCGAACCAAATCTTCCTTCCCCCGAATTTCATTGGGCACTTGTCGGGAGATACTCCTACTCGCCCGCCCATTCTAGATCGCATTCGGATTGAAACGACAGATGCGAGGGTTCAAAATTCCGCACACATGGATCACGCTGGATTTAACGACACGGCTTGTCTGTCTCATCTCGCTCGAGATTTCGAGGTCCCGTTTAGAGAGAGAGAGAGAGAGAAACGAAACTATGCTCTGTTCGGGTTGCTCACGATAATAGCCCTAGTCGATCGTTGTCCTCGACGAGGAACGCGACCCAGATTCGTTTCGCAACCAGACAGCTCGATGCAACGTTATACCGCTGGACATTACGGAATTCCGCCAGGCGGAATCAATATTTATTGTCAATCAACGTCCTTTGACGATCGCTCAATACCGGAATATCGCGCACTTCCTTCCATTATAAATTTAAACGCTAAAACTGGAAGGTACGCCTCGTTTGTCTTCATGTTTTTCGAGGCGATGATGATAGAATCGAATAATAAGTGAATGAAAATTCATTAAATATTCTGTGCAATAATTGAGAAAATCCCCAACACCGCTTTCTCCGTAAAATTATTTTTGTTATGGATAATCCAATGTGTATTACTCCGATCATATACATATGATTTCATGTTAAATAAATAAATTAGTAACTTTAGAAAGAGTAGACGAGAGAGAAGAATCTTTTTTTAGATTTATTAATAAAACAATAATTGTCTGTTTGACAAAAAATGCGGGCAAGTCTTTATAGAAAAATTTCTCCTTTTTTTCACTGCCTTCAATTTAACTAAATTGATTAAATTGGCTTAAATGAAAGTTTACGACTAATAGATTAATTCTTAGAAATATTATATGTTGTGGCGAGCAAACGTTCCAAAGAAATAAGCGATCCGAAAAAATTCGTCAACTACAGATGACGACTCTTATTTAAAAGTTACTGCAAATATCGAACAAAAATAACATTCGAATTATTCACTAACAATAAAATGTGCTTGTTTGAGCAACTGCTTTTTATGGTCAATAATGCATTTACAAGCTAAAGATGCCTCGCGATTTGATGTAATTTTAAGTGTCGTCATCTGTTGCTATAAAATAAATTTTTTTGAATCGCTCATTTCTTTGGAACGCTTGCTCGCTTCAACATAATATTTTTTAGGAAAAATCTACTAGTCGTAAATTTTCATTTAAGCCATCATTTAGCTCAATTAGAGCTGGTAAAAAAAAGATGAATTTAACTGCATTCTTTCACTCATTTTTAGCTCTTTCGCTCTTCGCGCATTAATCAAAAATGGTAAAAGTTTCGCTTATAATATAAAGTGCTCCTTCTTCCTTCACGTTTTCTCGCATTTTTCCAACTCTATACACCTCCCTGCCAATGCTTCGGGAGCCAAGAAGCGCGTTGTCGAGAAGTGCACGATGCGTGATATATAGATCTCTTTAGACTCGTGGGTGGCTCTTCGATAAGAACCGGAGATAAGTCGCCGGCAGACAAGAATTTTTATTCCTCGACGCGTATATATGCCCTACGATTCTACTACTTCGCGAGGATAGAGAGAGAGAGAAAGAGAAACGGAAACGCCGCCGTTAAATATAGGATCCGCCGCCGTTTTAGTGCGATCGATGGGCCACCGCGAGTTTCAGGACGAGCTCTTTGTCCGAACGCGAGATTTCCATCGCGTAATAATAGTAGATGGACGAGATAAATCGTCGCTTCATCATTACTACTTCGTTTGTAAACACGCCTCAAAAATCGATTAGAGTATAGCTACCGATAATCTTTCCTACTCTCTCGTGTTTTGTGAAGAAAAAATATTATTTATTTAATATATTATATAAATTGATATATATATTTATATATATTTAAATATATTTATAAATAAATATAAATATATTTATTAATATTTATTAATACGTTTAAATATATTTATATATATAAATTAATATATTGTATATTGTAAATACTTAAAAAATTTGTCCACGTTGAAATTACTGTATTGCTCTCTAGTTAGATCACAGCTGGAATATGCCGCTATTGTCTGGTCTCCATATCAAGCTAAACACTGTTCTATAATTGAAAAAATTCAACACCGTTTTCTTCGTAGGATTAGCTATCTCACGAAGAGACCTATGTCTTTTTCTAATCACTCGTATGAGTTTATATTAAACAAACACTTAATTTAATAACTTTGGAAAAAAGAAGAACTTTCTTTGATTTAGTATTTCTTTATAAGCTGATTAATGGGCATATTACTTGCCCAGAATTGTTAGACCGGATAAGGCTGCATGTTCCAGCCAGATCGCTCAGAAATAGCCAAGTTTTCTATGAGGAACTGCACCGCACTGACTACGGCAAGTTTAAACCATTGAATAGAATTTGCGCTGTAGCTAATAAGTTTTCAGATCATTAAAATTTTTTTCAATCATCTCTCAGTTTATTCAAACAATCTTTATATCTTTGTCTCCGATAAACTAACTAATTCTTACGCTGTCTCTGAATCATTTTTCTCATATGTATACCGATCTTATATGAATTATTGTATTTATTAAACTAAAGGGGCTCGTCCCCGTTACATAAATAAATAAATAAATAAATATTGTTATATTTAATAAATTAATTGTGCATATTTAATATATTTTGCGTTCGAAAAATAACGAGGCTTGATGTATCGCTATTAATAGTATCTTCTCGCGTTATTGCCGCTAGATGAGTTCGAGGACACGAAAAACTAAATATATATTTCAAAATTATAGATCGTGAAAGAAGGTTAGCAGCACAGGACGAGAAAATCACCATTGAAATAGAGCGATAGGAATAAACCGACGGTGAAATTGCGCGCCGGTATAATTACATTGTCTACGAGAGAGAAGAAATTACTCGCATTACCGGCTCTTTTGATCTTCAGCCAAATTTTTTTCCCTCATCCCTGCAAACGCGTTCAATATAGTAAATAAATTGCAAATATCAAAGTTTCTAAATACTCCACAGAAGCTCGTGTAATGGATCCGGTATTCAGGAAAGCATGTGTACGCGATCTTTAAACGAAGTCGCGAGGGCTATATATACGCTTTGCTATTACAACCCAGTTCCAGAAATTCCAGAGAATCGGTCTTTACACCATAGGGTTATCGAGCCTCGACCATCTTTTTTTTTTTTTTTTTTTTTTTTTCGCTTTTCGGCCAATCATTCCGCGAAATTAAACCGAACGAATGGAACGAAATCGGTTCAATGTATCGCCGTTACTCCCAACCATTATTCTCGCCAATTCCTCCTCCTCCTTCTCCAAAGGATGAAGAAGCGACGAGATTCGCGCGACACGAGGAGAAAGAATCCGCGCGGCGTCTCTTCCGAGCTGCGAGCTTCCACGACGACGACGACGAAAGTAACGTCGTGCAATTTCACAGCCGTCGCGTCGCAAACGCGAGCAGGATGCATTCTTTCATTGCAGTGCAGAGAATCGCGCGGCTTCAAACGCGCACGGCACGCCGGAATTGGAAACTAAAATTGGAATTCGCCCTATCCCGCGTTCCGTCCGTCGTCATTCGCGCTTCTATCCCTTTTCTATTCCAACTAGTTAACAATCGATGCTTTTTTTCCATCTTTTTCGCAGTTCTGTTACTCGACAGCGTCACGAAGAGAGAGGGTGTTTTCATTGTTCAGTAATAAAATAGGATGTATACGTAGAGACCCAAAGCACAGATATTCACAGAGTGTGTCCCAAAATCGCTGTATCTCCTTGCTAAGTCGTACGTATCGTCGTTTCGACGCTGATACACAATACTGATGGATAACAATGCTCCTCCGCCAGTGTTACAAGATTTTAGTTCGGTAATAATATTGCGAACTAGCACGCCAAGTCTTGGGACTGCTGTTATCATACGTCAACACTGTGCAAATGATATTGGGGCGCAAATACTACATAGCTACTACTCGACGTCGGAGTAATGCATGTATCGATTATATTATACACAGAGAGAGAATTTTCTCTTAGAATTTATCCTGAAAATCATGCACTGTAAAAAAAAATTTGTTAACTTGACTAAACCGTTCAACTAAATAATATTTTGTTAACTGAACATATAAAAATATTTAAATTAAATATAACATATTAAATCTAACAAAACTTTTGACAAAACGTATTTGACTTAAATACTAATATATGTTCAATTAACAAAACAGTAATTTAGTTGAACGGTTTAGTCAAGTTAACAAATTTTTTTTTACAGTGTGATAATCGTGGGACAATATGGTATGGAAAAAATTTTATGAAAATTTCTCTGATTAATATTTATCACAATAAAAATAATAATATCTATTACAATAAAATATAAAATATCTTTGATTAATTTCACTATGCAGTTTAGTAAAATTAATCAAACATGTTTTATATTTTATTGTGATAGAAATTAATCAGAGAAATTCTCATAAAACTCTTTTCATATACCATATTGCTCCACGATTGCCATAATTTTCAGGGTAAATTCTAAAAGAAAATTTCTCTCAGTGTAGACTATGCCAGAAATTTCTACGTCTGATCATATTAAGAAGCATATTAAGATATCTTCAACAAGATTTTCTAATGTTCCGACCCACAAAACCTTTTCGAATCTTGTATACATAACTTTGTAGATTCTTCGGATATTTCGTATTTTACAGGAATTCTTTCCAATTTTAACTTCGCAGCTAGTAGAGTATTTCCCATCAAAGCTTTTTCGATTTTTACTTTTACAATTGGAATTTCCTCGTGTCCTATCTTCGGCATCGCGTCCCGAAACGATGATATTGAAAGCTAAACCATATCTCTCTACTATCGATTTGTCTCGCTCTTCTATATATCTCTTATATATCACAATCTACATATATATGTATATCTTATATATAAAAATATACTTTTAACTGTCCTTATATTACACATGAAATTTAGTTATCATGCCTAAATTTTAGCTATGATAGCTAATATTTTTTAGCTATAGAATTCTCCGTTAAATTATAGCTAAAAAATATGGTAAATATTGACAAGAGGGGACCCAGCCCCAATCAACTTGACCTTGACATATGTTGTCAAGGTCATAAGCCTAAGTAACCTCCAACAAATTTTAGCCGTCGCTTGTTGTTTAATAAAAAGTTATTTAAAAAAATTGCAAAGAAAATATAAAATATCAGAAACGTATATACACACATACACGGGGGGGGCAAGGGGGGCCTTTGGCCCCCCCTCCCGCACCCTCCCCGCCGGTAGGGGATGCATTGCGAAGAATTTAATCACAATGGACACATGCTGTAAGTTGTAAAGCGAGGTCCACCCTGCCTACTGGCGTGTGCGGGAGGGGGGCCGAAGGCCCCCCTTGCACCCCCCCCCCGTGTGTGTGTGTGTGTGTTTAGTAAACAGTTAATCATAGTGAAAATTTTGTAGATCCAAATACTAAGGTTCATACTCAAAACATAGAAAGATTGTGGAGAGAAGTACGCACTAATCTTCCACGTTTTGGCACTCGAGAATATCATTATAATCATTATATTGCCGAATTCTTATTTAAAAGAGTCTACGCTTTAGATAAACGTATTGATGCTTTTTTTGAAATAATGAGCAAAATGTATTCAATAAATAATTAATTCATCATATTAATATGTTATTTTTGAGCACTCTATATAAAAAATTGAATGTTTATTTAGGTATATATAGGTATATAGTATAGGTAGAGCCATTTCTATGAATTCTGTCATCAAGTTTTTCACTGTTAGACTACGTACAAATTTTAATTTTTACAAATCTTTTTTTTGTTAATAACTTTCTTCTTAAGAAGGAGCGACGGCTAAAATTTATTGGGGGTTACTCAGGCCTATGACCTTGACAACATATGTCAAGGTCAAGGTGATTGGGGCTGGTTCCCCAGCTAAAATTTAGCTGTGGTAGCTAATTTTTTCTTTCCGCGTATATATATATAAATTCGATGAATTTTTGTTTTATTTATCAGTCCGCAAAATAATCCATCACGACTGCGTACAGACAAGAACCGGGCATATTTTTTAGCCCCGAAGTGTGTCGACAAGCGCGCGTGACGAATGACAAATTTATTGTTTCAAATGCATCCTTGCGTGACGCAATACGCGCAGAGCTTAAATGGAACGCGTGCGCGCTACAAATATGCGTGCCCGCAAATCGGTCCCGATATTTTATAACCCGATTAAGCGCGCGCGGTTTTAATACGTCTATGGCCAGACCGCTGTGTTGCGATAAAACTAGGTCCCCCGCAATGCGTACAAATCTACCAATACTATCACGATATCACCAATACACCGTATTGGAAATTTTCGATAGAAATCGTATCAAAATATTGCGCGAATCGCGCATTCCCATTAACATCGCCGCGTTGTTCGACTGTTCTTTTAAAAGCTCATCGACAAACGCGAATCCAAGTGCACCGCAATGCATCACTATTAGGAATTATTATTTATATATATATTATATATAATTATAGAAATAATATGTAACAAAATCTCGCAAAATGGCAAGAAGCTTAGTCAATGTTGTATCGCAAAATTCTCCATTCCAGCTAAATAAATGTACTCTGTGCAATATATATATTATTTTCTATGGCCACAATATATATAAATAATTTTACATAACAGATGTAATATTATTATTTTATCATTATTCTCACATAACATCATGTAGACATTACAAATATTCTTTTTCCCTCTGTTTCATATTCTGGTTAAAAAGCGTACGTTAAACTTGTCATCTTGTTACATTTTATTTATTTTTATTGTTACTTTTTCTCCACAGAATTAAAAGTTGAAATTTTTTAAATCAGATGTTTTATTATTAATTATTTAATTGATGAGAGAGAGAGAGAGAGAGAGAGAGAGAGAGAGGCAAAAAAATTTAATTACAATATTATTATATTTATATTATACAATATTGTATATTAATATTATGTATAACATATGTATATATATATAATATCGTTATTTTATTATTATTCTTACAAAATATCATGTAGATATCTCAAATATTTTTTTTTCTTTACGTTTTATGTCCCGGCTAAAAAGCGTTAAACTTGTCATGTTGTTACACTTTTTTCATTAATAATGTGTAAATTATATTTACATCTTGCTTCGAATTGAATTTCACAAAATTACTCAAATTTGCGTTTTGTTTCTCTCTTTATCTTCTCTCTTTCTGTCATCTACATTATATATTATATATAAATACATGACGTAATATATAAATAAATATATAAAATATATGTAAAACGTATTGTGTGTTTGCAAGGATAGGATCATAATCCTTTTAGCGCGACAGATTTACGATCATCAGTGCCGAGGGAGACAAAAGATTAATTTACTTGTTGATTCGCGAGAATATTAAAATCCGCGACGAGATCTCGCAAACTCCACAATTCACGCGTCCATGATTCGAACTAGATTCTCGGCAGATCGTAACCAGGGACATTTATGCGACGGGAGGAGCGCGGTTTCATTTAAAGTGTCCCTTATTGCCTTCGCGGATCCGATGATACTCGGTCCGTTCGTTGAATCGGATATCGCGGGGGGGGGGGGGGGGAAGAGAGATCGATTTCGAATAAAACGGAAAAGGCAAAGGGCGAACCGCTGTTATATTCCGCTTTCGTTCGGCCAGATATCACCGCGTTCAGCTAACCGAAAGCCTTCTCATTGCTGATTCAAAAGGTTCCTCTATACAGTCCACTCCCTCCTTCTCTCTCAAGCTAAACTCTGGAGAAATGTGCACTATAGATACATAATGTTATCGTCAACACATCAACGTTACGTCGAATATTCTTCTATTAGGGCTTTTAAATGTCGTCCGGTTGTTCTGTGACGATGAGCGCGTATTGATCCACGTGAGATCTATATAAGAATATTTGACGTTACATTGACGTGACGGTGACGTTACGTAGAGTATTCATCCAGCTTTATTCGGCCGGACACGAATAAAATCGGGAGATAAAAAACTCTCGCATGTAGATAAAAACAAAGAGTTTTACGACCGATTGACAGAAAGAGAGGAGACAAAGAGTGAAACGAAATGCGTGTTTTTTGTGAAATTCTATTCGAAGCGAGATACAAATATAATTTATGCATTATTAATGAAAAAATGTAACAATATGGCAAGTTTAACGCTTTTTAGCCGAGACATAAAACACAAGGGAAACAAAAAAAAAATATTTGAAATATCTACATTATATTGTGTAAGAATAATAAAATAACAGTATCACACATATTTACATAATATTAATATAATATTAATTGTAATTTTTGCTTCTCTCTTTCTCTCATCCATTGAATAACTTATAATAAAACATCTGATTAAAAAATTTCAACTTTTAATTCTGCGAAGAAAAAGAGCAACAATAATTTCTTCTATAAAAAAAGGAAAACAATTCTACGCGTTATAGAGATCATTGAAGAGTTTCAACTCCGATCGATTCTACAGATTGCCCCACGACGTATAAACTTAGTTGATGATATACAGTCGATCGTTACGAGCATATCAAGGTACGTTAACCGTGATGGAAAAACTTAAACAAAGTCGTACTCCCCCGACGCGTGATGGGGCACAGTATCAACCGCAGGATGCGGACGAAGGGGAAGAGGAGGACAACCCCATCAGGACAACGAGGAAACGGGCGGAAAGAGTGGGTGGAATTCGCATAAGGTCGCGTGTTGTGTGCAGACACAGGTATATACGGGGTGTTTCTTAAACATATGTCAAAAATTTAAGGGATGATTTCTTGGGTCATTTTACAGGATGTCTAGTAAAATTTGAAAATAAAATTTAAGGACATTTCAAGGACATTTCAAGAACATTTGCACGATTTTCTGTATGATCAAGACGTACAAAGAACCAAGAATTTTTTTTTATAGATATTATATTTATGTATAGATTATATTAGGCTAACATATATTCTTCTAGTACATTGTATACGAAGTAACATATGACTTAAATATTTTTTTTTAATAAATAATTTCAGCTGACTCTTTTAGCTGAATGTTTTTAGGTATTCCCGGCCTATATAAAATCTATACATATATTTTTAATAATGATACCGGATATACATATATGAGTGTGTTCAGAAAACACAATAGTTGAGCAACGTTACTAAATTTATCTATATTATATGATGATATAATATAGATAAATTTAGTAACGATGCTCAAGAATCTTTTAATTCTTATATCTCTATGGTCAACAACGATCAGCGCTCGAACAACTTTTGTTTCATTCTTAAAGAGAATTTGAAGAAACTGAATAAATTTACAAATAACGAAAAAAATCAAGGATCTACAAAAAATTCAAGTACATTTCCAGGATTTTTAAAGGACAAACAAAATTCCAGAACATTTCAAGGACTGCTAGACACCCTGTTTTATGAATAAATTTATATCTTTGATTTTTTGAAAATTGTTTTGTTTTGGAGATACAAGGCGATAAAAATTTATAATAAAATAATTAATATCTATAAAAGTTATTAATGTAGTGTTCAAAGAACTTCTTTATTGTCGTTATCAGTGATGCCAGAAAATATTGTATTAATAAAAATAAAAATATATTAAAAGTATATTGTATTTCTTGTAAATTTTTATCGCCCTGTATCTTCGAAACAGAGCGATTTTCGAAAAATTATCAGAGGTATAAATTTTCATAAAATGACCTCAGAAATCATCCCTTGTATTTCTGACATATGTTTAAGAAATACCCTGTATAGTGGCGGTAAGAAAAGAAGAAAGCGACACAAAGACCGCATACTCTTTCTCTCTCTCTCTCTCTCTCCACGAAGAACACCTGCTCCTCTACGTCGCATCTAACGGAGGGAAAGGGTGAGAGGGGAATCCGCGTTTCCGATCCGACAGGAATCGGAGCTTCCTACTTTATAACCCTGTCCTTCCTTCTTCTCTTTTGTTTCGTCTCGCGCGCATCTCATGACGGTCGATGTAGATAGACCATCATACGGAAAAAGAAAAAAGAGAGAGACCAGGTTGC
Source organism: Prenolepis imparis (assembly GCF_030444845.1). NCBI lineage: Eukaryota > Metazoa > Arthropoda > Insecta > Hymenoptera > Formicidae > Prenolepis > Prenolepis imparis. The sequence continues at coordinate 22,791,651 of NW_028141160.1, forward strand.
CAGGACGACCCCAACTCACGCACCTCGAAATCTTAAGAATTGCCGCGAACACGTTGTCGGGTAAACGACCGGTCGATCGAGCTGCTACTGATATTTTTCTGCGTACGCCCAGGCGCGTTTATACCCTTCCTCCCCTTTTCTCCGTTCAGCGTTGACTATTATGTAAATCAGGCAACTTTAAATATACTGAGAAGGGGTGGGAGGAAAACAAAATATATAAAATATGTATGTTACTACATGAAGATCTTTTCCAAATTTTTCAAGAGATTCGCCGCGCGATGACAAATGACTCTAATTTCGAGTCGATTATTAGACACGTGACTGATATCAGGCAAATTTTAATTATCATCGCCCGTCGTTGAATAAAACGCCGACAAGACTTACGGCAAATTACTGGTGGAAGTTTACTCGAGAATCCATCGTCTTGCGCGCGCAACGCTATAACTCGAAACTATTTCCAAATTATTTTCGCGCTTCAGTCGCTCGCTAAAGGCCCGGCTTTTGAATCTTAGTTAGAGCTCTTGCGCTAATTGTAAGTTTTCTCTCTCTCTCTCTCTCTCTCTCTCTCTCTCTACCTTAACGCGACTAATAGACGGAAACACGCGCACGTCCGGTCTCCATAAAGCGCTGAAATAGATTAAATCCCGATCGTTCCCCCTATCTGCACTCGAAAGAGAGAGAGAGAGTTTCGCGCAATTATTATACGAGGCGCCGACAGAACAATGACGTCGTAAACTTAGCCTCGTAACACACAGATGAAACGACTTAACCGATAACGACAAACGCGCAACAAGGCGCGACGCGCTTAGACGCGCTTACATATAGCTTCATCCTTAATTCATCTTGAGGAAAGAAGTGAGAAAAGAGGAGAGAACAGCAGCAGAAAGAGAGAGTGAAATAAGAGTGTCGTTGTAGCTGCTTCGAGAGTAGATCTTTGTTAAACTTTAAGTAACGAAGAGCCCGGTGAATTTTATTTGACACTTGATGAATGCGCTCGTGTCACGGAAGGGTAATGAGAATTCCGGCATCGCACGAGCCCCGGGACCCGAGTATGAAATATCCCCGGATACGAATAATTAAATAATCGACGATGTATTATATATATATATATATATATATACACCAGGTGTCCCATTTTAAAGGACCCACTCAAATATCTCATTGTCAGAAACACTGCGTTAAATCGAAAACTGTTTCCTACAAAAGTTGTAGGGTTTCGAGGGGGACATAACATAGTAATATTCATTTGACCTTGGGCGGCGTCTCCAAGGTCAAATGAAGGTGAGAATGAATTTTGAAAAGAAGAAAAAATATTAGGAAAATAAAAAAATGCTTCAGATAAAAGTTGTTCAAATTAATTAGTAGAAAAAGATGTTATAATAAAAAATATGGGTTTCCATTTAAAAAATTTATTCTCACCTTCACTTGACCTTGGAGGCGCCGCCCAAGGTCATATGAATATTACTATGTTATGTCCCCCTCGAAACCCTACAATTTTTGTAGGAAACATTTTTCGATTTAACGCAGTGTTTCTGAGATATTTGAGTGGGTCCTTTAAAATAGGACACCCGGTATATATATACATACGTGTTAGCGCGACCATCTGACACGTTCCCGAAAATATAACATCGGATAACAATGTCTGATATACTCATACAAGAATAACCAACGCGACTTTAAATAAAGTATTGTATTATCCAACAAATCCTCATTACATACATGCCTTAATATAGGTATATTTCTCGGATTAATTTTGTTATCGAATTCTGTTTCAACTCCTCCTTCTCTCTTTCTCTTCCTGTTGTTGTGGTTTTCATTTCAAAAACCTATTTTGTTATTGTGTTTAAATCGAACGTTCCGAATAATTTCCGTTTCAATGCAATGTTGCGGTAAGCGACAAGATTTGTATAAAAATATAATTTCCTCATCTCATTTACAGAACGATATTAAAAGCTATATACGCGAGCGTGTGTTTTGTACTTTTATATTAAAGTTTTAAACGGTAATATTCGTAATGCAGCTTTTAATACAAAACAAAAAATCGAGAGATCCTTCCCTCGTCTAATTTAGCCTATCGAATGTATATGACAGTTCTAGAGAGAAATGCTATTTACGTTACGTAGGTATATGTTTATGCAGAGAGTTAGGTATATTTATTGATCGATCTGTTTGTTACGATATTAAACATTATTTACATATGCGAATCATCCGTATCAGCCGTATATTCGATAGAATAATAATGAAAGGAACGTGGGCCTGACAGACGTCATCTCCCGATATAACCGATCGAAAATAAATTGAGCGAGATGCATCAAATAAGCGTTATTAATGTGCAGAGATCGGTATTCTTTTGAGAGCTCATCTACTTGATTGATTCGCTCTGGTTAAACTCACTATGGCACTCGATGTAACACAAAGTTCTTAATAATTTCTTTCGCTAAACATATCATCAATTTTATCGTGCATTTTATCGAACAAAATATCAGAAATGGAGCACATGTATATTATATGCTTACCTATATTTTTTAGAAATTAATTTTTTTACGAAAAATATTTTTTAGAAATATTTTGATAGAAATTTTGTAGGATATATATATATATATACCAGGTATCCCATTTTAAAGGACCCACTCAAATATCTCATTGTCAGAAACATTGCATTAAATCGAAAAATGTTTCCTACAAAAGTTGTAGGGTTTCGAGGGGGACATAACATAGTAATATTCATTTGACCTTGGGCGGCGTCTCCAAGGTTAGTGCAGGTTAACCTTAAGTGAAGGTGAGAATGAATTTTGAAGAAAATAAAAAAATGCTTCAGATAAAAGTTGTTCAAATTAATTAGTAGAAAAAGATGTTATAATAAAAAATATGGGTTTCCATTTAAAAAATTTATTCTCACCTTCACTTGACCTTGGAGACGCCGCCCAAGGTCATATGAATATTACTATGTTATGTCCCCCTCAAAACCCTACAACTTTTGTAGGAAACATTTTTTGATTTAACGCAGTGTTTCTGAGATATTTGAGTGGGTCCTTTAAAATGGAACACCCGGTATATATATATATATATATATATATATATATATATATATATATATAGAATCGTGAAATTCAATATAATATACGCATTAGTTATGAAACATCATCGTTATATTGATATAATGTGATACACTCATTACTTTCCATTTAATAGTTCTATAATAATTATTAAATTTTGTCATTAAAAATATTCACTCAGAGACCACCAGAGTAATTTCCTACTTTACGGAGAAAAAATTAAAAACGTTTCATCTTGGACATTTACGATGCGAACGACGTGAACGTGACAAAAAAGGAGACACGAGAAACTGACTTAATAATGAACGCCCGCGAGGTCGTCGGGAAATAGCCGAGATATGTGTAATTGACTCGTTAGACATTAGTGTGTGTGAGATATACGAGAACCGGCATGAATGGGAAATGAATCTCGTGAGACTTAACGCGAGAAAATAAAGATGATTAGCGGCGGGATAAAGCGATCGGGAGCGCGCGATAGATATTTCCTGTCGGCGTTTAAGACACGACGGCGTCATCGTCGTCGCGTCTCACGCAAACAACTCTCAGGGTTTATCGCTCCCTCGTGCAACGACATAAAATACGACTACGATCGACGATTACGTGCCATACGCAGCCGCCGCTTATCCGCCCACCCAGTGCTGAGGAGGAACTTGAATGACGGTTTTCCCAAGCGAGAGGCGGCGACGCGAAATATCGCGTCGCGTTTCTCTCCATTGCGTTGCATTGCAACGCGAAATCCGATTCCCCGCTTAACTTTCCCGATTCCAATATACGCGTTACCTCGTAAATTTCGCGAAATTATCGGCTCCGCGGAAAGTTCCGGGGGGGAGAGAGAGAGAGAGAGAACGTGGTTGGCGCGATACTTTTCTTCGTTACGAGACGGCCGATAAAACGTATCGGAAAAATTACGCCGGACAGATATGTCTCTTTCCGGCAGGCGTTTACGCTATATACGAGCACTAACGTATGCGAGTTAACGCTTTTCGCGCATTCCTCGGGAGAACTGCGCATCGCATTACAGTCTTTCTTTCAAAAGTGAGGCAAATCGAAAGGTAAAAAAATATAAAAATAAAAATAAAAAATATATACAAATTCAGAAAAGGAGAAAATTATGAAAATTCATATAAATGTACTCCTGATATACTTATACAGAGAGAATTTTCTCTTAGAATTTACTCTGAAAATCATGATAATCGTGGGACAATCTGGTATGAAAAGAATTTTATGAGAATTTCTCTGATTAATATTTATCACGACAAAAAATAATAATATTTATCATAATAAAATATAAAATATGTTTGATTAATTTTACTAAAAGTATGGTTAAAAATTAATCAAACATTTTTAAAAATTTTTTCATACCATATTGTCCCACGATTACCATAATTTTCACAGAGAGAGGGTAAATTCTAAGAGAAAATTCTCTCTCTGTTTATTTTTACAACTATAATTTTTTTTTCGTATCAATTTCGCATTTCTTTCGGATATCTCTTTTCAAGTAAGTTGAAGTAAGGTGAATTACTTATGCGCCGACCGGCATCGCGTCTAGGAGAAATTAAGCCAACGTGGGACGACAGAGTCGGAGGTCGGGGGTCGGCTGCTCCTCCCCCAAAGTGTTAAATTACTTCCCACTGCGACGGGAAACGAACTCTTTGCGGTTGCGAAAGGCACGAATGCGAAACGAACAGGCATTACTCTCGCTGTCGTTCGCAAGGATTCTACAAAGGAGAGCAACGAAGGGGCATCCGGGAATGATCGCGCTTGTCAGTCCAGATATTACGAACGTGTTTCAATTAATCCGCGCTTAGAGTTTAAAAAGAAAAAAAAAAGAAAAAATGCGTACGTTGTAAAATGAACGGACGCGATCCCCCCCGATGACGGAACGTTTATAATCGTCGAAAGCGATCGCTCATCGAAACTGTCAACGTGACGGAAACTGCTACTCGATCGATCTACTGATACTGTCATCGTCATCCAGTCTTCCCTCGTATATAAGCGAGTTATCATGTGTACACATCGTTTCTCGATTAGCAAAAATGGGAGAACATTCCAAACATTTGCTACGGGAGAGTGCAAAGTTTCCATTAACTTTAACTTCCTCAACGAAGAAACGTGGATGTTTGCTTTCATTTTTTTTCACGCTGTTTTATACGGGAAATATTTGGATAAATTTAATTAAAGAATATTTAAAGACGTAGTCGTACAAAATTAGTAATCATACAAAAAATGTATAACCATTGACATTTTACATTTATATAATGCCTTATTATCAATGTATTATAAAGAGAAGCTTTATTACGAAAAACACAAAGAGACAGCAAGTTCTTTCCTACGAAAATATTAATTCCCCCCTTCCTCCCCCACTTTTATTAAGATTACATGCAACAATAGAAACACGCATATATATTTACTATAAATATCGAGCTATCGTGTAAATTTGTACTAAATCACTGTAGTTTTATATCCAAGCACATTTAATAATATCACAATAATTCTAAATGTGACGGTTTTACATGCATTACGAATACTGTTGAAATTCAATGAAACGAGACGTTTTCAATAACTTTTCATATTTCCCTCGGGAGATCAGGAGTTGTGAATACGAGAAGCAGTCGACAATAAAAGTTGAAGATATTACACGAAAAATGGGAAAAAATAATTTAGCACGACAACCGAGAGTTTAAAATTTTAATGGTCTTGGCAATTCATTGATGATTGTTCGAAATAAAGCCCGATGAATTGACGTTATTTTTTCATTAAAAAAAAAAAAAAAAAAGAGTTATTCTGTGTGCGGCTAACATATCTCGAAAATAATTCGAAAAGTGAAATTTTGTAGTATTTTCGCTTCCTCTCTTTATCGAGAATTTTTAATCAAATTACAAGATTATTAAATTTTTTTTTATATGCTCTATTCTTCTCCATCAGCACATAATGAAACCAAAATAACACAACTTGCAAATATTCTATAAAAAATGCGTTGCAAAAAATAATAATTATTATTTTATTTATTCGTATATTTATTTTTGAAAATTTTTAAAATAAATATTTAAAATTCGACTGATGAATCATCGATTTCAATACAGTATAAGCGTGGCACGATTAATAAAAAATATATCAGCGAAATTAGTAAAATTAAATTAAATTAAAAAACCTACATAAAAGTATGTTTGTTTCCTCTTTGTTCTAATATGTTCCGAGTTACTGATTTCATAGTTGCGGCAAACAAATGGACACAAACATATCCAACGCTGTTAATAAAACTCAAAAAGAGCAAGCTTAATTTTACAGAAGTCTGCGATGAAACAGAATACACGGTAGCCGACTACAAAACCGCAGGCACACTACACAGGGAACAAAGGAATTAATTATTTAAACTGACCGAAAATTAAAGGCCGAAAGTAAACGTATTAACTAAATTCGATCCTAAAAGCTTTTACTATACTGCGTCCCAAATGTCCTCTACGTTCGCGCAGAATTCTGACAAAAAAAAATTTAAACAAATTTCGCGAAAAATTATTTTGAAAGGTGACATCTCGATTTCAAAAAAAAATTCCACAATTTTTTATTAACCTTCCAGTTTCTTTTCAAAGGAATTTTCACCTGTCAGTCGATAATGGACCTAGTCCGCATTGTTATATCTTTCTACACATTGCGTTACTACCGTTTCGAGTGATATAGAAAATATATAAACGCGCGATGGTTTCTTTTTCTTGCAGAAAAGAGTGCTGAGAATGGATGATTTTCTGCCTCTCGTATCTCTTTCTCTCTCCCCCTTTTCCTCTGAAATACAAGAGCAAATACGGTGGCAGACGCGAAAAGAAGATAACGCACGAAGGTAGAAGAGGATAGAGACGCAGGTCCATCGATTATGGTCCAAAGAAAGAGAGAGAGAACGATATAAGATTGCGATTTGCTGATGGTCAGAAGACAGAGACGGAAAATCGGTGGCATCGTATCGTCTCGGCTATCGTCCGATGAACAGAACAGAAGAGAAATAAGAGGGAACGGGGAGAGAAGAAAATGGACAAAGGGAGCTTCCCTGATTCCTCTTCTACACGTCACCGAGAATGCCAGGCCATCTGGCATCATGCCGCGATTCCCCACAACCGGACTGTGGCGCTTGCCATTCGAGACTTTATTTTATGGGGGAGATCTCGTCCCTCTGAAGAGCACCATCATTTTTTTTTTCCCCCCGCATCAGTGTGTGTACACGCGTCATTGGTGCATTAAATCGTGAATGCCGGCTTTAATGTATAATGCCGCGATTAACTCTCCACACAACTTTATAGATAATTATTATTTATCTATTTTCGCAAATCTTTAAAACTGTTTACGTATTAAATAAAATAAATAATGTAAAGATTTTTGTTATCTTTAAAAAAAATCGAATGAAGATATTTAAATTAATATTATCTGTTTCTGTCGTTTATGGATATTAATTATCACAGACAAGATTTCTGTGCTTCAGTTTTGTATCAAATATAGTGTTTTAAAATCTCCTTTTAATGCCGCGAAGTATTGCTCTTTAAACCTTCCAACGTTAAAAGTTAATAAAATTGTTTTGCAAATATTTTCTCAGTTTACGGTATTCCTTAATGTCAAGTTACATTACTTACACGCAGATCTTTAGAAGCTTTATATTTCAGAGTGTAATTATGATGAGCGTTTCAGAGTATATGTATAATTCAAAGAAACTACAATATCTCTTTAAGGACCATCACGAAATAAATCGATAAAAAACTATTAGAAATATTTATACAATATTTATTATCGAAAAAATATATAGCTACGCTGTATGCGTAAAATATTATAATACATATTGTCGACATGTAATAATCATTAAAATGTCGGCGATTAAGAGACACTGTAATATGGGCAAAGTTAAATCCCCATAAAGGACGAAAATAAGACAAGTCAAGGAGTTTAACGAAAGAAAATTGCCCTAATTAATTTCAATGTAATCGGAAACAACAAATGGCTTGGAATTTTTTCCGTCCTAATGTCTTTGTTATGTCTTTTACATGATTATCCATATTCTTCACATCCCTAGTACGAGATAATATATATATACCGGGTGTCCCATTTTAAAGGACCCACTCAAATATCTCACAAACACTGCGTTAAATCAAAAAATGTTTCCTACAAAAGTTGTAGGGTTTCGAGGGGGACATAACATAGTAATATTCATATGACCTTGGGCGGCGTCTCCAAGGTCAAGTGAAGGTGAGAATAAATTTTTTTAATGGAAACCCATATTTTTTATTATAACATCTTTTTCTACTAATTAATTTGAACAACTTTTATTTGAAGCCTTTTTTTATTTTCTTCAAAATTCATTCTCACCTTTACTTAAGATTAACCTTCACTAACCTTGGAGACGCCGCCCAAGGTCAAATGAATATTACTATGTTATGTCCCCCTCGAAACCCTACAACTTTTGTAGGAAACATTTTTCGATTTAACGCAGTGTTTCTGACAATGAGATATTTGAGTGGGTCCTTTAAAATGGGACACCTGGTATATATATATATATATATATATATATATATATATATATATATTACATAAATACATTAGTACTTGAAATACCAAACTACAGAGAGAAGTGTTTTCAATATTGAATCGTTTAACTCCAAAATTTTCAGTCACCCAGAGATGACAAAAATATCATATGATGTTTTATATATATTATTGTATATCAATTTTTAATATCTAAAAAAAGAGTTTGTGGATATATGTGAGCATCCCGCTTGTGCAATCTTTTTATGCAAAACATCGTCTCATCGCGTCTCTCGTGGCGCAAAAATCTTTTATGTTCAAGATACGATAAATCTAAAATGTATCGTCTGGAAAAAATTTATGAATTAGAAAAAAATGTGTATTTTAGAAGCTCATAAATTTTGAAAGCTTTTCAATATTTATGAGCTCCTAAAATATATATTTTTTCCAAAACAAACATGAAGTATATATATTTAAAATATTATAAATTAAAATTGACTCGGCAATATTCAAAATGGATACTTGATACGTTTGCATGGTATTGTTACAAAATTTGAATTGTTTGCTTGTTAAATCATTAAATAATGAGATAAATCGCGAATAAAAATGTATAGACTCTTAAATATCCAACAACAAAGTAAATAAAAAATACCTACATTTGAGATAGCATAACTAAACTACGTAATTTTGTAACTTTTTATTTATTATATAAAAAAAATTCGAGAATGGTTGCGTAGATTTTTTTTATGTAAAAAACACAATAACAATCTATAACAGCAACTTAAAGATTTGCCCATAAATGGTATAGTATACACACAAGATCAAGCGACACAAAAATTTTTCAAAGTCTCCCTTATTGCGTTATCCGATTTTGAATAATGTCGGAAATATTTGCACGCTTACTTTTCGCGATGACGGCTGCATAAGTTATGCATGAGCTGAACCTATAGCGAAAAGCAGAATTTTCTCGCTAAACCGCGCATAAGACACCGACGACATTAATACATGAATACAATGTATTCGTTACTTTATATATATATATATATAATTAATATAAAACATGATATAATTATAATTATAAATATTATATTTATAATAAATATTAAAAATACATAAATATAAATATAAAAAAATATAATTTTATATATATATATATATTTTTTAGAATTGATTGTATCGCAATAATTAGCAACTCTGAGTTGGTCGGAAAGTGAGTGCATCGTGCGAGATATGAAAACTCATTAATATCCACAAATTGCAATATCATCTCATTAGGAAAGAAAGAAATATTACGAGAGAAAAAGAAACTCTTTGTTCTCCGCGCGTAATTACTAAAAACAATCTCTATGGAATCATTATTTGATTATCGGTGCAACTACTTGGCTTCCTCGATAACGCGATGCAACTTTTTTTGCGGCAAGTTATATCACAACTTATTTTCCCTATCTCCTTAGTAATTAATTACCATCATTTTTATTATCGCGTTCAATAGTACCTATAACTCGCATCCGCAAACACTGGTTTTTTTTTACATTCGTGTTCAAAATATAAAACAGATTATTAAGAAACGTGTTAATCATCACAGATGGCTCGCGATCTCGAAAAACTTGCGGAAATTCGCGAAGATCGAAGATCGCGCGACATAACGAATCGATAAGAATTCTTCTTTCCTCCCTTCTACTCTTTGACACTCTTTCCGTCGCTTTCTCTTGAATGAAACGCGCGTTTCACGACGTTAGCAACACTATACGCACTCGTGCGTGCCGCACGTGCTGCATATGTAATGCGCACCACACAAAGCGAGACGCAAGTGCATATCGCCGAATCACGACGGGGGGGGGGGGACACGACCTAGTGTTGGGACCTAGTGTATGCACCCTCTGTGCACACACGCTCCTCGGAAGGATGTCTGAATCATCGATATAGGATAAAAAGTTATGCGCGAGAAGCCAATTGCTTTTATTTGCTCGACGAATGGATTGGAAGTGAGCGGTGTGATATATATATATATATATATAATAAATTAAGGAGTACGTCGGATATTCCTCGTTGGCAATATTTCCTCGCGTGGAAAATTCGCCTTCTCTCCCGTCGCAAAAATCCAAAAGAAATTTAAGAGGGATGTAATTCTTGATACGCGTGACATTATGACATTTCGAATTATTAATGAGATTCTCGAATGGATTTGCAGCGGATGCAAAGGGTTTTAAAAAAAAATACTCTATAACGGAGAAATATATTATTAGATATGTTATTGTGGAGTCGACAGAGCTGAAACCCTGCCGCATTCGATTCCCACCCACATTCATTAAAAATATGCATCTCCATATAAATATTTCCATTTATAAAGTGGTAATGGATAGCAATAATTGTCCGTTATTGCGTTATTCGAGTAATATCCTCCACCTTTCCCCCTCCCAAAAAATTGCACCATTATTACTGGAGCTCGAATTACGCCGGAAGTACTTGGACTACAGATAAAAGTGATGACAATATAGATATTCTGCACGTTGGTTAAACGCGCAGAGACGAGTAACGCCCGAGGGCAACGATTGAACGTCGTGCGAAAAAAAAAGAAGTATCTTTTCCACTGTAATATTACGTGTTAATGATATCGTTCATTATGGAAAAATGTCGTTTAAAATTGTAATAGTAGCAAATCAATAGTTTGATACGTTTCAAGAGAGAAAGAGAAAGTAATCAGTATATAAATTTCTCGTTATTATCATTATATTGTACAAGAATTGTTTCTAAGAAATTATATAGTATAAAAAAGTCGTATGCAAGTGTTAGATCTTTTTGTAAAAATATTAAATTGGAGAAAAAAATTCTTAGATCACGTAATGTATGTCTCAAAATTTTATAATTTTATTCCAACAAAAGTTTTACTTTTGTATATTTTAATGTATGATATTTTATGATTAGCTAATTTCACTTTATTTACAATTATGATGTAGTCATACTATGAATGTTGATATAAAAGCATTTGAATCAAAAAAATCTTCTGTTAAAATATATATCTACAATAATTTCATTCTTCGAAAAATACAGAAATGTATAATTAATTTTAATAATTAAGTTTAAAAAAAAAACTCATTTATATGCGGGTTCTAATATCAATAATAGTATCAATTTAATCGAAATAAATTGATTAAGCAATATTCATTCATAAAATACGTCTTTTAAAATAGTTTTATATAATCTGTAAAAATTATAATAAATATCTTTCTTTATCTCTCCCCACCCTATATGTAATGTGATTTATTACACATAAACGTAGACAACATATTTGAATCAAAAAGTTTCATACATAACTCGCGATTATAATAAACATCTGTCTCTTTCTCTTTATCCCTTTGTTACGATGTAAATCACAACGTAAACAAAACCGTGCCACGCATGTAAAAACGTAAACATACTTGGCGCAAATTTCTTATATGTAACATTATACAATCCTGCATAGAGAGACGCGTGTCTCGAAAATAAAGTCCATTACTTACGCAGTCGTACACGTGTTTAACCTCTCTCCCTCATTTTTTCCCTCTCTTTCTCGCTCATACGTCATATTTTGTCGTTATTCGACCAGATACATAAATACGTCAAGGAATTTTCAAGTATGACAAATTTTCGGTTACAATATTAGATATAATAAGGAAGAAAGAGAAAGAGAAAGAGAAAGAGAAAGAGAGAGAGAGAGAGAGCGAGAGAGAGAGAGAGCGAGAGAGAGAGAGAGCGAGAGAGAGAGAGAGCGAGCGAGAGAGAGAGAGAGAGAGAGAGAGAGAGAGAGAGAGAGAGAAAGGTTTCATGCGGGTTTAATTCCCGTTGAAAGAAAAGACGACGACATACGTGAGCGGATATACGAAGCGAGAAGAAAAAGTGTGCGGAAAAAAAGCACTCACCGGCAATGGCGACGAACAGGAAGAATATCCACGTATCCATGAGTCTGCCGATCGAGAAGAAGCCGCTGCTGCTGGCTGAGAAAACTCGCCTCCTGTCCATCACGCACCGAGACGCATAGCTTGTCTTGCCACTTGAGATATGTGCTCCTTCTTTTCTCACTCGCTTGCACGAAAACGCGGGCGCGAATTCACTTACGAAAAAAATCCTTTCGAATTCGCGGGGCGAGTCGTCCTTCGCGATCCTTCACCGACACTATTTCGAAGGAATCGTCCTGCTGTTCTCGCGCTCTCTCACATCGTACTCACACGTTCTCACAGGCAGGTGCTCCGCACACTACTAACAACGAGCGAATAAAACCAAACGAACCGATCAAGACGACGAAGAAGACGACGACGACGACGACGACGCTACTCGGCGCTCCTCCTCGCGGAGAGAAGCGTGCGCGCGTCTACGCGTGCGTAGATATGCACCGTGTTACGCACTCTCGTCGCCGCGTGTGCACATATATGTATAACGTGACTGTAGATATATATCGGTTATGTCGCTCGCGTCCGCTGCTATGTTCACGGTGCACACGGAGATCCGAAACGTTAACGCACTACCGGCGCCGAAACAGACAGGCGGAATGCACAGAAATGACGCCGACGAAATGCGTTTGACGAATCGAAGCACGAAACGGTGAGACACGATTACGCACGCGACACGGAGACAGAGAGAGAGAGGACGCGCGAAACGGAGAAAAACGTTTCTCGACGACGCGAAGCGCGAGCGGCGTGTGCACGGCTGACCGTCGATGCTCTTACCGCCGCGTTGCTCGGAGTATTGACCGACTCGGCGCTCGGCGCGCGGCGCCGCGGCGCAAGTGTGGAGAGAGCGGCAGAGTGGGGGAAGGTCGCGAGAGGGGAGAGAGTGGGGGGACAGCGGGCATGCTCAGTGCCAGACTGACTGCCTTGCGGCGTAGCTCATCTTACCGGTTGCGCGCGCACGTCCAATCTCTCCGGCGGCTCTTCTCTCTCTCTCTTCTCTCTGTCAGCCGGCCGGCGCGATTCTGTGTGTGTGTATACGAGAATTAAAATCGAAGCGGACTGTGGCTACGCGAGAGTGTCGTTAAACCACACTTCTCATCGGTAACAATTTAGATTGGCTGTCGCCGATATATCTCGACGTCCTATATGTCCATATAAATAATAATAGATAAAAAATATTGATATATGTACTGCACTTCATACATTAAAGAAAGTATCTTTTTTTTATAAAATATTAGCGTCTCTTCCAACATCGATATGTTTGAGAGAAATTTTTAAAATTACCGGGGAAAAGAAATAAATAAATATAAAAGATTAATAATGTAAAAAATTGACATTTTTATCAAACTATCAGAAATACGTCACAGAATAATAAAAATATTGTTTTCAATAATGGAAGAATACATCATTGATACTTTTATTTCTGACGTGATTTACTACAGAAGAGAATGTAGAATGTCTCTGTATGAAAAAATTATTGTTAAACAATTTTTAAATGCGAAAAACAATGGTAAATCAATTTCTAATAATTTATATGTATTTATCTCTTTACCCCTTCTGCTGTCAATTATAAATCTGCGAAAATCAATTTTCATAAAAGACTATTTGTATATTTTTTGTGTCTATTTATATATATATATATATATATATATATATATATATAAAAATCTTTATGTTTATAGAATCAAACAGTGCGTCAAGAAAATATTTTTAAAAATATATATAAATTAGAATAATGCCATATAATTACAGTGTTTTCTTGCGCATATTTTTTTATAATCTTAACATAAAATATTTCATTATAATTATATACTTTTTCGCTGAAAATATTTATTCTTATAATAACTGAATTTTTCGATAATTCGATTAATCTGCTTAACAATAGTTACGGTCGCGCGGAGTTTATTTGACAGAATCGTCACACATTTCCACCACGTTCGCGCAATATACTATTATTTACGCATAATACGACAGTCGTCCGATACTTTTCCCGGCATTTCCGATACTACAAATTTCCTCACGGGCGATATTTACTCTCGATAATTTTATTAAAAAGTTCAACAATACTCGGAATCACGTAGAAATTCACTCAAACAGAATTGTCCGGACGTTCGCGCTATTGACGCGATACACCGTATTGCGCATAATACGATAGTCGTCCGATATTTTTCTCGGCATTTTCCCGATATACTACACATTTACTCGCAGACGATATTTATTCTCAATAACTTAAAAAATTCTCACACTCAATCGCGATTAAATCTTTACGCGCCACAAGAATCGTCCCGCGCGCGATACATCACTAAACTTTTCAACTTTTTATCGATTCCGAGATTCCGGATTCGCTACGTGAATCAAATATAATTGTTATATAGCGGGAATTATTTTCGCGAACGTTAGTTTCTATTAATTTTTCGCGATGCGAAACGTATAGTGAATATATAAATGTTGCGCGATATTAATGCACGAGTAAGAATCGCAAAAAATCTAAACCGATCAACGATTCAGACAATATACTATTATAAGCGAGAAACTTCTCCGAAAAATACGAGAAGGCTGTGTACGAAAAAATAGGGGAATTCTCGGAAACGAGCTCAGCCCAACCGCTTTGTTTATATACGCACGTATAAGTGCGACAGAGTTTTATGTATGTGCGTGTCGATCATCTGCTATTTAAAAAATGTAAAAATACACATATATATGTCGAATGCAACAATTTCCGCGAAAATAGAAATAAAATCAATATATAACTTTAAGAAAACAGAAACCTATGAAAAAAAAGCGAAACGATGCGTTCAGTATTTAATGCGTTTCTCAATTTTTTTTATCAATTTAAGGCTAAATTATTATTTCGAATACAATTTCGAAACGCTAAAGTTTTACGTTTTGAGCGAGGTAATTATATCGCGACAATTAGTAGTCATTAATCTTTTGCATACGTAAATTGATGCGATGTTAATGTCGTCGTTTTTAAAATATACGCTATTCGAAATTTTCAATTTGTTTACGCGAATGATATAGTATCGTGTTTAAGAAATAAAGGAGTTTACTGTCTTACGAGATAAACACACAAACACTGACATAAAAATTTCAAACAGATTGTTTAATCAACTTTACTTTTTCAAAACTGTAAGAGATATTTGTTTATGAAGAACGATATTTTTTCCAACAGCTTTCGCTCTCTAAAATGTCTCGAAAATACGCGAGTTTAAAAAAAAACTGAGAGGAGGGTTCTTGGGTGTGTATACTGAACAATCTACCTTTATTTCTCCTAAGATTAATTTGAGTAAAATTAATATACAAGAAGAATGTTCCATAATCTGTTCTGGCATTCCCGATTATTAATGAGAAAACGCATAAAGCTCGGCGATTAGTAAAGCGGTAAAATATGGTCGTATATCCGAAGGTAACGTTTTCCTCTGATATAAGCAATTAATGTCGGAATAAAGTCAAGACGGGGGATAAAAGTGTTTAAAAACCCACCGCATTCTCTCTCAGGTTGCTCTAGAGATGAAAACTTTTATCGCGCTTAATACCGCGATAAGACATCACACGCCGACACTCGGCCATTGTCAAGAAAGAAAGAATTCTACGGACGATGACGAGATACAGAAACGCAGGCGAGAAAGAGATAAAGATTGTTAGACCTTTTGTTAAGACACTTCCCTCTACATCAGACCTGACGCACAGGTTGCAAACATTATTCTCTCTCGCCACCGCGAGATGACCTACTTTTTTTTCCATCTTTTTGTTCCTTTTTTCTCATGCAAATGTACACAATTCGCCTCAGAGACACGCGGAAGCAGAAACGGAATAACAGTCGGAAACGTAATGCATCAAGCGGGACATATTTTTCCGATATTCCATCTTGATATCTCGTCGACATATTGCGTCGACGAGAAAAGAAATCAATGGACACGAAACAAAGGGAGAGAGAGAGAGGGACAATCGATGACGCTCCGAGAAAACGCGTGGTCCTCTCTCCTGCATCTCTGTTGTATTACGCGAGAGATTGATTTATTCATCGTAAAGTTACTTCGACGTGTATTTTAAACGTGCGCATGCGAATTATAACCGATGCCGTGTATACAATGAGCGTCCGGAACGCTTTCCGATCAATATTTTGAGGATTTCGTATTTCTAAAAGCGCTTCTCGTGACACGAATTTGCTCTCAAATCCGAAGGACGGATAATCCTTCCAGGTGTCATCCGGGGCGACATTAAACCTCTCCGTATATAAAGAAAAAGAATTGAAATGAAAAAAAAAAAAAAAAATATATATATATATATATATATATATATATATATATACATTCTTTATGACGTATCAATCTTTCTCTCTATTTTTGGACTTTTATTTTTCACGTCGGAATTTATCGGAATTGCGATTTCTATACTCGTACTTCACGAAAGTCAATCATGTGTATGAATATTGAAATATATAATCGATATAACAAGAAAGCCCTTACAATATTAATATTCACACTTGTAACTCTCTAAATTCCACTCGTCTATACATGGAGAAAATTTTACAATAGAAAATTACAAAAAAATTATATATACCTTTTACAACATTTATTATAAAGCTGGAATGTAACATTAAGATATTTATTACTATAAAAATTGTAAATTATACATTTGTGCATCAAAATATTTGAGAATAATTACAATACTCCTTTGTAAAATATAATATGTATGTAATATTTATTGAATATTATTGAAATATATCGTAATTTCTCTTATATGTGTTAATATGTTTTTTATAATTACAAAAACTATAGTGTAATTTTTATAATATTTTCTCCATGTATATGTATTTTCATTTCTCAATATTTTCTGTCGTCTTTCTATACACATTTTGACGTCTCGTGTAATTTCAGATTGATTCAATCTCTTTCCCCGCGTCTATTATATATTTAAATGTACTAATATTATCCGTCAGTTGTGTGTGCCATTTATTTAACTCTTCCCTGGGAAGTCGGTGTATTAGCGGTTGCACACAGAGACCGTTCCTCTCTATTTAATCTTCATTTCTCATATTATCACATGGCATACAGCAAAGCTAAGCACGAAGGTAGACATCCACTCGAGAACGAGTGCAGATAAGAGAGACTAGATGTATTTGAACTGGCACAGCAGTCTGCTGTAGAGTATCGTGACACCAGTTAAAGGTAGCTTAACATTTATAAAAACTCAATATCGCCTCTTCAAATAAAAATAGTAGTAATTCTTTATTAAATTTATGTAACGTTTTTATAGGGTGTTTCGTAGTTTAAAAATAACGAGTTTACGTCTGCGAAATTAATCGGAAAGAAGAATTTATTTGTTAAAAATGTCCCTTTTCCCTTTCTAAAAAAGACACGTTAAGTCGATTCTCGAAAGTCTCAAAGTATTGTTGCCTCTTTTCCGCAATGCTGATTGACTATCTGTCGATTCGCGTTGTGTTTTATATTTGTAGCATCGAAAGGCTGTCATCGCGAGAGTGAGCAGTTAGCAGTTTGACAGTCGATCCAAAATAAAATGAATATGTTTTAAATAATATGTTATAATACTTTAAACTTGATTAATATTTTTGACAATTATCAGCTGATAACTGTCAAAAATACTAACCGAGTTTTAAATAACATATTATTTAAAACATATATTATTATTTTATTTTATTTTATTTTGGACCAACTGTCAAAGTGCTAACCATCGCGATAACAGCCTCTCCATGCTACGAATATAATGCACAACGCGTATCAAGACAATTTATCAGCATCGCGGAAAAGAGGCAATAATATTTGCGAGAATCGAATTAACATATCTTTTTTAGAAAAAGACTAGAACAAAGTTTAAACGTTTTTTTGCGAAAATTAAGGCCTGTGTAAGTCGTAGAACATTTTATAAGGGCGCGTTTTAAAGGTCTCCAAGACCTACAAAATGAGCCCTCAGAAAATGTTCTACGATTTACACAGGCCTTAATTTTCGCAAAAAACGTTTGAACTTAACATATGCACGTTAAAAAAATCTCTATTATGATACGCATTCAAAATTTAAACACATACAATATTTTAAACATATACAATAATTTATCTTAGTTAATTTATTTCAAGATAATGAATTTGTGAGATATATATAATATATATTTATATATAATATTACGATTAATTTGAGACATTAATTCTTTTAATATGTAATAAGTATAAAAATAAAAAAAAGGTAAATTTAGATATCAAACAATTTGCAAGAATTAAAATAAGAATAAAAAGAATTTTACCGATACATCTATTATTGCAAATTATATTATAATTATCAGAGAAAAAAGATTTATTTCTAATACTTTTATCTTATATATATGTGTATTAAAATATTTGATATAATTTTCACAAATACATTACCTTAAAATTTTTTAAATAATTCAACACTCACCAACTTGACGCGCGGAATTGTAGACAATGTTAATCTGTAAAATATAAACGTATAAATATTATATAAAACAATTATTAAAATATTTAAATCATTTATAATATTTCAAATCATTTTTTTAAATATTATAATTAATTGAAAATGAAAATTTAAATATTAATTTTAATGTTTCAATAAATGATTATATTATGCGCATAGTTAACTTTTGTTATTTACTTTAAGATATTAAAAAACTACATAATTTGCAAAGAAATATTTTTTAAAGAAAGATAGAAATAATTATAAAAAATATTTTACTATTTATTTTTACTATTAAATATTTTAATTAAAATATTTAATAGTAAAAGAATTTAGTTACGCATTGCAAATATATTATATCTACATATCTCTTAAATATAATACAATGTAGAAATTGTATTTTACACATATACAAATATTTATTATTAAAAATTATTATATTTATTGTTAAATATTCTAAGTATTTAAAAATATAAAATCTAGGATATTTTATATTCATTATTATACAGCAATATAAAATTTGAATCATTGAATCATTATCGCGAAGATAAATAGATAATCTCAGAAATAACAAATGAAAAGTTAAATAAATTGTAAATTATATTTACCCTATCGTTGCTCCGCCGTTGCCCGATGCCTCCCCGATGCCTCCCCGATGCCTCCCCGGGCCTCCTCGTACAAGCTTCGAAACACTTGCACTCGCGTTACTTTTTTCTCATTCGCGACGCGCGGCGACGCCTTGATTTTAGATATCACATTTCGATGCGTTTCGGTAAAACGCGAGGATCGCGAGAGCTTATTCGCGCGCGAATAAAACTGATGCTCTGTTTTCGCGTCGCCGCTTTTTTCGAGGCCCACTTGTCGGAGGTGGGCCTAACCTCATCGAATGACGATGATGCGGCGACTACTTCACGGCGCACTAGGAGTCGCCGATATTCCAAGAAAAAGGGGCACTACATTTCACTATGTTTTATATATCACAATTCAACGACGTAGATATCGGATCGACAACGCCGAAAAACTCGGGAAATTCGCGTCGAAAGCGCAACGGTAATTCGATCCGCCCGTGTAATGAAGTTGCCCGCGTAATGGACTCGCCCGTGAGATCGCGATCACGATGTCGGTACACGATTTCGCGACGCAATCGGCTTTATACGATAATTAAGCACGCAAAAACACTAAACTCACACTTGTACTGTCGCGGACCGGCGATGAGCGTGCAAACGTTGATCGCGAATAACCGAAAATGCACCTAGCAAACAGAACAGGCTTGTGCCAGTTATGGGACGCGCAGCACGCCAAGGTCGCAAACACGTAATGGCGGTGGTCGCGGCGTACGGCGTACGTGCGAGCTCGGAGCTCGGCTCGGGTCGGCTCGGCTCGGCTCGGCTCGACTCGGCTCGGCTCGGCGGTCCGGGCAACTCCGACTTTGGCATGTTGCGCGTCCCGTAACTGGCAGTTGTGTACTTTCATTAAACATATTATTTTAATTTTTATAACATATAACATATTATTTTTATAACATTTTATAACATATTATTTTAAATATTAATTAGCAAATAAATTCCTTAGTCAGCTGATTACTGACAGAAAATATTAATAAGGTGTTAATTTGTTAATTAAATTTTAAAATAATAATGTGTTATAAAATGTAAAATAGTAATATGTTGTAAATAATATGTCATAATTCTTTAAATAGAGAGTTTTAAATAGAGAGAATGTTATAGTACTTTAAACTCGATTAATATTTTTTGACAGTAAGCTGATTTTTTTCTCTCTGTCAAAAAATATTATTAGTTTAAAGTATTATAACATATTATTTATAACATTATTATTAATTTTTTATAACATATTTTTATTTTAAAATTTAATTAGCAAATTAATGTATTAACCAACTAATTTTTGTCAAAAAATATTAATAAAACGTTAATTAAGTAATTAAATTTTAAAATAATAAAATGTTATAAAATGTAAATTAGTAATATGTTGTAAATAATATATTATAATGCCTTATCTGCGAGAAATCAGCTGATAACTGTCAAAAGTATTAATCGGGTTAGAAGAATTATGACATATTATTTAAAACATATTATTATTTTATATTTTATAACATATTATTTTAAAATTTAATTAGCAAATTTTTGCTTTATTAATACTTTTTGACAGAAATCAGCTGATTAAAGTGTTAATTTGCAAATTAATTTTTAAAATAATGTTATGAAAATTAAAATAATAATATATCTTAAATAATGTGTTATAATATTTTTGACAGTTATCAGCTGATTTCTGTCAAATATAATATTGATTGATCAAGAATAAAATATTATAACATATTATTCACAACATATACTATTTTAGTTTTTTACCATCTTATTATTCTAGTACATATAAATAATGCAAATTAAATATGCCATATAATGCAAAAGAAATATTCAACGATATTTGAGAAGAAGAAATATGATTGATACTAATAAACGTAATAAAAAATAAAAGTGACACGTGAACAAAGGAGCGGTGAAACTTTTGTTTTCAACTTTTATCATTATTTTCCGAATAAATCTATCCAACACTTCTCAATGAAAAAAGTATTGTAATTGCAAAGCTATTTCAAGAACTTTTCAGAAGAATGCGTGTGATTTGTACAATAGACTTTTCTCTTCTCGAATCAAGTTCGACAGAAACCAAATATGTGTAAATACAAAACTAAATACATGAAATAGTTGCAACATTTTCCCTTGAATTTAACAAATAATTTCTCTAAATTCTTTTTTTTATCGATTCATTCCACAGATGTTTATATGTACAAATTTGTTGTTTTTAAACTACACAGAGAGAATTTTCTCTTAGAACTTACCTTGAAAATCATGGTAATCGTGGGACAATATGGTATGGAAAGAATTTTATGAGAATTTCTCTGATTAATATTTATCACAATAAAAATAATAATACTATGCAGTTTAGTAAAATATAAAACATGTTTGATTAATTTTACTAAACTGCATAGTATTATTATTTTTATTGTGATAAATATTAATCAGAGAAATTCTCATTAAATTCTTTCCATACCATATTGTCCCACGATTACCATAATTTTCAGAGGATAAATTCTAAGAGAAAATTCTCTAAGTGTACAGAACGTCCTATAAAAGTATTACGCAACTGAAAATGTTAAAAAATGCAATTACGATGCATTTATTATTCTCGGTTAATATTTCGCCAGATATTACATATCCGAGACACGCACATACATATGTTATCCCACACATAACGTGCATCCTGCACTTCGATGGAGCTTTACCAGCACCATTTGCGACGGCAATGACGTTAGTTCGCAGTTACTCGCACGTGGCCCTCGAAAGCGGCACGTCGTGTGCCCTTAGTACTCCGCACTTGGCTGGGTGCTTTTGTCTAATGCTGCGGCGACGTTTATTGGCCAATTGCGTGTAGGTACGCATGCACGCACCGCTGCTCGTATCGAGTAGTTAAGTGGCCTCCGGTGTTTATCAACTGAGAGTGCTCTGAGCGTGTGCTGATCCCGCATGAATTTTCACGCGGAGAGAGGCGTGACTCTAAATAGCATCGAGTTAGATTAATATAACTCTGATAGCGTGTGCAATTACTCGTGTACACTTATATGTATGTACAGGCGCGCGCGTTATGCAAATATTATATAATTAAACATATTTCATTATATGAAATTAAATAAAAAGTTGAAATTATTATATACACATCTATATAAACGGATTAATATATAATATTAAAGTTTTTTATCCGCTGAGAGAAATTTCACACTCGATTGCGCTTAAACTTCTTACTTTATAGCTTTCTTTATATTAGTCTTTCTGATTAATAATCATTATAAAATATAAATATATCTCATTATTTGCAAATACATAATATTACATGCGATATTAAAACAAGGCAATAAGTGTTAAAATAGGAGAGAGATAAGATCTAAATAAATTGTGTAATATGTGATATTTATAAAATAAACGTATAATTTTTTTCAACTTAATTATTCTTTTTTAAAATTTTTTATTATTTTCTTTCTCTAGCCAATATCACTGTGGATGTAAATTTTTTCATTTTCACAACTTTCAGCTAAAGCTGAAAGATCAAAAACAAAAATGGTATGTCGGTTTTCTGGCGCCTTTCCTCTCTTACTATTTTTACAGACAGGGCGAATACGAGTGTCAGAACACTGCGCATAAAATGGAGGGGAATATATATGAAAGAGGTGACACGCGCGCAAACACGGGAGACAGTTGTTGTAAACACGAGTTATAATTTATTATCAATGTACTTCATACACACAGACTAGCACAGTTAGTGACACGCTCACAAATCACGCACAATCATACGCACGCTTCAAAAAAAAAAAAAAAAAAAAAAAAAAAAATAATTACATATTCACGTGCAAATTTACTTGCACACGTACATATATATGTTCTTATATATACATATATATTATATGAAAGATTATACATATGCAACACACGCACACACACATATACAATATGATGTATAATATAATATACATCATTTTTTTCAATATTTGAATATGTATAATTTCATATTTATGTATATATACATATATATATATATATATATATATATATATATATATAAAATTATTTTCGTAAGGCGGAGTAGAGGAAGGGGGAAATTTTCGTTTCGTTCATCTCTCTTTTTCAAAATATATAATTCTCGTAATTATATACATATACACACACTCATATACATATATGTATGTATGTATAATAATGTACGTTGCAAAGTTACACTTTTCGCGCGCCTAATATTATTATTTATTTTATTCTTGTCTCTCTCTTTTACTATTATATATATACCGGTAGTTTCGTGTTGTATGCTTCATTCCACAATTTATTTATTTATTCATTTTTTTACACAGTAATGTAAAAGTTATACATTCGCACGTGCGATGCGACGTAATAGTAGTAGTAAACGTGGCGAACGACAATGATAAATTCTTAAGAAAAAATGTTTCTCGATACTGTCAAAGTACGGAAAGTCAACTGTTTTCACACAGTTGACCCTTCGATGATGTGACTCTCACAACCTTCTGCATTCTTTATAATCTTTTTCGTATTTTCATTATCACAATGGTTCAATATTATATTGACTTATATATATGTATATATAATATATATATTTCATAGATAATTTTTTTCTTTAACTTCTAGAAGCATGTAACGAACGTATTATCGATTTTTTTCACCCTGAAGGTAATTTATTTCTTTTTTTTCTTGCTATTTCGCGACACTAATACTCACGATTGAATGTGTAATATATATTTCGTATGGTCGTTTCTAATTTCAATTTCGTAACTATATATTTCGTTTTTTATGACCAGTCTAAGCTCTCGCTGGAAGCGATCCACGTTTTTTTCATTTCAAATTTAAATTTCCTATATACCAGTAATAGAATTATATACGTATATAAATCAATAGAACTGTTTATAAAATGTGATAGATAAATTATGAGAAATGTAGGAATCCTTCACGGTAGACTACATTTTTTATTAAAAAATTATGTCATTAGTATCTTTCTTTCTATCTATTAATCGAATAATGATCGATTAATGTACTCTACATTTGATAGTTTGCGCGCGTCAAGTTCTAGATTTGTAAAATAATCTTATTGAGACTGATAATCGTCTCCACAAGTACGTATGTCGTGTAAATAACATAAAACACCTTCGTAAAAAAAGAGTGAATATTGCATACGGATAAATATTCAACATACACAAGCGATCAATTTTGGAGAAACTGCACAGAGAGAATTTTCTCTTAGAATTTACCCTGAAAATCATGGTAATCGTGGAACAATATAGTATGAAAAGAATTTTATGAGAATTTCTCTGATTAATATTTATCACAATAAAAATAATAATACTATGCAGTTTAGTCAAATTAATCAAACATGTTTTATATTTTATTGTGATAGATATTAATCAGAGAAATTCTCATAAAATTTTTTCCATGCCATATTGTCCCACAATTACCATGATTTTCAGGGTAATTCTTTTAGCGTGCAATTGTATTCGGTATTAAAGTAAAAAAAAAAAGAAATTATAAGAATGAATTAATCACTTTCTTTCCCGGGTTCGAAAAAGGAATTTGTTTTTTGTTGAACGGTGTTGTCGGCGAAACAACACACATGCGAGTAGTTTGTCGCCTTAGTTATTTATACACGTCCACAAACGTATTTAAGTAATAACGCCAAATGCGTTCTATCGTTATAAATATGTATCGCGCGTTTTCTCAAATTTCCTTTTTTGGTCTCGTTGACGCGCACAAGTGGACCTCATCCGCCCACGCTTGGATACACAATCCTGAACTCCTCCCTTTCTGTATCTCTCCTCTCATGTATACTCTCATGGACGGCGAGATATAAAACGCTGTAGCATTATTACAGATCGTATATGACACGTGAGTGTCAGCGAGGAACGCTAAATCCTGAGTATCTAAAAATTTCAAACGAGTTACGCGCGACTATAGTGACAGCTTTTCGATCCCTCCCTCCCCTTCATCCTCCTCTTTGTAACTTTATCGTATATAATGATTAATTAAACGTCTTCGACAATCGTTTCCTTTTACGTGAACAACAATCGAAACACCCTCCATAATGAAACTGAGTTTTTTTGTGCATGGTTTTGATATCGTAAAATATACAGTATTTCGCACAATGTGAGGGTATAAAAGAGTTTAGAGAAGTTTTTTTTTTACTTTAGCTTTAAAATGATATATAGGGGATGTGTGCATACATTCGCGATAGATGTCCTGTCTTTATAATCTTAGATAATACACACATATTATATGTACTTAATATAAATACACTCTTACACATGTGTTGTACAAGATGGCTCATTTTACATAACGCATTTCGATTTTGTCAAATTCATTTAGAAAAAAGTTATAAATCAAAACTTTGAAGGAAAAATGAAAATGTTGTGCTCGCGCATTAGATACAAATTTTGTTTGAATGCGCCATCCTGTACTTCGTTTTTTTTTTTTTATTATTACATTCAC
Source organism: Prenolepis imparis (assembly GCF_030444845.1). Classification (NCBI taxonomy): domain Eukaryota; kingdom Metazoa; phylum Arthropoda; class Insecta; order Hymenoptera; family Formicidae; genus Prenolepis; species Prenolepis imparis. Next base: position 22,817,610 of record NW_028141160.1, read on the forward strand.
AGACCCAAACAATTTTAGACAGAGCTTTCATCGGTGCACTAAACAGCACACATACACACACACTCTGTCTACACTGTCAAATGTATAATAAATACTGCACCGTTCAAAATAATTAAAAAGGATCACTCTTTCAAGATAATTGTATAAATTAAACGAGATAAGAAGTAGCAATAAAAACCAAGCGCAGTAAGTAGCGCACAAACAATTATTTATTATTGTAATCAATTCAATTATAATGAATAAGCGAACGAATCTTTTTTTTTTTTTTTTTTTTTTTTTTTGAGCAAATCCTCAGCGCAAATAAACAATTAAAAAATATATAGCTTATAAAATTGTATAAATTATAAAGAAGAAGAAACATAATACTACTAATATTTAATGCTAAAGAATTTTGTTCTCTAAAAAAAATGTTCACACGTCGAATATTTGCTATACGTGTGATTGAAAAAGTGATCCCTTCAATCGTTTCGAACACAATGTATTGTTTATGCCCGTGTAATATAAAAAAATTATAATGAAAAATAGTGTTGCACGGTGAAATCTAACTCGATGTTAATTATATACGTGACGTCATTTTATGACACTCTAACAGATTGCATGCTAATAGCTGCGTGAAAGACTTGCAGAGCACTTGTGTAACACATATAATACTCAAGAAGTAAATAACACATCTCAAGTTATTATATTCAAAAGATAATCTCAGATTTTTTTTATATAACAGCAAGATTTGTACGTACTACGATTTTGCGCGCAGTATAATTAATTGCACGTAATAAGGCTGCCTCGACACAATATATTTGTGCTAATATGTTAATAGTGCGTGTCCATCCGTAAGAGAAAAAATGTTATATATATAAGAAAGAAAGTTGATAATCCTATTATATATATAGAAATAGCGTAAAGCATGAGAAAGTTCTAGTACATTGCAAAATAACGAAAAAGTAATTTATTTTGTGCAAAAATATGCATGTAAAAAAATGTACCGCGCGAATTAATTATTCCCTTTGTAATTAACATACAGATTATACGCGTGATCTGTGTACAAGACGCGAGAGTACAAAGAATCGAAATTTTTCACAAGAGTGAGAAATAATCCGAGATTAAGAGTCATTTCAAAAACATATAACATTAATTTTTAGCATATATAGATTTAGCGTACACGTAGAGATGCTTCCTTAAATGTATAAAGTATATAGATTTTCTTTGACATTTAAACACTAATGTAGGCCATATTCTTTTAGTATATAAAAAGGTCTGATATATATACACGCGCGCGCATGCGTATGTCTGAGGATTTAAAGTGAATTAAATTTATATAAAAAATATCAAGAATAATAAATTAGTTATAATCATATAATGAATAATCATGAATAAAAAGATTCATTATTATATAGAAATAATTAATTATCTCTATATAATATTCTCTCTGTATAATATTGACATTCAAAATATTTTCAATCGATGACAATAATCCAAATTATATGTGTAAGATATAGTTCGTTTTTTATACGTTTCTTCTATTAATGGATAGGATAATAAACAAATGATTAGCATCACAATGCTTTCAAATTCGAATAATCTAAATGTTTCCGTTTTATTCATGTTGAATACAAATCAGTTTCTTTTTATATTAAAAATAATATAATGCATGTATATATTTGTGAGTATATGCAAGTAAAATAAGTTGCATAAAGGAAGTAGAAATAATTCTTATTAGATTTAACTGAATTTTTAAGACATTCCTGATATAAAATTGGCGATAAATAATTTTTAGATGATTATATATATAAGAACAAACATATTGATAAAATAAAAATAAAAAAATTAATAAAAGTCATTTGTGTCATATATGTACATACATACATGCCTTTATTTATTTTTTATAAATTAAAGACGATCTTATTAACGCAATACTTTATAAGTCTTTTTTTTTATATATCAGACCTCTATGTACAAAAATCAATAATTGGTAGCAAAGACAATTGCCCCTTATATTAAATATTTTTTATATTTCTTATTCAGATTTTTTTAAATATAACTTATTAGATATCAACAACTAATGTACCTTTGATAATAAAGCGAGAATCTTTGTTAACATAGAAATTAAATCAAGCGATATATTTATATACTGTGAAACGATTAACAATGAATAACTGAGTAATATAACAGTCTAACTAATAAAGCGTTTATCTATATAATAGATATTTTATAATTTTAATCGATTCTCTATCATATTTGAAGACTTATCTAATAATCGCGCGTATCGGTATTAAATTTTTTGTCATAATTGTTAATTTATTATTTTATAATGCGTAAAAAATAAAATAATGTATAATACCGTTTCATTTTTATTAATTGTGCAAATAATTAATATAATCAAATCTCAAATATATTCCTAATATAGAAAAATGGAAGGGTTTAATCACACAAGGACACACATTTAATGTGCTCGATTTTAAAAAATGTGATAAAATTTGTGAAGAGAATATTTCGACTATAAGAGAACAGGAAAACGATATCATAATAAAATAAATACGCTTAAAGCTATAATAGCTATTTGAAAAGTGAGCTCGATATACGGTGAGTCGATATATGAAACCATTATAGTCATTTTATGACAAGGATCTCTCTTACATGGAGAAGAGTAAAAACTCCTCTAATATTATGCATTGTGCAATAAAAAACGCTCAATTCCATTTTTTTTCAATGGTAGAAAATTGATGTATACGCACGGTTAGAGACGTGGTCTCGATTTATCATGTAGAGGATGAACAGTCAATATCTCTATAACACTCTTTTTTTGCCACAGATGTAATAAATTAATCCTGAACTATAGATTCGAAAATTCTAATTTAATTTTTGCGATACATATGTCAGAGTTCTCTTGTTTCGCATTGGCACGCTCTCTGTGATATTTATTTTCCACAGATGTCACATCCACAGAGTACGAAGCAAAAGATATTTCATAGCAGTTATTAATGCTATGACATAAAGCAGGAGCAAAAGGTAAAAAGATAGTCACAGTTACCTTATACTGGGGAACAGTAGTCGTTCTTTTTGATGAATCTCCTAAACTCAAGGACGTACTCTCTCCGAAATAAAGGCGTTGCACGATTACGATGCAGCATCATGGTCCTTAATTCTTACACAACTATATGTGTACACGTACTGTCTTCTTAACTTATAAAATGTTACATTTTTTCGAATGCCGCCGTTTTCTTTGATTTTTCTCCAATTCAGCTGGTGGTTGATTTTTGATAATACGAACAACCTTGAACACACAAATATCATAAACCCTAATATTAATCGAATAATATAAATAAAAGTAACAGTCCATAATCTTTATCTATAATTTTTACCTCGTGAAACGCAGCATCTACATTTAAGGGTGGATCTTTGGCAGAAGTTTCAATATAAGGTATGCCCAAACGATGAGCCAATTCTCTTCCCTGTTCCTCTGTGACTTTCCTCAAATGCACTAGATCAACTTTATTGGCCACCAATAGCATAGGATAAACATCTCTGTCTTTCACTCGCAGAATTTGAGTATGAAAATTGACAATGTTTTGATAGGATTGTTTATCGGTCACGGAATATACCAAAAGAAATCCATCACCTTTCCGCATGTATTGTTCACGCATAGCACTAAATTCTTCTTGACCGGCTGTATCCAATACTATAAAAAAGAACACAAACACAGAGATTCGCTACAAAAGTCACTTTTAACGCTCCGTATTTCTGACAATCTACTACCATCAATTTCTTAATTAATAACTATTGATTACAGAAAATAAGAAAAGTAATACAAATGAATGCGGCGCATTGACAATAAAGTATTTAGATATTTATATGTAGTAAAAAAAGAAGTAAAAACCTTACCGTCCAAGATACACCATTGGTCATCCACCTCCGTGTGTTGAATATAGCTATCTTCGATAGTCGGATCGTAATCCGCGACAAACAGTTTCTGAAAAAACTGTATCGTAAGGGCACTCTTGCCGACGCCTCCATCTCCAACGACGACCAGCTTAAAGGTCATAAGGTTGTCATTATTAGGAGGACGTGTCATTCCGCCTCTGGATCGTCCACTCCTTCGCCCGCTGCTGTTCCTGCGTCTGCCTATTCTGCCAACTCTTCTAACGTGTTTTTTTGGCAGTGCGACCGCTCGTGGGATAGTAAGTTGTTTTCGTCGTCTCGAGAGATTCTGCGACAATCAACAGGAGTTTAGATATCCCAGCGGATAAAAATGCATCGAAATATTCTCGGAGAAATACTGGCTAGCGTTATTACTATCGTTTACAAACTGAACGAGCGAAATCACGGCATCGTCGACATTAACAGGGTAAGGTGTGTCGTTAATTGCGCGTGCAACAATGCGAGAGTAAACTTATTCCTGGATCTTCTTCGATCTCTCCGTCGAGAGAGACGCTTCGCGGTACGATTTCACGCGCAATAAACGGGATATTATTTTGTGCTTCGCGTAAGAAAGAAACGTGCCGGTGTAACGAAGCACCGATCGCTCTCACCTTACATGATCTGCCACTTCTGCTTCTCGTGCTGGCAGCTGTCAGTCCGCAGTCCGCAGATATGTACCGTGTGCAAATATATCCGCGTGTATATGTATGTGTGTGTACGGTGTGTGCGTAAAGAGTTGTGTTTTGCACGATCGGAGTGAGAACGTATTGATACGCACACTTTCGCGCGCCCACACACACATACACACACCACTCTGCGCGACGCGCACATCGCGCATGCGCGCCGCGCTTCGTCGTCGAGCATCGACGACACGAAGTTCGCTGCGACCATAGACGTAAGAAACTAGAGAAACGCTGCTTCTATCGAATCAGACTGCGATTAAATCAGCGATACCAACCTTCTCTTTGTTGGCAATACAATTATCGTCGCTAACTTCAGAAGAGAAGACACGCCGGGTGGCCGACAATTATTTGTAGGTTATGTTGACAAATTCGTGCATTATCTTGTATTTGTGTATTAAAATTGTGATAAAATAATACAAATCTAGAGCAGAACAAATAAATGTACGTTTATATGTATATCTATATGTCTCCTAAAGTTTTAATTTATATTATTGTTAACATATGATTTGTGCTCCTACTCGTCAAGTTGTTAACATCGTGTGATAAATTGCGCCAAAAATTGATACTATTGATACTTAAATAATAATATTGATAATTATTTATCTTATTCTCTTATCAGAGCAAAAAATAATTACGTATCGAGATGTATGAATGTCTATAAGAGTTGACATAACAGAAAAATAATTTTCAAACCTTTAAATTAGATACCCAGAGAAGCTGAGTGAATAGAAATATCAAAATGGATGCCGATTTGTATGATGAATTTGGAAATTATATTGGCCCTGATCTGGCTTCAGAGAGCGAGGATGAAAATGAATATGGCAATGTTGGTGATGATACCGAGGACAGAGAACGATCCGATGAGGAAATGGAGGAAGACAAGGATGAGTCACGAGAACAAGTGGAGCAAGGATCTTCCATGGCAGTTGTCTTACATGAGGATAAACGATATTATCCAAGCGCATTAGAGGTGTATGGACCTGAGGTAATAAGATTAAGTTACAGTTGAAAGAGTTGTTAAATATTAAATTTGTTGTCGATACAGTCTATTCTCACAATTATGTTTTACATATATATTCAATCAAAATATAAATATTCCTATGATTTTTTAATCGATAAAAGCAAATGTATCGTTCAACTATTATATGCATTTTTTCTATAAATACTTTTAGGTAGAAACACTTGTGCAAGAAGAAGATGCTCAGCCGCTAGATAAACCCTTGATAGCACCTACTAGAAAACCAAAGTTTCAAATAAAACAACAACAGCTGCCTGAAACAACATATAGCATTGAATTCTTGGCAGATATAATGGATGCGCCACATCTAATTAGAAATATAGTTTTGCTAGGACATCTTCATCATGGCAAAACTACCTTAGTTGATTGTTTAGTACAACAAACTCATCCTTACTTACATAGTACTACTGACGAGAAGCCATTGAGGTATATGAAAGTATAACATAGCTTTTATTTATTGATCCAATCAAACGAAAATAAAATTTAATTTCTGTTTATATATATCATTATGTTATATTATAGATATACGGATACGTTGTTTACCGAGCAACAGAGAGGCGTTTCTACGAAAGCAGCTCCTGTTACTCTTCTACTACAAGATGTCAAATCCAAGTCTTATCTTTTGAACATATTCGATACACCGGGCCACGTGAATTTTTCCGATGAAGCGACAGCCGCGATTCGTCTATCAGACGGCGCTGTACTGATCGTCGACGCAGCAGAAGGTGTGATGCTAAACACCGAACGTCTACTGAAGCACGCGCTTCAAGAGAAACTCGCTCTGACAGTCTGCATAAACAAGATAGATCGTTTGGTATTAGAGCTGAAACTACCGCCATTGGATGCCTACTACAAATTGCGTCACATTATCGAGGAGATCAACGGACTGATAGCATTATACTCCACGGATGTCGAGAATCCCACTTTCGTTTCGCCCGCCGTTGGAAATGTCTGCTTTGCCAGTTCCGAATACAGTGTGTGCTTCACTTTGAAATCGTTCGCCGCGCTTTATGCCAGAAACTATCCCGGACTCAACCCCGGTGAATTCGCCAAACGACTCTGGGGCGATATTTATTTTAATCCTAAAACGCGAAAGTTCACCAAGAAACCTCCGCACAATACAGCGCAGCGAAGTTTTATCGAGTTCATCTTGGAGCCTCTGTATAAGATATTCGCGCAAGTCGTCGGCGACGTAGACACGACGTTACCAGATGGTAAATTTCATCTTTTCTTTATCTCTCTTTTATTCTAACTTTAAATGATCTCGAGAAATAATTATATATGTTTTATGCGTGCAGTTCTGGACGAACTCGGCATACGATTGACATCCGAAGAAATGAAGATGAATATACGACCGCTACTAAGACTCGTCTGTACGCGATTCTTAGGAGATATGTGCGGATTAGTCGACATGTGTGTCACTCACGTACCTAGTCCGCAAGCGCACGCACCAAATAAAGTACAGCATGTCTATACTGGTCCGATAGACTCGTCGCTCGCGCAGGATATGGTTAATTGTGATCCGGACGTTAGTATTTTTAATTTGAACTTCAATTATTTCGATTTAATTCGATTAGATTTTAGTATCAAACTTATAAAATCAAATTTATAAAAACTATGATAATTACGCATATTAATAGTATCAACGAGTATACAAATAAACAATATTTTTCTAGGGAAGATTAATGATTCATAGTACAAAGATGTATCCAACCGAGGATTGCACCCTATTTGTGGTGCTTGGCAGAGTAATGTCCGGCACGCTGGAAGCGGGACAACGCGTTCGCGTGTTAGGCGAAGCGTATTCGCGCACGGATGAGGAGGATTCACGCGTTCTCACAGTCGGCAGATTATGGATCAGCGAAGCACGTTACTCGATCGAACTGAGTCGAGTGCCCGCGGGCAATTGGGTCCTCATCGAGGGTATCGATCGACCGATCGTCAAGACCAGCACTATTACGGATCTCAGTAATTCAGAAGACTTGCACATCTTTCGGCCGCTCAAGTTCAACACGCAGAGCGTCATCAAGATCGCCGTTGAGCCGGTCAATCCATCTGAATTGCCAAAGATGTTGGATGGTTTGAGAAAAGTGAACAAAAGCTATCCCCTGTTGGGTACGCGTGTCGAAGAAAGTGGCGAACACGTTGTTCTGGGAACTGGAGAACTCTATCTCGATTGCGCGATGCACGATCTGCGTCGCATGTATTCCGAGATTGACATAAAAGTAGCCGATCCGGTGGTCGCCTTCGCAGAAACCGTAGTAGAGACCAGTTCCCTCAAATGTTTCGCTGAAACGCCGAATAAACGGAATAAACTGACGATGATAGCGGAGCCACTGGAAAGAGGTCTTGCCGAAGACATAGAGGCCGAACATGTTCGTATCACGTGGAACAAGTAAGTAATCGTACAAAGTAGTACTTGCTATATTTTATATTACACATTGTTTGTTCTAAGATTTGATGGAAAAAGTGAGATTTTTATTTTTGGAAATTTCTCGAATCTATATTTTTATTAGTGAAAATGTTGAATTTTATTTTTTCAAATTATAAATATATATGAATAAATATATATGACGAGTTTTCCATGAATTAAATTTCCGAAAATAAATAATGGAGTATTATATCTATTTTTCTGATTGTGAGATTGACATAAATATTTATTTGAAATTTTAATTTTGAAATAACTAATATTTGGAAGTTATTACAATTGAGTTTTGAAAGTCAAAAAGTTGTTAAAGAGATATTTACTCATTATATATTTTTATAGACACATATTGCCCTCAAATTTCACAAGAAATAATGATATATTATTCTTGCCTTCTAAATTCATGTATCATATGTCATATTGTCAATAATATAATATAAAACATACACGTGCAGTCGAAAAAGTTTATATTATTTATATTATTGATTTTTAATTTAATTCTAATTTAATTCTAATTTAATCCTCTTCTAGAAAACGCTTAGGAGAATTTTTCCAAACGAAATACGATTGGGATTTACTGGCAGCCCGTAGCATATGGGCATTTGGTCCTGATTCTACAGGACCTAACATTCTAGTGGACGATACTCTTCCTTCCGAGGTAGATAAAACGCTATTGAACAGTGCACGCGATGCTATCATTCAAGGTTTTCAATGGGGAACTCGTGAGGGACCATTGTGCGAAGAGCCGATCCGGAATGTCAAGTTTAAAATCCTTGACGCAGTCATTGCACAGGAGCCACTCCATCGAGGAGGTAATTTAATTAATGTCGTACAATAATTTATAGTATTACAATATATGATATAAAAGAAGATCAAAAGTACACATGTTAAAGTAAACCGATAAATTTGAATAATATCTATAAACATTTTTTTTTAATTTGGAATATACAAAATGTTTAAAAAATGTTTTGTTTAAACAAGATGAATTTATTCGTTATTCGCGTAATTCTTAATTTTATCATAAAGCCTACCAATTATTTGCGTATAATCGAAAAAAGTTTATATTAAAAAAAAGTTGATTCTATCGCAAAGATGAAAAATCCGTAAAGAGAGAGGGGAACAGTAATTTTCATTTATAATATGCAACATTGTACATTTCATAATCGTGTGCGTATCTTGATTCTTTGTATCCAGGTGGTCAAATCATTCCTACTGCTCGACGCGTCGCATATTCCGCCTTTCTCATGGCTACGCCTCGTTTAATGGAGCCTTACCTGTTCGTCGAGGTGCAAGCACCCGCGGATTGCGTGTCCGCCGTTTACACAGTTCTAGCGAAACGCCGAGGTCACGTTACCCAGGACGCCCCGGTGCCGGGTAGTCCGTTGTACACGATCAAGGCCTTCATCCCAGCTATCGATAGTTTTGGCTTCGAGACAGATTTACGGACGCACACCCAAGGTCAAGCGTTTTGCCTGTCCGTCTTTCATCATTGGCAAATCGTACCCGGTGATCCTCTGGACAAGAGCATAACTATTAGACCGCTGGAGCCACAGCCTGCTACTCATCTGGCCAGAGAGTTTATGTTGAAGACGCGAAGACGCAAGGGTCTGTCCGAAGACGTCTCTATCAACAAATTCTTCGACGATCCTATGTTGCTCGAGTTGGCCCGGCAGGATGTGCTGTTGAATTATCCCCTCTAATTTAACAAATATATATATATATATATATATATATATATATACCACAATGTGACGTGATACATTGTTAAGTATTAAATTTTCTTACAAAGAGAGAAATACGCGTCCTGCACGATTTCTCAAATCGCATGATTAATTCTGTATTCTTCTTTCTATCAAGATATGTTTTTCTAACGAACATAAAAATTATTGCAGACAAAATTCTTCAAACTTTACATAGCTTAGAGTGGAAAATACTTTGTCAATTATTTTCAGAAAAGAAAACTTTTTAAACTAGAAGCTTTGTTTTGATTGTAATTTAATTACAATTATATTAAATATAATTTAAATTATAATTGATTATAATTTAATTATAATGGAATTGACTTGTAACTATATAATACCTATTATTTTATCTATCTTCGTTTACTTTCCATGTAATAAATGTATATAAAATGAAAAATAAATTTTTTATATTATACAATATATAGGTCCCGAAATAAGTAAATTTGACAATTATGAAATAGATACAGTAATCATACATACGCTATTAATACATTTATTTTATCTCATTCGGTCTTATTCTTGTTTCGAGATGATTTATACATTTTTTCCGAAAAATAAATTAATCCGCTGTTTCATTAATAGAAAATGATCAATTGCATACTTTTCTATTATCTATTTAATGAAAGAATGCTGTAATATTAATAATTCATGTAACAGACAAAATATTACAAAAATAGTAAAAGAAACTGCAATCAATATAGATTAAGAACAATAATAATGGGGTTGCAATTAAAAAATATTATTTATACATTGTAATATAATTTTTTCTGGAAAAGTTTTAATAATATATATAAATTATTTTATACTTTACAAATAAATAATAAATACGATTTTCTCCGCAAAGCGTACATTTAAAAAATTTTTAATTGTGATAAAATATATTAAATATCATTCTTAACTATTTTGCAAAATGCATTATCTATCAGTTGAATCCGTTATGTAGAAATACATCACGAAATCATAAATATATAACTATACGTTCGCGAAAAGAACTTTGTTTTCTTTATCTATCTTTAAATTTAATTTAAGTTAATTGAGAATGGAGAGATCAATATAAATATATAAAATAAAATAATAAAATAATTTATATTATTATTTTATGATAAAATAATAAGTATAAAATATTTTCATATGATATGTATAAAATATTCTCACAAATTAAGAACAATAGTTTACTTAAATTATTACTTTTTAGCGAGTACTATATTTATTAACATTAAGTGTCATTCAATGCAGTGTATTATGGGATTAGGATGTAAATGTATAGTTTTAAAATATTGTTTTATATTATAAATTTTTATTATAAATGTGCGTCCGCGATAATAAGACGTGGCAGAGACGTGTCTATCATGAAAACGGATACTCAGACCTTCTCATTTAAATTCCGCAATGCCCTACTATAACCGGATTTCATAAGTCACAAACAAGGAGTATCCTTCCTCCCCTGTCTTCTCCCTTCCCTCCGCGTTCCCTATGTTACTCTTTGTGCGTCCCTTCTTTCGATTCAACCTATAAACCAGAAGCAACGAGTATTCGTTTGGACCCCTATTCTCCGCCTTCTCACTTTCCCCTTTCTTCCCCTTCTACAAGTACTTTAATCTCAGATTAATACATCAATCAAATCAACCAATTACGTAACGCAGATAAGTGAATATCTAGGACAAAGTCACTCGCTGTTCACATTCGCTCGAATATGAATCGAGAAGATTCCATCGACGTGCTAAATATAGACTGCGCGTTTCGCCTAATTTAGAGAGCGAAAAGTAGCGCGCCTAATTTTGAGAGAGAGAAAGGTAGCTTCGACAAATAATGCAGCCTTCGCTTTCCATTGTAGAATGTAAAAAAAGTAAAAAAAAAGAAGATTATAGACAAATAAGTTGAAGGAAGATAAATATACTCGTGAAACATCGTACTCTCTTCAGAGTATACGCATCGCTTACGGATAGATATATACATATAGTATGTACATTCTATATTTATTACATATTCTATGGGTTTCGCCGGAAGCAGCCGTATGCAATACTTGAAAATTATCGAACACGCTTTCGCAAGAGACGCGTTCGGATTTCGCGTTAGATAATCGAGACAGCATCGCGATAGCGCGCTGAAAAGGAACGATTGACAAAAGAAACATGGAAAGTGTCAAACCTGTCTCGCGCGCGATTCTCAACCGCAGCCTCGATCTACAAACAGGTACGAGATTTTCGTGTATGTGCGACGTAAAGAAGGCCGTTTCGGAGACACGTACCGACGGACGCGAGATGATGCGTCGCTCGCTTGCGCCGAAGACGCGTCGCCGTCTGCTCGCGCACGCAATGGGTGGAGCCGCAGCTGCGCGTCTGCGAGCGGGCGGACCCGATGGTCGGGATCTGGCGCCATTTTAACTCCGCCCATCGGGTCTCCCTGTTCGCTCATAGGTTAGAATCGTGTCCGCCCGGCGGACGCGACGCGCGCGCGCGCGAGACCAGTTTGACGGCCGGCGACGCTTAGCTTAGGCAAGGTTCTCTATCGCCGCGGACCCCGATCGATCAACGCGACTAGGCTGTCCCCTTCCATCTCGCGTCTGCCCTTCCTTCTCTCTTCTCCCGACTCTTCTCGTAGTTCATTTTACCCACACACCCTCTCGCTTGCCGGTTTCACCGGACGATTCCGGCTTCTATACGGTATACGTTTTACGGCCTTTCGCCATGGGGAGACGTACTCTGGAATAATATGGTGAGACGGAAAGAGAAAGAATTCGAGTGATGGAGAAATATGCATTGTTCCTTTTAGTACTCTCTGCGCTTTCTTTCAGTCTTTCTTCTTCTTTTTTTTCTGCTCAATATTTCTCGAAAAGAACATGTAACTTATAGTAACTTCAAAAAAATAGATGTATAACTATAATATTATGCTTTATTGAGACATGAACAAAAATTATCATATAATTACTATAATTTGTTTATGATAAATGATAACACATATGTATATTCTAGAAATGGACGCTTATCGTTCACGTAGATATCTTGATATTTTCATATATCTATCTTCGCGGGATTCGGTAATGAGGTTTCTATTCGAGTACGAGTGTCATTTTTGTTGTTGTTAAATAAATATCATTCGCGCAATTTACGTAAAAGCTATAATATACAAAGAAACAAGATAACATAGAGTAAAACTTGGACAAATCGATCATTTACACACACGGTCAAATTTTTTCTTCGACTTAAGCAACCGTTCTCAAGAGAGTGTTTGACTACGATATATCGATTCGTTTATCGCTTATGATTTTTCATTAGCGATGGTCTTAACAAATCTCACAATTTACTGTCGCTTAACAATCGATTTCTTTTGCTCTCTTTCTCTCTTTCATAAAATATAATTCTTGATTATTGTGTTGTCTTTTATATCGTTCTCAAATCATTTTACATGGTACGACTAAAAAACAGTAATAAAATAACAAAAACAATAATATGTTATTTCAATTATTCAAAAGATAAGTTACTCGCTGCTCCAACTATCAATATTTTACAACAATTTAAGATATGCATTTAAGAATATGAATTTTTTTCAAGCTCAGAAAACGAGAGAAAGAGAGAGAAATTTAATTAAAATTACTCAGTATTACTTTAGTTGCTTTTTTGACGGAAATTAACATGATGCATCGAAATATGCAACAAGTAAATATATTTTTACGCACTGACCGACTCTATTCTTTAATTAATACTATTATATTTTTTCAAATGACAGCAATTTTACAAAAACACTTACGTCTGTCATTTCTTCGGACAAATTTACAGCTGACACGTATCGTGAGATCTATTCTCGATTGAAACTTGATCGTTTGGATCAGTTTGATACTCGTTCGCCGACACTTATTATATCCATCCGAGAATTTCATTCAATCATCCGATATTTCATCAACTACGATTATATTCTCTATTCGATATTTTTTCGTTTGCTATATAAACTTTAATTAAATCGACAAATCTACTGACAATATATGAGATGTGATCTCTGACGTCTGAATCTAATTAAACCGCACATTACTCTAGTAATATGGCCATAAAAAGTTATAAAAGCGTAGAGTGGGATTTTATAGAAGAGATGTACTAAGAATCTAGATTAGATTAGATAAATGTCGAAAAGAGAATCGTTTGTTTATGTGAATGATAAAATATTTTGAGTTTCGAACGGATTTGTCGAATGGAGGAATAACAAACATGACCCGCTATCCTATTTTACAAAGTTAACTTAAACAAAAAATATCGCCGACACGATGCAAATAGTATATATGTATATCGCTCTGCATATATAACAAGTGTTCTGTCAGAGCTGTCGAGTAAATAACTAGCTATGGGCATCCGTCCTACATTTGTTTGCATGCGACGCGACCGAGTTTCTATTAATTATTACACTGATGTACGTTACTTTGCAATTGACCGCTTTGCATTGACAACCTATATCATATGATGTAGGAATTTTTTTCGTTAGAACTTTGCAACGCGACGCACTTTACTTTCAAAGTAAATTAAGCTACATTTATATGGTATATAGTATATGTATATACTATTCAATGTTTACACTTTATTTAAATCAATTAATAATGTTTAAGATGAAGATTCAATCATCATTATGGATGTGATTCTTCTTATTTTAAGATGTCCAGTATTAAATTGCGAATATACTTGAAAAATTGATAAATCATATAAATATACATACATATATATGAATCATATCCATTTTATGCTGATTAATAATACTGTAAAATAATTTTGTCGTATCAATAGCGTTAAGATTGAGAATCATAAAGTTTGTCAATATATATTGACAATTCAAATCTTATAAGATTTCTCTAATATATTATAATCGGTTAACTATTTATAAAATATTATCGGTAATAAAATTATTATGCGTATATAGAGATCGCGCAATATTACATTCGTTTTTATTGATATTCTTTAAAGCACATAATGAATACATGAAATTTTTAACAAGACACTCCACACGGATAAGCGGCACTCATTAGCGCCATGCGCCATTAAGTATTAAATTACTTATTTTTGGTCATTATTCATTAAATCGCATTAAAGATTGATCAATCTTTCAATTAGCACTTAACACGAATTTAAGAAAAATAAATTAATTTCATCTTTATCATCTTTGTTGATTATATAAGAGAGTTTATGTAAAATTATAAAATTCGTACAACGCACCACTCGCTTTTATCTGATAACAAACTTTCGTAAATATTGAAAGTTATATCTATTATGCTAAATTATAGATTTATTATATTTAATTCGTTTAAACTTTTACTTGATCATGTGTTCATTAATTTAGATATCATATTTGCGTACACGAATGAAGGAAGATAAAATCATAGATAGTGAAATGTATAGATGTATAGAAATAATATGTACATATGTATAAAGGAAGAGATATGCGATATATTATGGTGTGCAAAAATATTACATACATCGTCATCATATCAGATGTGTCGAGTCATATATAAAGTAAAAGTAAAAGCTATCTATTTTAAGGCAAAAGCAGGAAACGGAAACATATCCTTTATGTGACTATAATTTTGTTTTTACTATATAAAGCATTTATCTCGTATTTTAAGGTTCTTTTCTGTAATCATTGTCATTAAACATCATAAAAGAATAATTTAATTATATCTTTATCATTTATAGCTTTTCAGAGAAGCTTGATAATGATTCCTTTTTTAGAAACAAATGTTTAAGTCAGAGTAAACAAATATGCTAATATCTTTTTTATTTTTCAATGCACGATCTTATAAATTCAGAAACAATCTGAATTACGTTCTGTTTACATCGTTAATCACTCGAGATTAGCAAAGAGGAGAGCGTTATCGATTTCGGAGTATTACAGGAGATCATGAACTGATGCATCGATGCTGGCTGAAGAGCTGGAAAGAGTCATTTCCCAAGATCGATCGGTCGATCGACAAGACGCGGAAAACATAAAACACGCGAACATAGACAGGAACATAGACGACCTGCGGGGAATAGACGAAGGATAGAAGAAAGAGAGCGAGAGAAAGGCGGACAACGACGAAGACGCACGAATGGAGATGGGAGCGAGAAGAGACGCTATAGAGAAATCATCGAAAGGAGCGTAGAGCGTTCGCCGACGCCCGTCGACGCTCGGCGTCGCTCGTGCGATTCCGTCGCAACGAGGCGGGGTTTAGGCGGGGTCGATACGAGGCGCCTTCTCTTTTCGTACAGTATCGCCGTTCTCTTAACACGCGTGGATATCGAAACATCGCGACGAGACTATCTCACCCGCCGCCGTTCGGCGCAATCGCCACGTTGCGCGCGATCGTCGCTTTCTCGCTTTCTCTCTCTCTTTTTCTATCCTTCTTTCTCTTTCGAGAAGATAATCATCTCGCGTTGCATCGGGATTATTCGCGCTCTTGTACGGAGCAGCGGCGAGTCGGTCGGAGCAACGTTATACAATCAACGTTATATCGTGGCGCAACGGTCTCGCGAAAGTCGCGCGCGTTGGACGTGGTGGAGTGCCGCGGGAGGGGGAAGGGGGAGGAAGCGCGGGCGGGGTGGGAAACTCGAGAGGGGAAACACGGAGAGTGTGCGCGCGCGCGCGCGCCCTTCGACTCGACTCGATGGTGCGCCGGTCGATCGACTGACGGGTGACTGACTACTAGGACTGACTACGAGGACGAGGACAGCGACTGCTTGGACTGGAGCGAGGAAGGAAGGAACGTGGCTCTGACGTGGTCGCGATGGTGATCGGGGGAGCGTGACGAAGAGACGCGCGGTGACAGTTGACGACAGTTGACACGATGACCACGATTACTACTAGGACGACGACGACGACGACGACGCACGTACACATGGCCGTCGCGTCGTCGTTGGCCATGACGGTCAACGTAGCGGGGACGTCTACGTGATGCTACGTAGCCTACGCTATCGCCGCGCGTTCGTCCATCTGTCATCCGGTTCTGTCGCGGTAGACTCGACGACGATTCGCTCCAGGAAAGAGTACTCTGCGTTGATACCACTGCTT